>NC_134568.1:153996907-154311407 GCF_050947875.1 Dermacentor variabilis | reverse complement strand
AATAAAGCCAATGCAAGTTTGGTTGTAGCTGCTTTTTTTTAATGGAAGTGTGGAAAGTGATGAAAGGAATAAGACACTATGCATCTGCTTAAGAATCTTTGGTGCATGCAGACTGCTTGGTATGTCTTGAAGAGTCGTTCACGTAGCATTCGACAGCATTTGACAGATGGTAAGTGCGATCATCATTAGCTAGACTTGGTACATGACATATCGCTGCGGCAAGTTTGGGGTGTGATCATTATAGAGGAAAGAAAGACGAAAAAAAGAAAAAGAAGAAATTTGGGAAAGGAAAAAAATTGAATTTTGACGACAAAATTCAAGGGTGTGATCATTACGTGAGTGCGATCATTATACAAGTAAATACGGTATACTCCCATAATGAATGCACTTGCATAATAAACCCGCCCCCAACTTTTCTCTTGAAAATTTTGATTTTTGTTTTCCTCTGTGCAATAATCGCACTCGCCTCCATTGACCTGCCCCTCAAGGCAAGCTTTGGGACAAGACAGACCTATGATGAAATGGCTGTGCTGTAGTTCTTCAGAGAGGCTAGAATCTTTCACTCTCGCACACGTCTGTCGATGTCAAATCCATGAGGAGAGATTACAGGCGGGAAGCATGCGGCAAGAACAGGCTGTGCATTATCATGGTCACTTGGGACCTGATGGAAAGACCAACTGCAATAATGCTCAGCCCGTTCTTACCACATGCTTGATGTCAGTGCCAGTGCAAAGGCACCTCGCAGACTCGTGAGGGAAAAGAATGGCTACTGGATTTTACTCTGCCATAAAGCAAATCACGCAGCCGGGCACGGCGCAAAGGAAAGCCCAAGCATAGAGTAACTATGGTCCAAGCGAAATAAGGGCAGGCGGCACATCGTTGACATAGTGGGCATAGTCTGGCATAGTGTCAAATTTGCGTGTCTATTGCTCGCTTTTCTGCCCGTCTTTGGTTTCGCTGTGTGTGATGGGCCCAAAGTCAAGTTATATGCCTGCTACAGGACATAGAGTGTATCTGCTCACAAAACGGAAATGCTTATCAGACACCAATAAACTGACCGATGAGCAGGACGGTCAAGGAAAGAGACGCACACAGCAAGCTCGTCCAAACGACAGGTGCCGAAAAGCAGCACTTCAATGCTATGCTTGCGATAACGGTAGATGGCCAGAAGCTGCGAGGATGAGCTATTGTGGAACAACAATGTGGTTGAATCAGCCAGCGACCTGGACAACAGGTCTGGTGGTTCCAATGCAGAGTGAAGCGTGATAAAAATGCTGTTACAGTTTGCAAATAGTATATATGTAGTAGAGTATAGGTAAGTTATCCAATGCAGTTTTCAAGTCACTACCATTTGACTTCTCAATTTAAGTTTTGAAAAATTTTCGTAAGATTTACCCAACAAAATAAATGCACCGCCCAACTTTGCTTCACTTCTTCGGAATAAAAAGTGTGTACATGGTATGTGCCACGAAGTGGAAATAATGTGTGTGGAGGAGGGGGCTGAAGGCACTTAATTGAATTAAACATTTAATTCTGAGACCAGAAAATGGAGTAACAACAAAAGGAAATGCCTGACGAGGTTTGTTGCTCCAAATACACATGAGCAGTATGAAGCTCAGGGCTAAAAACACACACACACACCAACAGAACACTGTATCGGTGGCAGTTCCCACACAGAAACCATAATACAGTTGCATAGTAAAAATCGAGAAAAAAAAAAAGAATAAACAAATTTAAGATAGGGTAATAGTTTACACATCATGAAGAATGCACAAGTATCACAAATCAGGAAATCAAACAACATATATTACATAGTATACAATACCATTTTAGATTTTAAAATTTCTGAGTATTCTTTATGAACAATATCAGTGAAATGTAACAGTGGTTTTCTACAATTCAAGAGTGTAGGCATTTGATAATTTGTGTGTTGTCCATAGTTTGTTCTTGTTCCAGTGATTGGCCTAATGTGCATGAAATGTGTATTGTTTTCATTTGCGGCTGATCAGTGGCACAAAGGTGGCGTTTTTGAATGTGTTGTGGTAGTTTATAAAGGACTGGGGGGTCTGTAAGTAGTCACGTAGTGGACATGTACATTTCGTCTGCTGCTAAGTCATGATTGGCTGGGCTGGGGTACATGTCAGAAAGAGACGGGTACCCCCAGCCAATCAGATCTTCAGCAGCAGACAAATTGGGGCATGTTCACTAGGTGGACACACTTACCTCCTGATACACCCCCAGATCATCCAACTAGCCGAAGTATCGGTCATATTGCGATATGCAAGTTGCTGATTAATTTTTTGTACCTGCTCTGATTATTCAAACTTCCCCAGGCATTGACATGCTTACAATAGGCACTGGTGGATACAGAAAAGGAGGGAAATTCTGAGCACTGCCTTAGACGTGCTTATATGCTCCAGTGCTGACAAAGTTGAATGTCCAGCCCCTACGCCATTCAGAAAAAAAAAGCGCTTCTTAAAGACGGCACACTTCAGCAAATCCTGCTCCGCGATTTGGCCAATGTCGCCACGCAGACAGCGGGCCTGCAGGAGAGCACGAACTAATCCTGCTTGCATGCGAAGTGGGAAAGGCGGGCTTTTGCAGCAACATTCCTCCTCCAGGCTGTGCACCCTCTACCTTATGACCTCACGAGTGATGTCATGTAGGCATTGTTTTGTTTGTGAATTATTTCCAGTTGGATATCAGGCAGCCGCCAATTGTGGAAGCAGCGACACTGCCACGCTTCGGCATGTGGCCGAGCGTGCTAAGGGAGCTATAGACCATTTTATCAACGAGGAGGAACGTAGCCTCGAACCCGCGTGCCGCGCCGCTTTCTTCCTCGAACTTGTATGTGCGGATTCCGTTTTCTCCCAGCAACAGCTTGGAAAGGTAGCGGTTGAATTGCGAATTAGTGTGATTCGAACGTGTTCTGTCTGGGATTTCTGCAACGTCGGATCACTCATGGTCGATGGGCTACCACTGTTGTATTCGGCTGTAAGAATACCTTAAGGAAGCAAGCGTGAAGTACATCTTCAGCCGCGGCGACTTCGTGAAAACCGCAGCTGCGATAGCAGAGAAGCATTCGCTTTGTATTGCCGCCAGCATTAACAGAAAGGGCTTGATGCCATCAGGAGTATGTTCGGAAGTTTTGCTCCCATAGAGCACTCGGCGACAAACTGAGCACCCATGATCAAACTGGGATATGAAACCAAGCTGTGTATTTGGGTCAGTCAACTATTGCGAATGGATGAAGCTAACTATTTCTTTGTACATGCACATTAAACTTATTCTGTTCAAACTTGTTCTAAGATTATCATGCTTGGCAACCAACGTTCTGGCGTAAGTTGCCTGAGGACGTATTACGACAACAGTACGTGCCGACTAAGAAATGAAGGTGTGTTCTTTTCCATTCTGCAACAAAAGCCACGCCTAGTGTGTGTCGGCCGGCCCTAGTTCACATGGATTCTCCCGTGCTTTGGAATCTCGCCAGCAAGCTGTCAATGCCGCTCCTCGTGCGCTGTGCTAATGCAGAAAATAAAATTGCCGTTGCAAAGAGAAGTTGTTCGTTTTTCAGCTCTCTCGAGTAGGCGAGGTGACCTTGCATGGATAGGCACCATTTGAGACCTAAGAGTGCGCATAATCTTTCCATGCGTCGCGTGCGTCTGGTTGATTGTGGCATATTCGCGGCCACTATCATCAGCTCATTTGATCCATGTTAACAGTCCTTTAGATCAAGTTATTTTACAATTCTTTATTTTGTAAAGGTCGAAGCCCGGGTGCCAGATAAACAATGTTTAGAAAATCGTAGCGCGAAAATTTTAGGACCGCGAAAGCTAGCAAAACGTGCTTCCTTGGAGCGTTGCAGTTACCTGGATTGGGACATATGCTGGTGCGGCACACCGCATGACACATGGAGACAACTCTGATTGTTGTTGCCTGCGTGATACCTTAATAGAGTTCAAGGCTAGACATACAATAATAACATGTTGCACGTATACATTACGTATCAACGATGTTCAGACTTGCTTCCCATTTCGATCGTGGAGAGAGCTGCCGGAGCGCCTCACAGCCTGTCGACATTCGATATTGCGGCTATATCGAAGCTAAGAGCTTAGTGACGACCCGCTAAGAAGTATTGCAATCTAAATCACTTGTTGACAACTCTTGGGAAAGCGCGAAAACTTGCCACTCGTCAACAGCATGTTCGCCGTGCACCCTCCAGCGCTATCCTCCATACCAGCATGGCGCCGCACGATACACAGCACTGTGATTGAAAAATGGCGGTGCCCTCTATAAAACGGTCTATAGGGAGCTTCCGTACACTGGTGGCGCTGGTTAGGCCTAGCAGTATAAGGCCGTGACTAAATGTCGGCGCCGCCTGGCCAACGAAGTGTTAGACGGCGAACTGTCGCGGAATGCTCCCTCTCACCATGCAGAGACCTCTTCGGCAACTGGACTTGAAATTAAGCACACACGCTAAACTGGCGTCCACTGTAGTGGGGATATCGGGCACATAGGCAATTCTCTGGGAACTACCGGGAACTACTAGCAGTTAGAACTTGGAGTGGTGCCCTTTCGCGAGTGACGTCACGGCCAAGATGGCGCTCGCTCCGGCTCGCTCAGGTGCCGCGCGCTCGTTCCCTTTGTGTATGCCTGCATGGGTGGCTCAAGCCGTACTATGTCGGCTTCTTTCTGCTGCTATGGCTGAACCACAGTTCCTTCTTCAAAAGCGCGCGAGTCGAGAAAATTTGTGGCTTTGATATTCCAAGCGATGTAACATTGAAGGGATCTACTGGTTTTACAATGCATATATGCGTCGTGTCTGTCCATAACTTTTGCGTAAAAAGAATGTCTGCAAATTCGACACGCGAAGTTGTGTATGATGCTTCGCTGAACACTTAACATTCCCTTAGTAGTTACCTATGAGAATCACTGCATTTTACATAGAAGAAAAATCTTGGTATTCAGTGTCTTGGTATCCGTGCTAGAAAGACAACGCCCATCGAAGCTGTCATGATTCTTATTACTCTGGTAAGTTGCTCTAGTCGAATATGGCCACTTTATTAATGAGTAAAAGAAAGAGTTAGGCGTGCATTTCGTATAAAAAGTTTGCTGCTACTTTCACCGCTCTCTGAAACAGGCCCCATAAAACGAATTTCTCATCACTGCTAACACGATGGTGCGTCATGTAGAGTATTTATTTGAGAAATACTGCCAGCCTTCAGAGAAGGCCGTAGGCAGGAGTGGACAGTACATATGAAAAAATGATCAAAAATAACAAGACAAGAACGCATTACACAAGGCTCGCACTACACACTGAAAACCAGCGAAAGACCAATAGTTTGCACGTCGCTTGCATACAAACCCGTGCTACAGATATAAAAATTACAATGATATATTGACAGAGTGCTTGACAAGGAAAGAAGAAATCAGAACATGGACAATTCAAGCTGCACATGCGCGTCGCTCGATATGACAAACTGCTGTAATGCATCACTTATCGAAGCATTTTGCGGGAGAACCATAGCATATGTCGAGAGATGATAAGTGTTGCTGAAAATTGAAGGCTGATGGAATTATAAAGCACTTAAGAATGACTGCATGGTGGGTTTCTCGACAATGTGTGCACTGAGACGGTTCCATTCTCGAATAGTTCGAGGAAAAAATGAATTACTGAAGCAATCGGTTCTGCAGGCGAATTCTTTGACCTTTTTCGAGTGATTTCCTCGTGTGGAACGACGAGTCACCTGTTGAATGTACAATTCCTTATTGATACGCAAATTATCATGATATATTAAATACATATATTTCAACCTATCACGATGGCGTCTTAGTTGAAGTGTTTCTAAATTAGCTTTTTCTAGCAGCTGAGTCGGAGATGTGTGCCAGCTATATGAATTATAGACGAATCTTATTGATTTCCTTTGGACACTTTCGAGTTTACTTATATTTAATTCAGTAAATGGGTCCCATAAGACAGAAGCATATTCAAGAATCGGCCTAATAAATGTTTTATATGCCAGTAACTTTATTTCTTCTGTCGACTGACGTAGGGAACGTTTCAGATACCCAAGCTTCTGCATGGCCTTTTTTTGTATGTAGTTGATATGCGTGTTCCACCTGAGATCAGGCGTGATCATGACATCCAAGTATTTATAACTCTCTACTGAAGAAAGACTGCGGCCATTTATTGAATATTGGTAGTGTAGGGGAATCCGTTTTCTTGTTATTGTCATCGATACGGTTTTCTTCTCATTTACCTTCATTTGCCACTCAGAACACCAATGATCTATTTTAGATCGGATGCTGAATTACGTTATACAATATACAATTGTCAGCAAACAACTTAGTTTTCACTGGTATGTCTTGAGTAATGTCATTAATAAAAATTAAAAAGAACAGTGGTCCCAGGATGGATCCCTGCGGTATGCCTGACAAAACTGGGGCCGGACTGGAACTAATGCTGTCGATGGAAACACTCTGCTGTCGCAATGAAAGATATGCTTCTATCCAGGATATTAATGTAGTGTTCTTGAATATTGCTTTCATTTTGATAAGCAGTTTAGGATGGGACACGCGATCAAAGGCTTTCTCGAAATCTAAGAATATAATGTCTACCTGGCTTTGCCTATCCAATGATGAAGCAAAATCATGAACGGTTTCGAGTAGTTGTGTTACCGTTGACAGGTTCTTACGAAAACCATGCTGTCTGGAATCGATCAGGTTGTTATTTTCAAGAAACTCCGATATATGTTTAAAAATGACATGTTCAAGTGTCTTCACACATGTGCATAAAATGGAGATCGGCCGGTATATCGCAATATGTGATGGATTTTGTGATTTAGGAACGGGGACGATTCTTCCATACTTCCAATCATGTGGAAGTTCCGCTTGCCGTAAGGATTTTTTAAATATTATGGTTAAATATTTCGAGCACCATTCGGCATACCTAATGAGGAAGGCATTGGGTATGCCGTCTATTCCAGGGGATTTTTTGCTGTCCACTTTCAAAAGAAGCGAGAGAACGCCTTCCTCAGTTATTGATATGTCACCTATAGTGGGGCATTCGTGAGGTAGTGTAAAGTGTGGCTGATTGCTGTCATCTTTCGTGAACACTGAACAGAAGTAATCATTGAATGAACTCGCAATGGCAAATGGATCCGTAACAGGTCTACCATCAATACATAGATTCGATTAGTTAATTCACAAATACCATAGTAGCAATCACCTGAAAGAAAAGTTTCGTGGTTAAGATCGAGAGCCAATCAATTGCAAGCAATGAACTGTTTCATGGTGGCCCTTAGTAGCCTTTATCAACAATATGGCATACCCATAACGCAATGGTAGCAACTGACTGTCTTTATGGCGAGGCACGCATTGTTCGCGAAGCCTATCAGTTCACTAAAACTTCAAATTGAAACCATGAAGCAGTTTTTTACAGCACCAGTTGCAATGGATAAAGTATACTCGAGGTACTACAGTGCAGCTTAGGGTGCCTAGAAAAGCAAAATTGAAACACCTTCTGCCTCACCAGGTCTCGATCCAGCTTTGTTAGATAATACAAACAGAGAACTATTCGCTTCATCAGTACATAAAAGAGAACCTCGCAAACCTTCATAAGGAAGACACCACAAGCATTACATATTTCACTTGATTTTTGACCCTCTACTGGGGAATTATGATATTGTTACGGAAGGATGAAAGAAGACAGAGGAAGAAGAAGATCGCGAGACGCTGGCTGCTGCGTGTTGTTGGTGGTCAGCCATCTTGTCTACGCTGACTCATCCTGTATACATATTGTAAATATAGTCTTTATATACTCCCAACATCCCCTTAACATATTGGTGGGAGGTGTGGGGTACCACGGCTGGAAACGGAGCTCCGCAGTGGACGTCGCATCACCGTCCGCACCATGAATGACGGTGAGCATGCGGGATCAACGTTGTTGCCTTCTCCAACGTCACTGTTGCCACCTACGTCGCTGTCATCTTCGGCTGTGGTTGTCCAACCCATGGATCCTGGAACTTTCTGCGGGACCGATGGTGCCGACGTTGAAGAGTGGGTGGCTATGTATGAACGCGTGAGTGGAATCAACAGATGGGACCCTATGCTTACAATAGCCAACCTGTTGTTCTACCTATGAGGCTAGGCAAAGGTGTGGTACAAAAACCACGAAGAGGAGATCACGAGCTGGGACCAATGCAAAGAGAAGTTGACAGAGTTGTTTGGCAAACCAGCCGGCTGTAAAATTGCCGCAAAGCAGAAACTAGCCTCCCGTGTCCAATCCCCCATGGAGTCCAATGTCTGGTACACCCAGGACGTGCTGGCACTTTGTCATAAAGCCGATTGCGACATGACAGAAGCAGAAAAGGTCGGGCACGTGCTTAAGGGCATTGCTGCTACGCCTTTAATCTGCTCCTGTGCAAAAGCTGTTTTACAGTTGCCATCATTAAAGAGTGCCGACGATTCGAGCAGGCAAAAAGCCGACGTGCCTTGCAACCATTCGCCAGACTTACCAATACTGCCGCAACGTCGACATGTGAAGATCAACGCGCACAGCAGCATGCGTCGCCATCAGAGGACGTGGTGCGAATCGTTCGACATGAACTGGATGTGATGGCGCCTGCAGCTTTCTGTTTGCGTAGAGTCTGATGCTACCACATTTTCGGTTCCCCTCGAACAAGCCATCGTTCGCCAGGAACTTGAAAACATTGGATTACATTCTATATGTGCTGTCGCCAATCCCAGCGCTAACGAATGCCCTTCTACTATTTTCACTCCACCCTGACACTTCTCTCCGCGTTATCGCAACCCGACTGAGTGGAGAACTGTGGATGACCAGCCAATATGTTTCACCTGTCACCACATTGGTCATGTCGCTCGATACTGCTGCAACTCGTGGCCCTCAACCGCTTGAGCGCCGACCAACCTGAGCCATTTTAATGGAAATGCCCGCAATGTTTCGTCCACCGCTGAGTTCAACAGCGCCGACAACTGTGTTAGGAACATGTGGTACAGTCGCTCACCATCGCCACGCGGACACCAGTCGTGTTTACCGCTAACAGGTCGCCCATCTTCCCGTTCGCCGCAGCCACGTCATCTTTCGTCCCCTGTGGCTTTTGGCCGCAACTTTTCGGAAAACTAAGAAATGCAGCCCTCGGAGGTGGTGCGGCATTGTCTACTACTGCAGCAATGCAGCGATGCAGTTGCGCCAAGCGCCAAGCCGCAAGTTGCGCCAAGTGTTGCGGCGGCTGGTATGAAATGTTCCGCACGAGGTGGATTGGCCGAAACTCACAGACGGTTTATATTGTAATATAATTCGTCTGCCTATATAAATAATTTATTCTCAGCCAGTTCTTTCTAAGCCATGAGCGAGGCAACCAGTGGAAGTCCTTCACCTGCCGCTGCTGCTGAACGAGCTGCCCGAGCAGACGCCCAACGCCGTCGCCGCCAAAATCCCGAGGCGCACTACGCCGAACAAGGCATTGGTGCAGCAAGCCAAGCATGTATCCATCTATTTCTCTGACCACAAAGCTTCCTTCGTGACAATCAACTGGGAGTGCAGTGTTTCTTGAAGAGGGAATATGTGTCATGAATAAAAAGTTGTCTGTAATTGTACATACATGTCTTGCTCGAATTCGTTGCCTCAATATATCTAAAAGTGAATCAGCTGAATAGCTGCACTCAAATTTCGCATTACGAAGTAACATAATCGTCAGCAATTTTTTCGTGTATGTTGTTGCAGTCAACGCATAATGAAAGAGTGCGCGTACTTCAGTAGCAGCGTCGAAACGTCTTGCCCGCTGTCGAATGGCCGAAGAAAAAAAAAAAAAATTCCCCCGAGAACAAATTTCTCTCGTTTCTCCGCGACCGTACTTCCGCGACCAGCGAGGGCGATGGATAAGGAGCGTGCGCCACGTCAAGTTAGCGTTTCTGGGCATCGTAGCACCTTCATGCGCGCGCAGCTATAATATTCTTACAAGTTGATTAATTACATTACACCCCTAAAAATTGGTGGCGTGCACTTCTTTGGCGATGATATTTCGATGATCCCTACAGCTGCGTCGTATGGGCCAACAATTTTTGCCGCTGGCCTATGTACTGAAAGGTTAATGCTGCCACCAGGGACAGAAAGTGGCACAATCAACGCGCGTGCCACTTAGGTTTATGGTGCACGTGAAAAGAAATTTCTATCTCACTTCTAACAGCATGGAGTATCACCGCAACATCGTTTCGTACACTTTTCGAGAAAGAAACAAACGCTCACAGAAGGGCAACTGTTTGGGCTATATGCGAGGTAAGCAATTTCCTGAGCGTGTACAAATTCTTTCGTCCATGTCGTGTCCTGCACACATGTCATTCATGTTCATGTCTGGATGCGTCATTAATGTCACGTGATGCATGCATGCCATTCGTGTCATCTTGTCGTGTCATTAGTCATATGTACGCATGTCGCTCATGCCATGCCATGTATGCTATGTCATTCATGTTGTATACCTCACGGCCAGCCACGGCCAAGACGCGTGCTGTAAATGGCTGGGTGCGCTTTCTCCCCCGCCTCCACCATCTGCCCCTCGCGTGCGCTTTATCACGTTACCGCGAGCGAGCTCTCCTCCCCCTATATCCCTTTGCATGCACAGTAAGGTACCACTCATGAAGCCATCGGCTTTCTTATCTCACCCTCGCACACTTTCACTTGCACACTTTCACTCGTACCTAAAGCAAAAAGTGCATGGGATGCGATAGGGTCTTATCAATTGAACTTTATATGAAACATGATGCAGCTACTCTTCAGCGGTCGCTCTTGTAGTGCCGCGCACGATTTGAAAGGTGTGTCTACAAGCAACCACTTATAATCTTTTGCCATCTCTGTCCATGGAAGTTTGTTTATTGTCTCGACATTCATTTGTGGCAGAAGAGAAATTTCGTTATATTGAAATCGCATACAAACGGACTTCCTTATATTGAGGTTCTAAATATGTGGTGTTGTAAGGACAACAAATAATAAAAAGTTAAATACTTCGTTATGTCAACCTTTAACTGAATATTGGACTGATTGCAGTATTTTTTTTTTTCAGTTCGATATACGTAGGCTCGACTGTATATTATTTTTCCAAATAGGTATCGGATTTGATTCGAGTAAATATGGAATGTGCGCATCAAGAAACCCCAGGTGGTCAACATTAATCCAGAATGCCCCACTACAGCGTGCCTGAAAATCAGATTGTGGTTCTGGCATATAAAAATTCAAAATTTCACTTTTCGCCATCTCCTTCAACATTGTTATAATGAGGTTCAAGTGTATTTCTTGCACATGTCAACCAGTATTCACAGTCAACCTTTTGAGGGGTGCGTAACACAATTTATTTTGCCCCATTTTTGTTTGCTGTGATTGTTTCAATCTCTTAAAGGGCACCTCACCGAGTTTGGCATACAAAACTAACAAGCGCGATGCATAGATCAAATACTGACAATTGTGATAATAAATTTTCAAACTGCTGATTATAATTAAGGCAGCTAAAATTTAAAATAAAACCCTGTGTACCCTTCCTCTTGAGGAAGCCGCACATACTGCTGAAGAATTAAATGCGCATAAACGTCTCTAAGCGAGATGCACTACCCGGAATGACATTGATTATGACATCCAGTGCAGTATAGGCAAGGCAATCATCCAGTGCAGTATAGGCAAGACCACCACTGGAAGTGCAAAAAACGAAGAGAAGAGAAACAAAAGGAGCCAGGCTCACGACAAGAATGTCATGCAGTTCTTTGGCTCCGGCATGATAGAAGGCAAAGAAAGAATGTCGCTTGTGGATGCTAGTCAAAGGAAAAGTGAGAATGTCTATATTGGCAGTGAAGCTTCCCTCTTAGCAGCATTGATGTGCAACCTTTTATATTTCTCCTACCTCCTATATTATTGACCTAACCTCAAAAAATTTACGGTAAAATGCTCACTACACAGCACTGTACAAGTTGCACGTTATATAAAAAAATTTGAAATGGGCCTGGTGAAGAACTATGTCAATACAGTCTGATCCACTTTCAGAAATAATGAACGCAAGACCACGGACAGGAAGATGCATAGCTAGTAAAGGTGGAAAGTGGCATGCAGGAAAACACATACTGCAGGAACGGCCGTAGGTGGCACTAACGCTGTACTCCACCGTGTGTTTAGGTGCTGCAGGCACCCTATTGTAGTCACACTAAAAAGCCAGATTTTTTTTGTGTCACTAAAGCCCAAGAAAGAAAGAAAATTCAATGTGTGACTCCTGTTCTCTGTTGCAGGAGTATGCAAAAAAAAAAAAGCCAGAGGCGTTTTTCACCGCTTTTACAAAAAGCAATAACTCTTAAGGAGTCTTGCAGACACCATTCGAAGTGGTGTTGCATTTATTTAATGGTGGTGGTGCACTTAAAGCAACACAAATTTGTACTTTGTGGTTAGTGCATAGTTATGACATGTTCCCACCAGGTACGTGTTACTACTCGCTGCTTTTGCGCTGGCCCCCTGACATACCACCATAAAGCCTGCATGATATGTCACCCTGGTGGACAATCACGATTGACTGCCTATTTTTTAGAAACTAGCATGGCTGATCCAATTGCGTCACTGATGTGACATGGTGTTGTGACCGTGCTGCCCGAGGCAGGCTTTCAGTTTCATGACCGAGCATTCTGTCCAGAAAGTTTACGTTCTTGAAGCTGGTGTCCCTGACAATTTTGGTAGCTGCAGGAGTGTTGCAAATGAAGATGAAGATGCATAAGTAGGTCTTGCACACTCTCAAGTTCCAGCGATCGCCACAGAGGGCGAAAAATCAACCGCGGTGCATTCCAACGTAAGCGCACAAGTGGAGCTACTGTAATTTGGTCGCATACTTTAATTGTATTTTTTCCGCTAGGGGCGCTCAACGCGGCTAAATATTGGATCTAGAAATGTACATATAATAACCGTCAAACATAGCTAACATGCAATTTCTTGCAAAATAAGCAGACAATTGTTTTTATTAAATTATGTTATTAAAACCTGTGCTTTATTACTTGAATAAAGGTTTTGAGACCACACTGACATGTGATAAGCAGCAGCCCACTGGTATCGATTGCAGTCTTTGCCGTTTATCGATTCAAATTGTACGGCGGTTATATTTGCGAACGGAGTGGTCGTTTCCTCTGTGCAGCATCACGCAGCTTCGTTTTAATTAGACAACAATAATATTTCAGCCAGTTTGTGCGTCTGACATTCGATAGCCACTACTAGGTGAACGTGTTTAAAGACAGTGAATTTTATCAGCTGCGGCGTTTCCATGGCATAATGGCTACATACACAGCTTCCGTCGTCAGTGATCTGCCGCCTCTGGCCGCGTAATGACGGGTTGCTTGAAAAAAAAAAAAAATGTACTAGCTGAAAACTCGTCGCTGGAACTGAGCACAGTCTGTCTGGAAACTACCCAAGAAAGCAGATTAACCTTGCAGCCGGCGAGCCAGTGTGCAGCCAGTGTTTTTTTACTCACCGGTGTGTGCACCGGTGAGTAAAAAAACACTGCTTCGCATTTTCAACTTTCAATTTCTTCAGGTGTGACGCGAATAAAACAGATTACTGTAGTCCATTTTTTTTTTCAAAGTGTAAAATCATAATAAAGTTATTGCTCTTCAAAGGCAATTCAAACAAGGCTCTTGATATTTTGCCACGTTGCTAAAATTCCTAACACGGAGTACAGTATAAAAAATAAATAGTTTTTGGCTGCATCTGCATGAATGATACAGTGCGATAAATTCACAGCACATGAGTGCAAGTGTATTTCCGGTGATACAGTTTGATCAATATCATTTGATACATAATAAAATTACTGTGTTTATTACCTAGTTGCTGGCAAAAAATTTAGTCAGGGCTTCACTAAGCACAGCCTGCGCAAGGACACCATTGAAAGAAATGCACACTCAAAACGGTGTTGTGTGTGTGCACGTGTGCTTTTCTGTCATGCAGCGTTTTATGCACTGTTGTTAGCCATACATGTATCACAAACTCATCCACGCTTCCACCATAGTAATTGAGGCTTTCTTCCTTTGCCTCCAGCCTCCAAGATGCTGTTCATATTTGATCACCCCTTTGGACTCTATTGTCTCTGGACGTACAAGTCAACAGTGAATGTGTTACCACAGAGCCAGAATCCTCGCAAGGTATGTTTCTGAACACTTCAACTAGAACCGTGATTTGTTCATTCATTGGACAAACTTTTGTTTTCTCTGCTTGCATGTTTGTCATGGCTTCGAGGTTTCTCTTTTAAGGAAGAAGGAAAAAAGAGAGATTATTGGTCTGCAAGCTGCCCCCGCCAAGCCATAAGAAGCTCAATGGTCTCCATAATGACAACAGGTCCTTTTGAACTACGTGCCTCGCCATGAAATGTTTGCAAGTTTGCCAGATAGAGGGCTGTGAGCGCTATCAGGAAAGCAGCAGTCTACAGTTTTGTATCGTACCGAGCGGGAATGCTAAAATTTGACATACAAGCTTACTTGATTTTAAGGGCGTTTTATGACAATCGGAGAAGTAACAAATTGAATCCCAGCTTGTTTCTTTTCTCGTCATGTAGCAAGCTCGTACTTGGTAATGCACAAAGTCTGTCATCTGCTATTTGCAAATCAGATTGATGAGCATTACTACCAAGTATCACATTCTCCCTCATAGCATTAATTTGTTACATGAATCTGCGAAGAATTTCAAAGCCTTCAAAACCGCTCAGTGCGATTTTGAAGAAATTATGCTTCATGTTCTCTGAAACTCTGGCAGTCCCTCTTCCCTTTATTATTCTGTTTTTTATTTAAAGTACGCTCAGGGCCATATGGCATTAAAGAGGGGAGTGGGTACAAAGCAGTAGAGTAAAACAAACGAATTAGAGCAGTGAGTTCTGGTAAAACAATGATTCTGCTGATTATACAATGTTAGCTAATGTTTTGCAAAAGAAGTTTGTTATCGGTGAGGGCTACGATACTTCAGGGAAGGTGGTTCCATTCCTGAGATGTGCAGGGGATGAAAGATTGAAAGAAAGACTTCGTGTAGCAAGAATCAATCCCTGCATTACTGCGATGATTGATGCAGTTTGAAATGTACTTGAGGCTGCGGTATGAAGTCGTCGTGAAGTGTAACATGACGGAAAATTTTATTAAATAGCGAAACATGGCGACTGCGGTGATTAGCTAGAAGAATAAGTGCTGGTTAGATTCGTCAAGGTTATATTCGCTGTACGGTTATAATTAAAAAGAATAAAACAAGCATAGTTATTTTGTACTAGTTCAAGTGAAGTAATAAGACTAATGTGACTGGGATCCCATATTGCAGATGCATATTCAAGTTTTTAGCATATTAGCGTCTTCTAAAGGTGTAGTTTTAAAGTAGACATTGCTTTGGAAAAGTTGCCCTGTAAGTACCCGAGCAGGTGAATAGCATTGTTAATGACATACTCCATATTGGTCCGATTTAAATTATTTGTAATGTGTACACCAATATATTTATAGCACATGGCGAAATCTAAGGGCGCATTGTTACGATGGTAAGAGATAGGATAAGAATTAGATCTGGATATTGCATTTTTCATTTGTTAACCCCAAATGCTCATGCACAGTTTGCATGAGTTAAATAACTAGGCTATCGCTGCACCGTAAGAGATAGCTGGAACAGGCAACTTCACCCAACTGGCCTACTCCACACTTCTCAAACATGACAAACCAATAAAATCAATTTTTGTTTCTCTTTCAACATCAGATGACATACTTGAGGGCAGTGTGTTCACAAAGCGTTTTTGAAATATACTCGAAGTTTGGCTTAACATTCAGCCAATCAACAGTGGACGAGCAAGGGAAGCCTCTGCATGGCAACTTATCTTCGTCACGGCCCTCACAAATATGTTTGATTGTTGAAACGTTGGCAACAGGCTGAGGCTTCCCTTGCTCACCTCTGTTACTCAACTGAAGTGTTCATCTCCTTGTAACCTTTTTGCATTGTTTGAACACGCAAACCGAGATGTTTTTTCAACATGAAACCGTAGATTGCATTTTACAAGGATCCGTGAGCATTAGTTGGGCATACTTATATGTTTATTTAGTGTCCTTGTTTATACACAAGATTTGAAGAGGTTCTTGTAAGCACTGTCATCTCCATAACGTTCCTCGCCTTCCTACGAGTACTCTACTTGTGTCAAACCCTTTACTGCTGCACCTGAACACTAAATATGCAGCAGAAATATCGAGAGCACACAATATGTGGTCTAAAATTTAGCATAAAGTTTTTTTTCCCTCTACACTTCGTGTCTATCACCAATGTGTTATGAAAACTAATGCGACATTGCAGCTCGAGCTTACCTTACTGACAGTACAGCTTTGCCGAGCACTTCTTATGTTTCTTTTTTTAATCTAGCTGGAATCGTTGAAGGCAGACCCCCAACATACGTATAGTATTAAACACGTCAAACAGCATTGTACGCAACACAAGTACGAGTGTAGCCGAGGACAATATCATTGTCCTTGCTTTAGCGGCATGCCAAACAGGATGAGAAAACTTCACTCGATTTCAGTTTTTAATTCCGCTAAATAGATTACTATCTGTGTTCCTGTATGTTGTAAACTCAGTGACTGACAGCATTAGCTCCACCTGACATGTACGAAAATTGTGGGCATGTACTGCTTCATTCACGATTGACTATAAACAATGTAAGCTTACTTGTCTGACGTGTTTTTTTGCCAGTTGAGCCCTCTCGGTCACCTGGCGATATAATAAAGTTATCAGCAGTCATTTCAGAGCATCGTACACACAAACACAGCTCCAAATGCAGTAGCAAAACGCCCAAAACCAGCGGATGAGCAGCGCAACGAACCCCACCAGCCACTACCTTAACGGGCATATTGCTCACCACGTAATGATGATGATGATATTAGTTTTGATTTGCCAGCGCCATCTCTCGGTTGCATACTTTAGTTCACAACACTACTGCTACTCTTATTTCCGTTGCACTGTGGAAGGTACAGTTTCCCTTCTCTAAGTTTGTATAGGTGTTCGGTGGCATAAGTAGCAGCCATGGGCACTGCCTCGCACAGTTGAAGCCACAGCTAAAAACGATCAGACAAGTGCGTCCAGGTCTCATCCCTGTTATTTTGCTTGTCACAATGGTAAAATAATAAAATTATTAGAGGCAAAAATTTTTACCTGATACTCTGTTAACTCCAATTCTGGAAAAAGGAGTGCCAATTCAGGAAACCGCCGGATCTGCAGCTGAGACAATTGATCCTGCAAGATGACCAAATTATGAGTTATGTGAACAAAAAATCAAGTAAAAGAAGCTGAGGCAAGTAATCCTATACAGTTTAAAAAAAATTTTTGCAATGGTAAACTATCATTTTACAACATGCACAATCACAGTGCTTTTTCACATGCCAAAAGTCTAGCTGAGTAAAAGCAACAGTCCTAATTTTTACCAGGGTGTCTACCAAGTTCACATTTCCAAATTCCCAGCGTTTTCCAGGTTTTCCCTGAGTGCCTTTGCAAAATTCCCTGAGTGACACAGAACCTTGTTTCATGTCAAGACGGGTTGACACCATGCCACCTGATGCTACCACTCTCTAGTAAGCATGTTAAAAAAAATAAAAGAAGAACAACTTAATACAGTTTGAACAGTAAGGATCGACTAGTGCTTATTTTATTCAAAAAGAAAACAGAAGGGCGGGGCATCTCAGCGTCAGGCAACACTGTTTTTTGAGCTCAAGTACCTTTAAAGAAGCTGCAACACACTACCTTTCCCATTCATTCCTGAATGCGTAGGTTGTTTCTGTTCTCGCCCTCCTTCCGCCACACGTTAACCCCATGGACCATTTGAAGCATCCTCTTATATCCCTATCACACAGGCAGCCGCGAACTCTTGACATGAAACTGCCCAATGGAGATTGACTGCAATGGAGTTGCGGCCGTGCTACACGGCACAGTGTGAGCTTAAACAGTTAGCTTCTGGCCGATAACTGTTTAAGATTTTTAGATTTGGAGATTACTTTCTCATTGTGTCTTGTGTGCTGGTAGTTCAAGCCAAGGGCTAGCAAACCCATCCTCTACTACCATTCAGCTCACTCAAAAGTAATAAAATGAGGCATCATTTAATCATGCCTTACCAACGCTCTTAACAGGTCATGTGTGCATCGGCTGCAAAGCAGTTTTCTTGTCAGGTCAGCCGCCTGAAAGGGCGCAAGTTATCCTCACCATGTGATCACAACTGTTGCAGAAAAAATGCTCAGGCAGCTCAAGGAACCTAACATTGTAAACCAGGGTCGAACAGGCCCTTCTGAAACCAGGTGTGCTATCATTCCATATGTTGACGGCATATCTCACAATCGGGAAAAGTAGGCAAACGAGCTGGTGTTCGGGTTTTATTTTCTGCTCCGAAACGTCTTGGTTTGATATGTGCCAAGGTGAACGCAGGTCATCGGGAAAATAAACAGGTGTGTGCAAAAAAAGATGGGCAGAAGCGTGTCGGACATGTAAAGAAAGTAGTTTATTCAGTTCCTTTGTCGTGTGGTTCATCATATGTAGGCCAACCGGGCAGATGTCTGAATGACAGATTGCATGAGCATCGATATAAGAAGCAAACCCCCTCTCCGGTCACATAAGTGCGGATTCTAAGGCTCACAAGTGCATCCCAGATTTTGATAGAACCTGTGTTTTGAACAGAGCTGATGATCAACTGACAAGGGAGATATTGGAAGCGCTTGAGATCAAAAAGCGTGGTGATGATTGCATCAGTGAAGCCTCAGTTTCCCTTTCGACAAAGCAACTGGCGTATCTTGGGAGCAGCACTTAGAAGTTGTTCTGTATTGTGGTTTCCTTGTGCGATGCAGATGACGGCCCTGTTTCTTCTTGTTGTTTTGATCCTTGACAGCAGGTATTTGATCCTGTGTCAAGAAATAAAACGCTCGGTTGTTAGTGCACCTACGTGGTTGTCTCGTGTCTCCTTCCTTCGTCCGTTGTTTTATTTGGCGCCTTCGTTGCAATCATGCATAACCAACTCGCCCACCAGCACATGCTCAGTGACTTCAAATAGTGAATTTCAGAATCGAATATGAATAGCAATAACTATTCAAAATGTTTTAATACTCACCCACCCCTACTTCAAAATAATGCAATGCATAATTCAAAATAATGCAAAAATTACCAAAAGCCGTTCCTCTTCAATGAAGACACCTTGAAGCTTGATACGCACAGCATGGATATCTGCCGTGACCTTGGCCCTTTCAAACTCGTCAAAGGGCTGAAATTGCAGTACAGAAAAATTGTCAACATCCAAATACACTGGATGTGAGCAACACACTTTACCGCTAAATAAGTTCTATTTAAACTGAGAGGTAATGATACTGAAAGGAATAACATGAAAGGAAATGTTGGATTGGTGAGAAAACCATGCCCATATCCAACACACTGCCGTTCATGCAGTGAGTAAACTTAAAACACAGCTGTAAAGCAGCAAATGCAATCAATCAATGAACTTATACTTGTGGCCAAAAATGGCCTTAGCTTAGAGCCACCATGTTTCTTTTCTTTTATTGTAGTACAAATCTTAAAGAGAAACAAAAAAGAAATATTAGGTTAACCGCTTACTGCATGAATTTTTATTTTCTTGAGGAAACGTTACACATACCCAAATCTAATGCGCAACATTTTTCCGAGAAAATGGGTCCAAAAATTACCTGCATGATACAATTGGATACGAAAGCAAACCTGCATTCATGGTGTTGGCAACAGCCTACTGTTGGAGCTGTTAAACACAGCGTCATTACTATCATAAAATGGTAACAGAGCATGATTCTGTAAGGTTGGTGTCGGTTCATTTTGTGCTCAACTACGATCTTTAGCGCCATTTTCAGCCAGTAACTTATCGCTTTTTTATTACAAATACTAACACTTTCAGAACATATCGTGTGAGTTGGCACTGGATGTGCCGGCATAATCGGTCGCCAGTGTTTCTGGTGCTGCGGATCCAAACCTGTTATCTGCACACATTGCCAACAACACTGTTGGATGCATGCTTTGTTGAGTCTAAAAGTGATAGTAGCAGTATCTCTAAATGTGATAGCTCGAGATTATCACTTCTTAATGCTTGGCATTCTTGGCCAATGATGCACAAATGGAATCGACAACACGCAGTTTTTGTTATGAAAGCTCATTAAAAAAAATTTTTGTTCTTCTGTGAATGTAAATTCTGCACGTCTTGTTTTTTTCTAATCGCGAACATGACATGCTATATTTTTATTTTATAAATGGTGAGTGTGTTACATTGTTACATTCAGGAGCATATCACATTCAGGTGAACCTTTACTTTCTTACTTTAACCACAAGAAAATTGGGTGCGCATTAGATTTGGGGGCGTGTTAGAATTGGGTAGATACAGTAGGCCACATATTCCTAAACAAATGGCACTTCTCTAAAAAAACGCTTGTTTGCGACTTTACAAGTCGAAATTGTTGTGTATCATACATTATACGGCTTACAGATATGGGTATATTTTGTGACCATGCAAAAAGTCATTCGAATTGCAGAAAGCTTGCAAAAAAGAAAAAAATCAGAACCAGTGCAGAAACTTGATACACTCAATAGGTAATGGTGTGTATACCTCAAAGCTCCAGCTAGTATCAAGTTCAATGAAACTTGATGATGTCAGCCTTGATCCACATTAATGTTTGCTTTGCATAGTCTTTAGGAATTCGGCATTCTTCTTCCTAGAGTTTATTCTTGCTGTTGTCGATATTACCTTTTGCAACGTGGCAAGACATACACTTCCTTTATCGTAAACACTGCTATCACTTTCATTTTCGTCAATCAATTGATTATGTGTTTTGATTTCTCGTGCAAATAATGCTTACCTCATTGAATAATCTAACTCAAGGCCTAAAATTCGGCTACCTGCCACAGCCGTTTTTTAAACTTTTGTATAACTTGAAAATGATCACCCCCCATAGCTTTGCCAAGTCACTTCTATATTCTTTCGACTTGCAACAAACATTTGCATGTTCGGCGCATTTCAATAGATCAAAACAAGAACATAGCATTAGATTGTGTAAGAAATGCTACACCCTATAGCATGCCTGAAGAAACGTCAGTCCCAGTGAGAGAATTGACAGGTTTCTTTGCTTCTAACATGCCAAATCTCTCCTGTATAACTGTGTGCTTGATTATGTCAAAGCAGTTTAGCTTACAACAGAATTATGCATTTATAGTTGAGTACACATACCGTATTTAAATCTAGGCCGATAGTTTTGTTCAAATATTCGTATACCAAACTCTAGGGTCAGCTTAGATTTGAGGATTTTTAAAAAAAGTGCCAGTTTTTACATGAAATTGATAAATATGGTGCACAGCAAGCACCATCTGGAAAAGTCAGCATTGCAGCCGCTACTAGCGGCGCCAGTAACACACTGATGTACACGAGCAACGTCGCTATTTTAACCTGTGTCATATCGGCGTGTGGCGTGGCGTTATCGTAATAGCAGAAAACATGTGATGCCACAATGCTGCCGCTTTCAAAGGAAAAGTTGTGCTAGCCGCAGGACATTGTCAAACGTTCAAGCCGGGCGGTACTTCAGCATCAATGAGAAAAATGTCCGTCATTGGAAAAGGGGCAACGAGGGATGCTTTTTGCGTTCGTAAACCGCAATAATGAGATGACAACAATAAGGAAGTTAGTGACCTAGAATGAGCTCGGCATGTTCATATTCAATAAATGCTGTTTTCCTTTTGTGAACGCTGTCCTTGCTTTTTTGTTTGACCTACATTCGATGTAATATACTGAAGCAGGGTTTGGGTATGGGCTAGTTGGTGTTCCATTGCAAACATGACTTACAGTGCGTACATGGACAGGGACCAAAAAAAAACGACAGACAAGCGCTTGCCTTTCTCAATATTTTGGTCCCTGTCCATGTACGCACTATAAGCGATGTTTGCATTCAAGGTAAGTTTTTTTCTTTTATTCCTAGCTTCGGACTTTTGGGGGTTGGCTTAGAATTGGGGCTAGCTTAGCTTAGAGTAAATACGGTATTGCGAAGTATTTCTAAAGAGGCACCATCAACATTTATGCTAAACAATGTGTGCCTGGATGTTATCCAAGGCCTCTTTTTGATTCGAAAGTCTCTTTGGGTAAGCTCTGTGCCATATTAGTATGTAGAATACAGAACTGCAGGACAAACGGCACAAGCAACAAAACTGCACAGCGGCCGCACATTGAAATTTTTGCTAGAAAGAAACAACAAAAGCGTGAAAACAGCGTTGGAGGACCAATGGCATCAGCTATATTAATGACTATGGCCACTCTTGTCAATTTCCAGGATTAGGATGATGATGAAGAAGAAGAAGATAGCTTGCCTTGGGGTTTCAGTAGCAAGACAGCATGAACACAATGAACCTTTCGTTCTTATGGATCTTTGGCACTAACTTGGCACAACTTTCCTCTAAAATGGGGTTTTGGAGCAGGATAGCACAGAAGACTCCTCTTCGCGCAATATGGCGCAAGTGCCACAGTGGTTTCACCAACGAAAAAGTGAAGGGACTACCATAAAAAAAGACCATGCTTGTCACTTTTTTCTTTTTTAAATGCTAAAGGCATAGCACACAATAAAGATCTGACATAAGTACAAACAATAAACCAAAACTACATTGATGTGCTAAACTGTTTTCTTCAAACAATACGGCAGTGCCTACTTGATTTGTTGTCATCTGCACAGAGGCACTTGTTCACAACGCGAGGCCCCACACTGCTCTACTATACACTTAGCATCATAAACATAATAAACCACCGACACATGGCACTAAGGTTACCAGCATCCAATGCACACTTCACATTGGTGCAGCCAATTTGGTCAATAATTCAAGTAAGATTATGTACAGACAATTCTTTGCCAAGAATATAACAAAATATTAAAGTAGCAAAATTTGTGCTGAAGAGTGACAATTTAAGCACACTTTACCTCAATATCCTCTAGGTCAGCCAAACGATGTCGCAAAGCAGATTTCAGTTTACGCAGCTTGCGCTGCAGCTGGCAGGCTTCCATGGCTTTGTATTCGCAATCTCTAGAGTCATGCTGTGAACTATCCAAGCCAAGTTCTTGAAGCAGGCTGCTATAGCGATCTTGTGCAAGAACAGCATCAGATGCCTGATTTAGTGTTTTTTGAAGTTCTGCCACCAGCTGCTGAACCAGAACGCCAAGATGCCCACAATTGGCAGAGGATATCTGAAGTAATCAAACATAGACAATAAACATATATGGAACTTGTCTAGAAAACTAACAGAACAATGCTTATGACTTCTAAAGAGCTGTATACATACCAGATTACATGCAGACACCTCTGCCTGGAGACAGTGCTCAAGGTCCTCCACACATCCATCTATGCAACTAACAGAGAACTGCTTTCCACCAGATTCAGCCTTAGCACATAGAAGGGCCTGTGGAAAAATGTTTGGTCTGTGTTACTGACAAAAAATGCCAAACAATGCGATTTCACATTTCTTCAGCCAGGTTACTCTATAAAACACATCAACTTCCTGCTATGTAGTACTGCAGAACCCGAGATAAAGCATCAAGCAAAGGTTGGCAGCTGAAGACTGTGTCTCAAGCAAGAGAACTCTTTACCACTGAAAAGTCTTAGTGGAGGGAATACATAATCCAATACAATCGAATGCCAGTTTGTTTCAGTTAAACACTACACCTCTAACCAATGAAATACAAAGATCTGTTCTTGCCCCCCCCCCTCCTTTTCATAAACGTGAATGACTTACCACTACATATAAGTGGCAATATAGTAGAACCTCGTTTATACGTTCCTGTTACGTACGTTTTCCCGGCGCCAACATTCACAAATGAGATCACTACAAATGACCCAATTTAGTTACGGTTATTGTTTACTCGTTCATATATTCCCAGAAAACACTATCTTTCGGCACCGACACTCAGTACGTCGTCAAAATGCGATTGTATGATAGGTTTTACGGCCGCTAGATTCTAAGTATACAAGAAAATATGCGAGGTATGCACGATTGAGAACAGTAGCTGCCTGCCACAACAGCTTCACCGCAATACTCGCCTGCCCATCTCACATGAAAACGCTGGTGCGCACTTAGTTTCATTTCGGCAACAGCAAATCTTCTCCGAGATCGTTGCACGCGGCATTCAAAGCTATCACCGCCAATCCTATTGCGATAAGCATGTTCACCTATCGGTTTCACAGCACGTAGTGACGTCAGAAGCGTAGCGCACACTTTTAATAGCCGATAACTGAAACGCGCCGCTGTTCCCTGCTGCAGACTGCGATTGTATATGTTCTCCGGCTGCTAGCTCCCCTGTGAACAAGAAAAGGCACGAGACACGCGTGATCGAGGACAGTATATAGCCGCCCCTCTCATATGAAAATGACCGCATGCACAGTTTCTTATTACGGTACCAGCAAATCTCCACCAGGGTCGTCGCACATAGCATTCACAGCTATCGCCACCAAACCTATTGCAATCAGCATATCAACCTATCTGTTTTACAGCGTGTGGTGCATTGTGCCATTGGTAGCATACTGCATGCTTTTAGTAGGCGATAACCTAAATGTGCCGCCGTTCCCTGCTCCAGACGGCGTGATGTAGGCATCAGGTTTTGCTTCGGCGGCATCCAGCGTCGCCCACGAGCTCGATTTTATTTCGGTTTGCCGTCACTATTTTAAAGCACCATACAATAGGAAAAGAGAACAACGCGTCTCGGGCTGCTGGAGCACCACCAACGCAACGCACCTCGGCGTCTCATGCCGCAACGATCTGCGCAACACATCGCATTATCTAGATGACATCAATAATTGAGTCAAAATTTTTTTAGTTACTTCGGATTGTACATTTTCCCAGTTAGTACATTTTTCTCGTGGACTTTTCCCAAACGTATAACGAGATTCTACTGTGTTCATCTATTTGCAGATGACTGCAAATTATATAGAACAGTTACAGATACTAGCCGTTCTAATCAAGACATTTCAGGAGGATATTAACTGTTCACAGCAATGGTGCATCTATTCACTAATGAAGCTTAATCCAAAAAAATTCAATCTAATGTTATTTTCTCGTCGGTGCCAATGCATTCTTACAAATACACAACTCCATTCCCATGCGTGTTGCTCAGCTTTATAAATACCTAGGTGTCACGATCTCTAACGACTGATCCTGGCGTCCACACATTCCTAACGTCATTTATTCTACTGATAAATCACTTGGGTTTTTAAAATGTCATCCAAAACGGAATTCCAGAAACTAGTTAAACTACTAACCTAGCAGTATCAGATTAAAATTGGTATGTGTGGCTGCCATAAGGAATCTACACCAAACATATCTCATCAAAAGTGTGCCCCAGTGCCCCTTCAGGGACTAATGCAACTTCAAGGTCTAAGGGGGGATGCAGGTCTAAAAAACCGAAAATCGCGAAAAAAAAAAAGATTTTTTGGAATTGCTTCGGCATCTTTAATGCCTAATCTACACCGCATCAAAATGATTTGCCCCGAACCGCACACGATTATTTTGTCAGAGCAGGCTTTGAGAAACAACCCCAAAATCGTGCAGAAACACCGGTGTTCACAGAGCTACAGTAAAACGTCGTCATAACGAAACAGGATATAATGAACTAATGGATATAACAAAGCAATAGTGATTCCCCATGAAATTCCAATAGATGCCCATATATTGAAAATCTCGTTTTAACAAAGCCAAAATTTCCTCTCAATGGGTATAACGAACCTTTTTTTTAGAGCGTAGCTCTTTGGCACCCATTCTTGCGTTTCGCAGCGCCATCATACCTCGCCATAACCAGCTCCGTAGCGGGGGCCAGCACTCCTCGCGCCATCTCTCTTGCACAGAGCGAGCCTTGCAATCTTCGCTCCTCCTCCAATGCCACCTATGTGCAGCGGCAATCAGAGCGTCGGCTTGGTGGCAGCTGATCTCAATGATGTGCTGCTGCACCAGCCGAAACGCACAGCCGCTGCCGTTCGCCACTGCGTGTGCCCCTTCCCCCCTCCTCTCCTCCGTGGTGGTGACAGTGCGGTGTTCTCCGGTTGCCAAAGCGCCCGCTCCGTATCAGCGGATCACGGTGCTTGCTTCCAAAGCCGAAACACAAAGTCACCTTCAGTTGACTCGCTGGCAGCGTCAGTCAGTCGCTGCCATCTCTTCGCTGCGCAACCCATTTCTATGCGCCTACGCACTTCCTCCTGCAACCTCCCAATAAGAGAGGCAGCTGCGCCAAGCTACGCTCCGTTTGAGGCGGCTGGTACGAAATGTTCTGCGCCAGACGGATTGTCTGAGGCTCACAGATGGTTTATATTATAATCTAATCCATCTGCCCATATAAGTAGTTTATTCTCAGCCAGCTCTTTGAGCCATGAGCGAGGCAACTGGTGAAAGTCCGTCTGCCGCTGCTGCTAAACGAGCTGCCCGAGCAGAGGCCCAGCCCCGTTACTGCCAGAATCCAGAGGTGCGCTACTGTCATATATAAGAGGCATGCGGTGAAAAAAGAAAGGAAGAGGACAATGTCTGCGGATCCATCCGAACGGCACGAGCCCTCGAGGCGCATGACCCGAGCTTTGATCGGAAGAGAAGTGGCGCTGAGCTGGCATTATCGACGCGGCTCTGGGCCAAGAAAGTTGGAGCATCAGCATTGTACTGGCGACAGGAGCCATGGAGGTTTGGTCAAGTCCGTGATGCTCACGATCCAGGGTGTAGCCATCAACCTCGGCGACGTTGGAGTGAGGCTTCTTGGACCTGCTGCAGCCTCTCACGGCGGTGCCGGGCACTCCAGGAAGGATCCCCCTTCAGAGGCAGACCAGCACGTACAATAGTCCCCGGGGCATCTCGTCGGCACTCAAAGAAGTAGCGGCGGCACCCGGCGTTAGGCCTAGCCAGGGAGGCCAGAGTGGAACGTCACCAACAGAGTTCGGGACACCGACATCTGAGACGGACGAGCGGGCCAGCCGATACCAAGGCAGCAAAGCTTGCGGAGTCGGCAGGAGCATCGACTATGACCAAGAGCTGCCACGCCTCAGACTTGGAGATACGTGCGACGACAAAACTTTGTAAGAGCATTCCTTTTTGTCAGCGTCGCAGCCATAAGCTAGAGTTGCGGCCCTTCACCCAGAAGGTGCTAGGGACTGACACGGCTGGCAATTAGGACATATTTAGTCACCGTGAAGTAGGTGACAAAGGTGCCGATGTCTCTTTATGGTGTTTCATTTCTTAGGAATGTTATTTGGAGTTAACCGAGTTTTGAGTGTGTTTTATTTTGGGTTTGTTTTGAGTAAAATCTGTTTGCTGTGCTTACCTGCGTCTGCCAACTCCATCTCTCAGAACATCCGTGACAGCTACGCCAAATGAGGCATTGGTGCAGCATGTCTAGCATATATCCATCTTTTTCTCCGACCACAAAGCTACCTTCATGACAATCAAGAACAGCGAGAGGAGTGTTTCTTGAAGAAGTCAAGGATAAAAATTTGTAACTGTACATACGTCTTGCCTGAATTATTTGCCTCAGTATATAGAAAACCGAAACAGCTAAGAGCTGAACTCAAATTTCGCATTAGGATGTTTACGTACCGTATTTATTCGAATCTAGGCTGATAGTTTTTTTCAAATAATCCTATTCCAAACTCTAGGGTCGGCTTAGATTTGGGGATTTTTAATGAAACTGCTAAATATGGTGCATAGCTGGCGCCATCTAGAAAAGTCAGTATCGCAGCCACTACTAGCCGTGCCAGTAGCCAACAGTACACAAGCGAGGTCGCCGTTTTGACCTGTATCGATGTGCGGCGCGGTGTTATCACAATGGCACCAAGCAGGAGATGCCACTACAGTGCCGCTTTCAAGTGAAAAGTTGTGATAGCTGCAGAGGCATTGTCCAACCTTCAAGCGGGCGGGACTTCGGCGTCGACGAGAAAAATGTCCGTCATTGGAGGGGACAACGACAGCAGCTTTTTGCGTGCGCCGCAACGAGGATGGCATTAAGCAGACCAAAGAAAGGCCGTAACCAAGAAGCGGAGACAGTTTTGGCCGACTTTGTTTGTACGCAGAGAGCAGCTGCCCTTCCAGTGACAACAGAAGTGCTCCAAGCGAAAGCTAGGGAACTTTCGAGGGAGCGAGGCCTAACGCCAAAGGAATTCAAAGCCAGCTGGGGCTGGCTTCAGAAATTCATGAAGCGCTTCGGCTTCAGCCTCCGACATCACGCTTCAATCACTCAGAAGCTGCCAGGCGATTTTGAAGAAAAGCTGATAGCTTTTCAGTGCTACGTCCTGCTAAAGAGAGAAGCAGCAGGCTACAACCTTGGGCAAATCGGCAACGCCGACCTGATGGCTGTGTATTTTGATATGCCAGTGGCGTACACCGTGAATGAAAAGGGTGCCAATGAGGTGAAGGTGCGCTCTGCGGGCTACAAGAAGCAGCGCGCAACTGTGATGCTGTGCTGCACAGCTGATGGACATAAACTCCCTTTTTATATGACATTTAAAAGGAAGACACTGCCTGCTCGAGAAACTTTTCCCAAGAAATGTCATTGTGCGGGCAAATGACAATGCGTGAATGACGGGTGTGATGGCGGAAGAGTGGGTTAAAATTCTGCGGCGACAGCATCCAGGAGCCCTTTTGACAAAGAACTCGCTCCTTGTCGTCGACTCTTACCGTGGGCACTAGGCCGACAATGTGAAGGCTGCGCTCGCCCAAGTGAACACAGACCTCACTGTCATACCGGGCGGCATGACGGGCCAGTCGCAGCCACTTGATGTCTGCATCAACAAACCTTTCAAGGATCGTCTGCGGAAATATTACACAGACTGGTTGACCGACAAAGACCACATGCTAACGGCAACGGGCCACAACAAACGTGCATCGCTATCGCAGCTGGCGGGCTGGGTAGCTGCAGCCGAAGATAGTGCACTGTTTGAAGGTGACAGCGACAAGGAACACAACGACGAGTCTAGCAGCAACGACGACATTGAATGAGCTCTGCACATTCAGATTCAATAAATGCTGTTTGCATTTTGTGAGTGCTGTCCTCACTCTTTTTGTTCAGCCAACATTCGGGGTAATATATTTTTTTGTTGTTGGCTTTGGACTTTAGGGGGTCGGCTAAGAATCGGAGTCAGCCTAGATTCGAGTAAATACGGTAATCGTCGGCAATTTTTGTTTCCACAAAGAGGATTTACTGACCATTTTCGCAACTGTCAGGTGAGTGTCTTATAGCGCGCGACGTGGGCGTCTCCCGGCCTCCCCTTTCCCGTGGAACTAGTGGACTCGCCTGCTCTTCCACTACGTGCGTGGGGCAGTGCCAACTGTGGCTTTGTTGTTGCTTGCTGTCTGCATGCGCATGAAGAATATCGGTGTTTCTATCGGTTCGCTCGTGTGAGTTCCCGCCACCAGATAGGAGATGGACGACAGCAACGGCAAACGGAAGTGCAAAACAATATAAATCAAGCAGAAGGTGGCTATGCTGAAGGCCATCAAGTCTGGCAAAAATGTGGCCAATGATTTCGGCATAGTGTTGAACACGCTGTCAACAATTTTGACCAGCAGAGAAGCTGTCAACAGTGCTGTTGCACGTGTCCTAAAAGGCGACGGAAAGAAGCTGCGAGCCCCCGCTTTCGAAGCTGTAGAAAAGGCAGTCTTCAAGTGGTTTTTGGACACAAGAGCAAGACATATGGCACTCGTGTGAATGGGGCACTGTTGCAGAGCAAAGCGAGGAACTTCGCATGCATCATGGGGCACGACGATTTTGTGGCAAATATCGGCCAGCTGCAGCGTTTCAAGGAGCGCCACAATATCATTGGCAGGGCTGTCAGCAGCAAGGAAGCGCAGTCTGTCGACCTCGAAACTTCAATGGTGTGGGTGCAGACAAACGTTGGACAGCTGCTTGAAAAATACAGTGCCAAGGATTTGTTCAATGCGGATGAGACAGCCCTGTTCTACCAGATTTTGCCGCAAAAAACCTTGGCCTTCAAAGGTGAACGCTGCCAGGGTAGTAAACAGAGCAAGGCCCTCGTGAACGTGTTGCTTTTTGCCAACATGGATGAGTCATTAGAGGTGCCGGCCCTCATGGTAGGGAAATGTGCGTCACGACGATGCTTCAAAGGCAAACGAAAGCGCCAAGTGAGTTATCTGTCCAACCGTAAGGCTTGGATGACAAGAGAAACTTTACCACAATGGCTGTGGGAGTGGGACGAGCGGCTGGGCAAGCTTAACTGGAAGATATGCCTCGTGCTGGACAACTGCGCGGCCTACCACACTGCCGCTGTGCTCAAGAACATCGAGCTATGCTTCTTGCTGCCAAGCTGCACTGCAGTTGTGCAACCCCTCGACCAAGGAGTTATCATGAACTTCATGATCACACGCTACCACAAGCGTGTGATCGACCGGATTCTGTTCAATTTGAGCATGAAGTGCGAGTCCACGATCAACTTGTACATGGCGATCGAGATGCTACAGGCTGCTTGGATGGCTGTACTGGCAAGCACGATCGCCAATTGCTTTTGGCATGCCTCATCTGGACAGCGAAGATCTCTGTGCTGCCACCAATGAGAGTGCCGCGGGCGACCAAGCCCCAGCATCGTGGGACACTCTCCTTGACGCCTTGTGCACGTACGCCAGTGCCGATGCTGACGCAGTGACGGCGGAAGAGCTAACGGAAGCGTCAATTTTGCGCGCAGTGATGGGGGTGCCTAATGACGACAGTGACGAATGTGTCGACGACAGCCCAGAGCCTAATATTAGCGAACCCGACTTACCGACTCCCGCAAAAGTGCTGGATGCGGCCGACCTGCTGCATTGCTTCTTCGGCGCTCACGATGACGGTGAAGAAGGATTCAAAATAGTGGCTGCAGCTGAAAAAGCCATCACTCACTTGAAGAAGACGCGACAAAAATCTATCAAAGGCTTTTTTTCTGCGAAGTGAGCCGCCAGCTGGTGTGCTGTTGATCAATCAGTGATGAGCCATTTGGCGTAAATAAAGTAGCAATTCCTTGCAGTCTTTTTTTTTCGCTTGTTGTTTTTCCGTGCGATGGCCATTTTCTTTTTCGCATCGCGAGCTGCTGAGAGATTTGGTGGTGGAGTACATCCTCTCTTGCTTGCTAATTATGGATAGAAATGGATAGTGGCAATAACGAAGTAATGGTTATAACGAAGTAATTACGACCACCCCTTCAACGTCGTTATAACAAGGTTTTACTGTATTTCTCGTCTTTCCCGCTGCTGAGCGCCACCATCTTGGTAGTAAAACACATTGTGGGGCTAGTTGGTGCATAGCTTTTAAAAGATGAAGTGCCAACAGTGACAGCACACTAAGAAGGAACAAAGACAGGACAAGGCGCTACTTGCAACTGCTTATTGAAGTCAAAGGCAGCTGATTATACAGTCATGGGGAGAGTGGGAAGACAAAAGAGGGAACATTGATTATGTGAATGCACATGGGCAAGAATACTGAAGATGTTTATGAAGGCAATCACGATTAATCAAGACAGCACCTTGTCCTGTTTTTGTTTCTTCTTAGTGTGCTGTCACTGTTGGCACTTCACCTTTTGAAATCCATCTTGGTATCGTTTGAAAGCTCAAAGTTCCGTTTTTCAGTTCCCCACATCCTCGCCGACAATGGCTGCATAGAAAAAGCGCAAACGTGAAACAATCAGGGGCCGGTCTGATGAAGCTCACGATGCACGCGGCACTCCTATGGGCTCAGTGCGCTAACCCGTTGAGAGGAGCCTTCTGATTGGCTGTTGCTGTGGGTACTAGGCTTAACAGAGGAGCTTGTCTGCTAGGCCTGGCAGTGGGTTGCTTCGAAAACCGATGATACATCGTTTCTTTATTCATCGTATTACAAACGTAAGCGGCAAATCCACCTTCTCCAAAAAAATAAACAAATGTTTTAAACCGGACACGTGTCCACGAAAAGCGAAAACTGAAGCGCAAGCTGTCTTTGCTTCCTATGGCAAGAAAGAGGAGGCGGTTATCCCAAGGTTCAGACAATCCGACAAGATCGCGCCGCAGATAAATCACTGTGTCAAACAATCTCATACTGCATCGGCTATAACGCAGCAGCGAAGCTAACCATGGCCCGCTATCCCTGCGTGTAGGTTTACTTTGGAGACCACAGATGATGTGCTGATGCCTATTCCCGTGCCTCTCGCATGTACGCGGGTTCATGCTGGTGCATTCCAGATTCTGTTAGGAGCCTATACGTGTGCCTTATGTCTACATCAGCGGAAGAATTTTGCGTTATTAATTTACAGTTGAATTCACTTATAACAATATTCAGGTGCCACGAAAATTCTATTGTTATAACAGATAGTTTTTATAACCAGGTTGCATGAAAAAATCAAACTAGGGGCATGGCAGAGCTGTTGCGAGAAAACTATAATGGCGGGGAGGCCAGTGCCCTTCCCCACCACCTTCCTCCATCCGGCTGCTGATTGTGTTCACTAGTTAACTGCTTCCTGGGCGCTCCTCAGATCGCGTTGAACAAGCCGCAGCATTCGGCGTTAAAGAATGGCACTGCTATAACAACTGCAAAGTGGTGTCACGGGTGGCAAAAGATATACTGTACTGTACTGTAAAGTACTGTACCGCCAAGGCATCGCTTTGGTGGCCCCAAAAGGGGCCTTTTGAAAATTGCGAGAACGCTGCCGCGGCAGCCTGTCGGCTTGAGACATCCAGAAGAAATGGTGAGGTGAGATAACCACAAACATCTCGATACGTACTTCTCACTGGCTTGCACGAGAAAACTGTACGTTCCACAGCCTTGCATGCTTTACGCGAAGCTTGCCAGCATTCTTCTCCAAGGCATCCAGGTGCTCCACATTGTGCGGCGGGAGGTTCCTCGTGAAAACGAAACCCAGGAGCGAATGAATCATCTGCTGCGCCTCCTGTGAAGACAACGTTGAGGCAGCCTGCCCTACCGCGTCATCCCTGCCGTCGCCACCGTCGCTATCTGATGCAAGCATGTTCGCGATGATCGCATCACTGCTGCCGTCGTCGCTGTCGCTATCTGATGCAAACACATTCGCAACAAACGCATCACGTCATCGCTGCCGTCGAACCGTCGACATCTGATCCAAGCACATTCATGACAATTGCATCATTGCTGCTGTTGTCGCAGTCGCTATCTGATGCAAGCACATTCGCGAAGATCGCATCATTGCATCACCGTTGCCTTTGTTGCATCACTTTCTGATGCAAGTGCATTTGCACCGATCGCATCGTCGCTGCCGTCGCTATCTGATGCAAGCATGGTTGTGACGATCGCCTCATGGGTTAGCAGCACTACAGCCGTGTGCGTTTTTTTCACCGGCAACGTCGTACATTGCCTACATTGCCGATGATCAGCGGGCGGATAGGCCATCTTCCGTTACGGCGGTGAGAAGCCACGTGGCCAGGAATGATTGTGACGCGAACAATGAAGACCAATGAGAGTGACTAAACTGTTTGCAGATTGCTGAATGAGGAGCCAGCGAGCAACATGCGAGGAACCCAGGCCACGAACACTCTCAAGTTCAACAAATGGCCACAGAGGACGAAAAAAATCGACCGCGCGGCGCTGCTAAAGAAACAGGCATAGTACATTAATTAAAAAGGTTCCCCCGTGAGCGCATTATCTCCCACTAGAGGCGCCATAGTAAGTGCAACTTCAACCTACAATCTTTCTTTAACAATAAACGAAGCGTTATTACATGACAAAGAGTACAAAATTGTCATTCTTAATTTTACATTGTACTCTTTAATACCAAATTTGTCGTTTTTTACCATTTTAAACGCAAAATAGCGTTCAGCATCATCGACTTCCCACGTGACCTCTGGCCTAGATTTAAAATTTTTACCCGTACGTTCGTGTGCATGGCAGGTACGGATTCTTTGGTTCGTACATTGGTTGGTTCTTTTGTGCTAAAACCAGTTTATTGTGCTTCGATATCTCGCGTTATTTAACTTGGGGTGTAAGCCCGAAAGCTAGGTTTCAGTCGTGAGCCATGTGGAACATGTCTGCATCGAAATGGGAGCCGGGTCCTGCTGCGACTGGGGACAGCAATACCGGTGAGTCGTTTAACATCGGTGCTTCAATCGCTATGTAATATATTCGTCTCTTTAACTTGCAGACGGAGGCAAGTTAACGAACTAGATGCTGCATTACGTATGGGCAGTCAGGACCCTCCGTAGCTGTTTCTGAAATAAGCTTTCAGTTACGAGGCCATCATTATACACACATTCACGAAAGAGAAAGCGATATCGTAATGCGCGTCACATTTTTTAAGTAGCCTTATCAATATATTTTTTTTTTCGAGTCCGCCGGCAACTTCTTTCGTTCACAGAACTGAATAACCCTTTGATAAATTGAAGCTAAAGTACTGAATTCAATGTATTAAACAGTTGCACGCATGATAAGTCACCCATGTTTCGTACCTGTTGGTTCCAAATGTTCTTGCTTTTCAGTTTGGTTTACCTCAGGACATTTATTTTTGCAGTACTGACGCGGTGCATCACATTCATGCAGAAAATGCATCATTTCTAGTAGTTTCATGTCTTTCATCTATTTGCTTGTGAAACCAGCAGTGCGATCTTTTCTAGAGTATAAACGAGTGCACAAATGTTCTCATTTGTGATCTTAATAATACTTAAGCTGTTGGCATGCATTGTAGTTAGGCAGGCATCAATTTTACGGAGAGTAACAATATTTATTTACCATGCTGCTTAAGAACCCTAGAACAAACAGTGTACATTTGCATGTGTTCTGTAGTCACAAACCATTACAATGTATATGTCACACCTTTTCGCATTTTATATTGCAAAATTGTGCTTATTCCACTTTGAGGCAGTCAAAATTTCTGTTCCAGGCATGCAGTAATGAGGACTGCACCAGTATAAAGCAACACACTCCAAGCACTAAACAGAAGCTGCTGCCTGCTACAACTAGGTGATTGTGTGGACTTTGGCTGCTACTACAAGGTAAACAACACCTGGTTAAGAAATAAATATGCTTGATCTATGCTGTATTGGCTTGCTGCAACCACGAGCAAATTATGCTTGTGGGCCTTCATCGGCAGTGATGTGGCGTGAACGGAGACCAGCACACGTGATTACATGGTCCGAAGTGTATGAAGTTGATAGCCACATAGGTCGAAAGGCCTGCAAAAGTGGCTGCAAAATGGTGATGCCCATATTGAGAATGTGGGGCACTAAGTATACACATTAGCAGCCCCTGAAAGAACAAAAAGAAACGTGCAGGGTCGAAAGGATGTAACGCTAAAATGCCAGGTAGTCCATGCCGCTGTGTTGGTTGCAGCAGCAGATGTCTTGCGTCACCTGATTGCTTCGCAATGCAAGTTACGGCAACTGTCGATGCAAACAGGTGGTGCACTGCCCAATTTGCTTGCACTACTGATTGTCGCTTGTTACCAGATCGCCATGTGCGACAACGGAAGTGAGCAGTTTATAAGCTCGCGTTAATGGTTTCAGTGCATCTCAACATGCAAATTTTATTTCTGCTCTTGTACGAGAAGGTGCACTGCTTTCCTTCTGCCAACAAAGTCGCTCGTCCTGTTCATTCACTTGTGGCTTGTTTGTATGGGTGTCAGTAGAGGCTCTTTAGTCTCCTGGCGATTAAAATGCGGCAGCTGAGACATGCCGCAAAGCCAACAAGGCGAGCACGGCGCGTACCCAGCGAACGCCACCGGTAAAAAGCGGCCATATGAAATATCTCACTAACAAAAAAAAAAAAAGGCATTTACGCTTCCTGTTTAAGTAGCGCCATCTGTCAGGCCCCTGCTAAGTTCCATGCGTTGCCGCTTCTTATTTTCGAACAAGGAGGAAGGAAACTCAGGAGAGGCCCTGACGCCACTCTTTGTGAAGCTAAAGAGAAGCCGGAAGTTGGCGTTGTTCATGGCATTGCTCCGCCTATCGGGCCAGCTCTCCTCTCTTGTTTACATCTCTCGCGAAACCATGCCGTGCGGCGCACAACCAGGCTGCTCGGACACGCGCGCTCCGTAGCAATACTAAACAATCGTTAGCATGATTCCGCCAAAGAAGGCAAAATTTCCAGTGGATATTCCTTCGTCCATTGCCGTTGCTCTGGCGCAGTACATTGCGTACAGCGTTGCATGCGCATTAATTTCACGAACTTTAGCTCCTCTGTCCCACCTGGCCACAGCAACATCCGGTAGAGCACGGTCCAGATAACGCAGCGCAACAAAACACGGAGACCAACGCAAACCCGCCCACACGGCACCTTTGCCACGGTACGAAACCAAGGGAGCAACACGTGTGAGCACATAGAACCATAACGAAGCCACCATTGTGGCCCAAAAGGCGTGGCCGCTACAGCAAAGAAAAAAAAAAAGAAATCAGCAAAGAAAGGAGAACCTACTACGTCATTTCCTCCACACTTTTCTCCTAGCGCGCGGAGGGGGTAGGGCCTCTCCTTAGTTTCCTTCCTCCATGTTTTCGAACCACTGGGGAAGGTACAGTTTCCCTTCTCTAAAGTTGGTTCTTTATTCTATGAGGAACCTGCAAACAGCGCAGTTGGCGCAGTCCACTCATGTTTCAGAGGGTGGGGTGGCATAGAGCTGTAGGCGCAGCTCATTTGTGTTTGGAGGGGGGGAAGGGCGACAGGAGAGAGGCGCACGAGGATGACTAGAAAATAAGCACGTGGCGCCTGTTGGAGCAGCGGCCCATAGTGCAGCGGCTCGAATTGCTTTTCTTTTTTCTTTTCAAGGATTTCGCATTTTACTACGGTTTGGCTCGAACACCCAGCAGCCAAGCTTCATCGTTATAATCAATAATGCGACATCGGGGCATTGTATTAAGCAGGTTATTTCACCATGGAAAATATACAAAAGTTGACGGTGGAGCAGCTTCTCATTGTTATAACCGATATATTGTTAAAACCGGTACCGTTATAAGTGGGTTTGACTGTATATTGTAATTATTATTATCCGGTTTTGAAGCTTGAAATTTATATTTTCCCAGTTTCTTTTTCTAGTTTATTGGTTTGTTTTTCTCAAGTATAGCTTTTTTAAAGTCTCAGAAGTTGGCATCAGCACTGTGTCCCTTCTACTCATTCAATTATCGTCATTCTTTTTTCCCCCCTGAATGCAGGCGAGTCAGAGTGCACAAAAACTATGATATAGTGTCTTAGGCACGGTGTAAGAAAAACAGGTGATCCGATGATGCAGGGGCCACAAGGGAGAAACGCATCTCATTAATGGTCGTGTTTCACGTCTGTACTGCTACACGGCAGCCCACGTAAGTAGGCTGAAAAGGCGGGAAATTTGGAAGGGTAAATAGTTACAACTGCACATAAAATGCGTTGAAAGAAATAAAAACAAATTTATTTAGCGCATCTTTCATTCATTACAATCATCCAAGTTCCTCAGGCGCCATAATAGACAATAATGTCTCCAACACTGAGGTCGCGTCCCATGTTCTAGCAGACGGCGTTTCACCAAGCCCGGAAGCACTCGCGGAAAAGCAGTGTGGGCAGACATTCTATTTTTTTGCCATGTTTGCTTTACCGTTGAGCAATCAGTCATCCTTGTCCTCGGTAGACGCTTAATAATGGAAATAATGGAAAAAGACGAATAAGCAGAATCGCAAGAGAGGCAAGAAGAGAGATTTGCCGTTTGAGCGGCGATGTTGCCTGGCGGAGACGGATCGAACCAGACTATGGGCAAAAAGTGTTTCGTTACAAACTGCAAGAACGAATACAACCTGTGTAAAGACAAAGTATCGATGTTCAGTGTCCCTAAGGAGAAGAGTCGACTGCAAGCATGGCAGGATGCCCTACAGCGTGAAGACTGAGTCCTGCAACAAGGCGACTATATGTGCGAAAAGCACTTCGACCTACTGTATGTGACAAAAACATGGACGGTAGTGCACAGTGGAGTTGTTTTAGCCAACACGACCCGAAGAGCTACTCTAGCTAGAGAGGCTGTGCTGAGTAATTTTCCTGCTTCTTCACACTTCACTTTCAAAGAACGGTGTTCCGAGACAACTGAGGCTTGCGGACCACTTCCAAAAGAAGGAGCAATAGGCAGAAAATAGAAATGAAAAGGAAGAAAATGAAAGCAAAATGTAGTAAATCACAGGTTACAGGAGTTAGCAACTGATTTGCCAATAGAAGGTGGCCAGAACCAGATTAGCACTGCCAACACAAGAACGAAGAATGATGAAGAATGCCACAGGGATATCTCTATCCTACCTCGACGAACTTCCTTTCTCTTGGCTTGCAAGTTGATTCCATATTGGTTTTCTGCTGCCTTGTGAATTTTGAATTAAAAAAAAAAAAAAAACCACGATCAGCATCTTCTGCTATGAACATTTTAGTAAGGAGCATGATTCCATTGAACACTATAAATCAGGGTGTCTACCAAATTGACATTTCCAAATTCCCTGAGTTTTCCAGGTTTTCCCTGAGTGCGTTTGCAAAATTCCCTGAGTGATGCAGAACTGTTTTATGTCAAGATGGGCTGAAACCAAATCACCCGATGCTGTCTCTCTTTAGTAAGCAGATGAAAAAAATTTAAAAAAAAAAAACGACTTAATCCAATTTAAATGCTAATGAGTACTGTTTATGCCATTCAAAAAGAGTATAGAAGGGAAGGGTTAGTAAAATGCACAGCAAATAAAATGCCTTAAAATATTGCAAATCGAGTCGGACATTCTCAAATACGAATAAAAAGGAGATGCGTATAGAGGCAAACATTTTCGAATATGAGCTATTTATATCAACTTATAGCAAGCTCAGTGGTATGAGGCCCGAACTTTGTCACAATTGAGATTCTCTCTCAAAAGCTTGTAAGTCAACCTCAACTGTCCTGACATACTCTCAGCCCGCGCACGACGCCTCAGTGTTGTTTCACTGCTTTAAAGAGTTTATTTTGGTTTGGATGAGCGACACCTGCATCTCAGCATCAGCCAACACTGTTTTTTGAGCTCAAGCTCCTTCAAAACGGCGGCAGCATGCTTCTTTTCCCGTTCATTCCTCAATGCGTAGGTGCTTTCTGTTCTTGTTCTCCTTCCAACACTCGCTCACCCCACAGACCATTTGGAGCATCTTCTTGCTCAGTTGCATAGTCCACGTCCGATTTTTCAAACACCCTAGGGCCTGCGAAAACGTCCGAAAAATCGGCCAGTTGGAAAAAATTAATGCACGTCATTTACTGCCCTTAAAGGGAAGCTGAAACGGTTTTCAATTTCCATGAATTGCTGGGATTGGGAAGAACAGACCTAATAATTTACGGTTCCGAAATTTTTTTCTTCGTTTTGTTAATATAAGAGGCGGAAATCGCTTTCTAAATCACCCCCGCGGACATGCCCCCATCGCTTCCCGGAGCGCCGGGTGAGGTGGTTGCCAGAGGAGAGAACCGGCGAGAGTGACGTCACGCACGGGGACCGAGCTGCCGCACCGGCGTGCTGGCATGTGTTGGCATGCCTCTTTCCGTCCTGTGCTTTACTGAACGACGCTACGAGAGATTTGCCGCCGCCACCGCCGCTCACGTTTGTTTTCTTTTGCGATTTTAGTAAACTGTTCTTTCCTTCAGTGCTGCGTGAGTGCCTACAGCCAAGGGTGCCCAACATGCCCTCGTTCTGTGCAGCATTCGGCTGCGCGAACACAGGCGGGAGAGACGATGTGGTGTTTCACAGGTTCCCGAAGGACAAGAAGCTTGCAGCGCAGTGCGGTGAGGAGAGATAAGTTCGTGCTGACGAAATCAATTGTGCTGTGCTCGGACCATTTCCGCGATAGCCGGATAGCCTTACGACAAATGTGGAAACGCGTTGTTGCTAGCGTTGCTATACTTCGTTTCATACATCAGGTGCAACGCTGTGGAGGCTTGAGATACTTCTTGCAGTGGCTGCGTTCGCACTTAGAAAAAGTTCGGTGTTTCTTGACCCGATTTTTGAGAAAATTTTTCATATATAAGCTCAGTTCTGAATGAAAAAAAAAAAAAAAAAGAATTTACCCACAGAAACAATACGGCTACTAACACGTTCTTTTGAATCAATTTTCTTTTCGGCATTTTCTAATTGCAGCCCGTCGCGGCAGCTTCACGTGCATGCTCGCGCGAGCAAACGCCGCTGGCACGCTGCGAAGCCTAGACGGAAACGCACGCAGTAATAAATTTTGGTGACCGGACTTTGTGCGTAGCTTCCACAGCGTTGCACCTAAGGTATGAAATGGAGTATAGGCTTGCCTAGTGACATTCGACGTACGCTTGCAGTTATCGTGTTTACCACATGGCGGTGCTAAAACTGCCTAACATCTTTATGTCAACACTAGCATGGAGCACGCATACCGATTCTTGATTGAGCCACAATCGCAAAGTCGTCGAACCATAGTATGAATATTGCACATATAATACCTCTGGCCATCTCTGGATGTGTATGATAAGCAACTTCCATGACTGTACCTCGCAGCACTGCATGTGCGCGCTTTGAAACGCGGCACTTATGTTCGCGATCGTGTATCAACACTAAAAATCCATGGGACTTTAGACAAGCAGCGCCAAGGTGCTTGACATCGCGGAATTGCACCCGTGTTTACAATCTAATGAGAAGTTAGTGCTTCGGCATTCTTCCAGCAGCAAGTTCCCAGTGACACATTAGCGCATTTTTTCTCCCGTCATTGGAACGTGCAGCTACATGAAAAAAAAAAAAAAAACAACATACGTACCAGCTAAGATTTCCAACGCGCGAGAAGGTGCACACATCGCTCTCGCTTTTGGCACACTCAACATTGTCGTTGCCGCCGTTGCCGCCATTGCCGCCATCGTTTTCCGTATCGGCTGTCGGTTCGAACATGTACGGCGAAAATACAAGCTGTCCGAGACAGCGAGAATGTTCCATAATGCTTACAACTCAGCTATGAAGCCAGAACAGAAGCTTACACTCTGAAACGGCGGCGTCGACCGGCCACTGCCGTGAGTGACGTCACAGCGGCCCCGACCAATCACGGGCAGCAGCGGCGTTCGCGCGATACCCTGAGGCGCTGGTGCGCGTTTTCATGAAAAAAGAGCCGCTTGCGCTTGTTTCCGCCCTTTTTGAACCAGATATTCGTGTTCAGCGGACTCAAAACTGTAGAATGCCGTAGAGAACTCATTTTTTTCAAAAAGTGTTTCAGCTTCCCTTTAAGGGCTGAAACCGCCACAGGCACATTCGAAAACGCTCTGAAGGCCTGTTGGTACACGTATCAGGCATATCGGCACTCATACTGTGACAGGAAATACCGGGTGCACGCGTGTATAATTAAGGAACACATACTGTGTCGCGTGGCAATAGCCCCTTCCCACGCTTGTTATGCTTCACTGCAATACTTCCGCGTATGCTTCACCAAGTAACATTTCTGTGCAGAGGCGAAGCTGACTTTCGATTTGATGCTGATACAATTTTGATTAAAAAAATGCAGCATGCGTTGTAGCAATGTCAACTTACTCTATAAGCTTTCGGGAAATTAGTACAGTAGCCTCAATATGAGAGCGCTAACACTTACACACACTCTGAAAAATTCAGGCTGAAACGCGTGCGCTCAGGGCATGTCAGCCTCCAGTGCCCGGCCTCCTAACCAGCCTCCTAGCCGCGTGCACCACCTTGCAGCTCCCCAACATTAGTGAGACACGCTGCGCACTGCCGTCGGATCACCTGTTCTTCTTACACTGTGGTTTATTATGAAATATTTTGAAATCCTGTAGAAATCACTAACGAGAATTCACATTTGTAAAGCTGCATGCAACTTTAGGATTTCGCAACTTTGCCTAAATTATAGATCATCATCATCATCAGCCTGGTTACGCCCACTGCAGGGCAAAGGCCTCTCCCATACTTCTCCAACTACCCCGGTCATGTACTAATTATGGCCATGTTGTCCCTGCAAACTTCTTTATCTCACCAAACTTTCTGCCGCCCCCTGATATGCTTCCCTTCCCTTGGAATCCAGTCCGTAACCCTTAATGACCATCGGTCATCTTCCCTCCTCATTACATGTCCTGCCCATGCCCTCCCATTTCTTTTTCTTGATTTCAACTAAGATGTCATTAACCCGCGTTTGTTCCCTCACCCAATCTGCTCTTTTCTTATCCCTTAACGTTACACCCATCATTCTTCTTTCCATAGCTCGTTGCGTCGTCCTCAATTTAAGCAGAACTCTTTTCGTCAGCCTCCAGGTTTCTGCCCATATGCGAGTACTGGTAAGACACAGCTGGTTATACACTTTTCTCTTGAGGGATAGTGGCAACCTGTTGTTCATGATTTCAGAATGCCTGCCAAACGCACCCCAGCCCATTCTTATTCTTCTGGTTATTTCGATTTCATGATCCGGATCCGTGGTCACTACCTGCCCGAAGTAGATGTATTCCCTTACCACTTCCAGTGCCTCGCTACCTATCGTAAACTGCTGTTCTCTACCGAGACTGTTAAACATTACTTTAGTTTTCTGCAGATTAATTTTTAGACCCACCCTTCTGCTTTGCCTCTCCACATCAGTGAGCATGCATTGCAATTGGTCCCCTGAGTTACTAAGCAAAGCAATATCATCTGCGAATTGCAAGTTACTAAGGTATTCTCCATTAACTCTTATCCCCAATTCTTCCCAATCGAGGTCACTGAATACCTCCTCTGAATTACAGATACAAACATCCAAGTACTAACTTGCAGTATTTGAACGTCCAGGACCACACCTGCTTACTTTTAACTATCCTGTTGTAGCACATTTTTTGCAAGTCACATGCCAAATTTTTAACACAAGAAAAACTGTAACTACTCTTTTTTATTGACTTAGATAAAACTTAATTCGCATATTTGTAAGCAGCACACAAGATTAGATGTGTCCTGAAGGTTTCGTGTTTCAAGAGCATTGCATGAATACAAAACCAACCAATATTGAGGCTGGTGTTCGGTTTAAGCAGCAGTTCCATTTAAGGGATGACGTAGTATGAAAGTGAGAAGTGACTTTCTGGATTTGTTTTTTCGTCAAGTACGTTTGCCTTATGAAAGGTTTGATAAAAATTTTCCTGAATCGATTTCAGTAAATTTGGTGTTCTTGTGCTCAGCAACACCTGGGCAAGATGCTAGAGCCTAAAGGTTTTCCATATGTTCAATAGACAAAAGAGGTAGTGGCAGTAAAACTTTAAATGCAATTTTTTCAACTTTCTTTTTTTTCATGAAGTGCTTTTGCCTTAAGGATGTTTTGATAATGTTTGCATCAACTGATTTCAGTTAACTAGGTATCATATTTTTTAGCGATATCACAGCTACACCCTAAAAATTTTAAAATTAATTAAGGGGTTTTACGTGCCAAAACCACTGTCTGGTTATGAGGCATGCCGTAGTGGAGGACTCCGGAAATTTTGACTACCTGGGGTTTTTTAACGTGCACCTAAATCCAGGTACGTGGCTGTTTTCGCATTTCGCCCCTATCGAAATGCGGCTGCCGTGGCCGGGATTCGATCCCGCGACCTCATACTCAGCAGCCAAAACCATATCCACTGAGCAACCAAGGCAGGTACAGCTACACCCTAAAGCTTTCTGTTGTTTTTTCTTAAAGGTGATAGCTTATTATTTAGATCAAATGTAGGCTAATTACTGCCACACTGTTTTTTCTTCCCAACTTTGGTATTAATTTGTGATAACCACAATTACTTTATTGTTGTCAGCTTAGCTTTAGGATGTGCAGTGGGCCTTTGGAAATGTCTGCATTTTCTTAAACACACTTTATTTTAATGAGAAATTACTAGAAAGGCCCGTAAGAAATGACCCAATTAGGACTATTGCATTCTGTCATATCTTTTCTTCCAAGTGAGATATTGGAAATCTACATACCTATCAGCATTCTACAATATATCTGCACACAAAAGTTAAGCAACATCTGTTGAAAAAAAAAAAAAAGATTTCATGACTCTCATCTCCCCTTAATCAGTCAATCACTTTGTTCTTACCTGTTCCAGTTCCTGTAGAACAGTTACGAGACGAGCACGTGCAGCATCAGTCTTCTGCCTTTGCCTCTGGAAGTCTGGCCCTTTTTCCATCTGCGATTGCAGTTGCAAAAAATTTGTGAAGGGCAAGTTTTTCTGAACAGATGTGAACAAGCAAAACACAAAATGCAACATTCCCATATGCAATTTAAGGCACCCTCAATATGACTGTCTATGGAATGATCTTCAGCCCCCTTCATATGTATTTCGATGGGAGGGGAAGGGTTCACACATAAATGGGTCTTTTCTTCCTTGGCCCGTTTGATATGACTATTCTGCTATATTGACTGGTACGTTCAACAATTTTGCAGTTGGGATGCATTACAAAAGAAATGCAAGACAGCGACACGGCCTACTAAGATCACCAACTATAAAAAAAATGCACAGCTCACACAGTCAAAATTTGCACAACACCTGCGCCAGCAAATAAGATATGTGGCAGCCAGTACAAGCACTTCCCATTTGTGGCAGCAGTAATGAATCATAGCACCAGTTTCTCTTTTCGCTTCTTTTCTCTTAGTTTTGCGTGGTGAAATACGATGCTGTGGCTGTATGAAGCTCTGGTTTCTCCTTTCCATGGCAGTACAGTACCAAGATGGTGCCACTGGGTCAATGGAAAGCTGCGTATCCACAGTGCCTGATAGAATTTCCCAATTGGGATTTTCATATGGTTTTTGTTGGCAGCATACTAAAAATGTGAATTTTTCTCCACTTTAATTTAGATTGCTTTCTAATATTTCCTACGTGACAAAAGAACGCTTAGAAATCGCAGTAAAAAAAAAAAAAAGAATGTAGGTTTAATAAGTCGACAACTCTGATTGCGAAGTTACCCCTCAAAGGGGTGTACGGCTAATCAGAGCGGTGGGAGGCATACCCCTTGTCACCCATCGTGGGGAGGAGTCTGAGCAGCCTAACTTTCATATTGTACACTCCTTATTACTTTTTATTGTCATTGACGATTAATTGTACGCCTTTGTTTTTCAATGCTTCCCAGTGCTTTTGCAAATCTACTCCCCTTGACTAATGTCGTTATGTACTTTGTACCAGGTGTTTCTGTGTGGGCAGGTGAGCTCAAATGATATGCTTCACTGCATTATTAACTATTTTATTAGAGTATTTTACTTATAAATTTAGTTTTCTATATTAATTGATAACACTACACTTACAAAAATTTACACTGTTTCCATATGTTTTTCACTCATTGTTACTAAGTATACTTTTCATGTTTTGCCCTCATTACTCTATGCCCCACTTGGTTTGTGCAAGATATTTTTAAATGTATTATTTATTTATTAACACTCAGCTTTTTTGTTAAAACAAACAAACAAGCAAACAAAAGGGTAGATGAAATATTGATTTCTTGAAAATTCCAATTCTAGCAAAACAAATTCTTGGGTCAAAATAAAACCTGAAAGAGGTATGTTGAATTTTTTAAAAGTAGGAATTGAGAATGCTGAACCATACATATGAAAAATATTGTACCTGCATGCACAAGTACACACACAGGAAGACAAAAAACAGTTTTCTGTTTCTTCAAAAGCCTCAAAACAAAGGCATACCTATTATTTTCAGACAGATAGGCCTATACCAACAAAAAGGGGGTGTACACAGGTGCATGCCGTAGACTTGCATTAATTTGACACTGACGGGACTGACAAAACTGATAGAATTATCTGGCAGGTTGAACTAAACAAGAGGCAGAAAAAAATGCGAAAGCATAACACTGACTTATTTGGCATATCATTTCAAATAGGGACCCTCGGTTAACCCCCATTTTTTCCGATTTATTTGGCAATATTTCCCAAATTTTGACACACCTGAATGGGATGTGCACCTAATTTTTATGGGTTGACAGTAGAAAACTAATGTAGAAATGACATTAGAGCTTCTGAAAAAAATAAAACAACACATGCCCAGTCTTTCCGCAAAAAAAAAAAAAAAAAAGTAGCGCAGCTTTGATTTTACCACACAGAAAAAACAAAACATTAGCAAACTTTGCCTTGAATAAATGGAAATTTATTTACACTTAGGCTATGTTCCCACTTAGGAAACGGCAAGTGGGTGGAAAGGTCAAAGCAGGCAGAAAACCTTTTCTGCGCATGTCCAAGATGTTTACATTTGTTTCGCCACTGCAGCGGAAACCACTGCTGCTTTCCCCTCCATCTAGTCTGCATATATTTGTCTGTGTGGTGACGCTCTTCATTGCACCATTTCAAATGGCATGGTCATTCATTGACCCATCAGTCATTAAAAGCTGTCATTTTGCGCAACTGCTTGTATCGTCCTTTCATCTACCATGAAAGAGGAAGAAGACAGTTAAGCAGAACGGCTTTCCGCTTCGCCATGCAAAAAAAATTGGTCCGAGATCAACTGGACTCGCCACCTGGTTTTCCGCCCATTTCGCCACCTAGACAGGCGGATTTTGTCAAGTTTTTGCCGCTTCCGCCTGCTCTGAGACCAAATGTGAACGTAGCCTTAATGTCCAGTGATGTCACTCTCAGCACTTTATTACAGCCTAAAGACGACACTGTCACATCCTTTGTATGGTCCTTTATACGTTTAATTATCTGCATTTATCAAACTACTCTGCAATGTTTCCAAATGAGATGGTGGTCCACACCTAGGCTAACCACTTTGCTAGTTCATTCTGCAGTGCATGCAATTCTCTGGAACGTAAAAAACACAACTTGCTGCCGCAAGCTTATCATGTAAAATATGTTTTCTTTTATGAGAGTTCGTAATCAGAGACTGAAAGCAGTGTAATGTCATTGTCATGCTGAAAGTTACTTGAAGCAAGAGCCCCTCTAGTGTTCTTTCACCACCAGAAGACTCAACAGAATGTTAAGAGACCAATGAAACTTTTTTGCAAACAGAATTAATTTTTTGTAAAACTTTACACATTTGTAAAATTAATACACGAGCCAAAATTCATAAAATTCCCAGAAAATGTGGGTAGTTGGCAGGTATACATTTATGCCCTTGTCATAGGGAGTGATTAGAAGCTGTGATGTCTGAAGATATTCAGGACTAGCAAGTACATTTGCTCAACAATCATATTTCACAATAAATGTGAAAAAGAAGTAATGTTTAAAAAATTTAAAGGGGAAAGGGGGCAGCCTTCCGAGAGAAATTATAGGCTTCCTTCTGCATGTGCTATAGTATTCACTATGAACTGCAACATGCTAGCTGTGGCTGGAGCACTCTTTCGGTCAATCTGGTGGTGCTAGCATGCCAATTTCTCAAGAAAAATGTGGAGACAGTTTCACCATTCTAGCAAGGCACCTAATACTGAACTTTCTGGTATAAGGTAAAATTATTCACTCTGTTTTTATTCCAAATCTGCCATTAGCCCTTTGTGATAGGCGTAAATACAGATTGAAATAGTTTCACTTTATACAGGCCCTGGGGACACAGATGCCAGCCCACTGGACCCGCTGCAGCGCGCACCTCCCCAATATCTAGTTTGTTCGCAACACCTATAAATATTCCCCCCCCCCCCCCAACTATAAATATTCCTCTCACCTTCAGTTTGGCAATGCTTTGGCTTAGTTCATCAAAGGTCAAAGGAACAGCTGCAATGTCCAATGGGGCACCTCCAGAAACCACCAGTAGCTCACCATAGGCCCGTTTTAGCTCAGTTAAGGCAGCCTGGAGGAGAGGGAAAAAAAAAAAAAAACCACTAGCCATAGTGTTCTCAACAGAAAAAGCCACTCTAAACTTCAAGTGAAGTTTCATAATTAATGTCAGTTAACATCATAATTAATGCCGTACAGCAATGCTACACATCCTCCATATACACTGACTAAATCAAAATGAACTCGGAGATAGTTGCACAATGACATAGTGTGAAGCACTTGAAAGTCTTAAAAACCCATCATTCACAGATGTGGGTAAAAAATCTAGAGGGAACAGGAAAGACCTGAAAGGCAATATGTATATCAATAAAGCAAATATAGAAACCTGCCCAAAAAATAAATGTAGGAGCCTAACCTGAAATTAAGACAAAAATGTAGAGCTTCACACTAGCATGATCATTACATAGCGGGAAGAAAAAAAAAAGGACAAAGGGGGGAAAAAAAAGAAGGAAAAAGAAAAGGTTCAGACAGCGGAGAAAGATGAAGTGACCAACAAAAGATTTTATGAAGCAGGATGCCACCAGTGGAAATCCTGGCACAGCAATCGACTTGACGTAGCGTGAGGGTCATGTTGGTGCAGCTGCTATGTCACCCGCGTCGTAACTAAAAGGCAGCGGGCTGATAACGAAATTCTAAGGCGAAGTTTTGTTTGCCTACTTTCCCAGGTACCCGCCGTGGTTGCTCAGTGGCTATGGTGTTGGGCTACTGAACACGAGGGCGCAGGATCGAATCCTGGCCACGGCGGCCGCATTCCAATAGGGGTGACATGCAAAAACACCTATGTACTTAGATTTAGGTGCATGTTAAAGAACCACTGGTGGTCGAAATTTCCGTAGTCCTCGACTACTCATAATCAGAAAGTGGTTTTGGCAAGTAAAACCCCATAATTTATATTTTTTACTTTCCCAGGTTTGGTGTGGCTGCTTGGCTGATGGGTCAATTGCTATCTTACCAGATATATTTGTGGATATAAACACAAAGGTTACATGAAAGTACTCGTCAAGTGCCTTATTATAACCTTTGCATGCTGACTGAGTATCCTCACTTGTGTTCTGCATTTAAAAAGAAGAAAGAAAGAACACCACTTCCTACAAAACGAACTTGAACATATAATGTTAGTTCACAAGCATCTCTAAAGAATACCAATCTGTTAATAAAATGGTGAATTACATTAAACATATTCTTTGGTTTACTTTATTTTCTTTCATTTAGCCATTCGGCACGTGACACTGGGTGTGGGTCCATTCTTGGCCAATCCTGAAGAGTGAGCTTGTCCCATACATCTCCTACATAAAACTTATCACACCAAGCCAAACCAAACAAGTTTCTGCATAGCATCAAATAATCATCACCAATCCTTAAAGGGTCGCTTCACATTAATTCCAATATGTGCTTTAGATCTGCAAAATTTTAAGCAACCTAAGGGAAGCTTTAGCCACACTGTGGTTCACAGCTTACCTATGACAAATAAAGAGACAACAAAAATAATTCAAAAAAGAAAAAAGAAGTGAATCATTACACAGGACTATTGCATGTCAGCGTGGGTTATCATACCTTCAACAGCAAGGCAAAGATATTTTCCAACAGCTCCAGAAGAATTTGCGAAAGAATTTGTTTTGTCATGTGAAATGCTCAGATGCTGCAGCCTAATGCCCATGGCATGGTGAAAACTTATGCGTTACATAGTGCAGATACATTTACTTAAATTCAAGGACAATTCAAGGATTTCAAGAATGCCAAAAATATTACAAGATGGGATAACAGACCTTATACGTATAGATACACTAAAAGTACTAAAATCTTCTTAGCCGCAATTTCTTGAAGCTAAGCGGCTGCTCAGTTAACACATGCTTCAAGTTCTTCAGGTCACTTTTCTAGATGACTTTCCCATTGCGATGATGTCAATTGATTTCTGACATGATTGAAAGTAGTTTCTGACTTAAGCCAAAGGTATACTGTCAAAGTCAAATCCCTGAAACTTATTCCCTACAAGGCATTTCAAGAACCGACGGCTCTACAATGGAGCCGTGATGCTGAAATGTGAATCAGCTAGCAAAATGGCAAAACGGTGGCACGATTTGGCTGCTTCATCTGGCTTTGTCTAGCTCGTCGATGGAAACGGAGATATAAACAAGACTTTCATTGGCGGCTGTGTACACGTAACATTGCAATAATTTAGGCACACCTGAAAAAGAATATATACAGGATTCATACCCACAAATTACAGACATTTCGTACAGTTTCCCTTTTTTTTTGCCACCGTGTGGCAAATCGACCTTGAAGAACTTGAAATTCTCACCATGCGTATGCCATGATGCATGGGATGGATGTTAATCACAAGAGCATCTGGTTGACTAAAAGTCACTGAACGCTTCCTTCCGAATTCTATAGTGTTTAAATTAAATAATATAGGAGATGCTACTGACCATACACACCGGAAAATTTCTATGCTCCAAAGTGCCTTTACAGACTTCCTGTTCTCTAATTATTCCTAATAGACGGCTAAAATATTATCAAGATATAACGTGACAATCTAAAAAACACAGTCTTTGTGCGACTTTACAGAATCCAGCGAAATTTCCAGCAAAGCTGTTTCTCTGTCGAGCACTTGCAGTAGGAATTTCAATTGCCTGTAATACTAACACACAGCTTAAAACATTGCCCGCACATCATTTTGCAAAGTGTGCCAGTTTGAATCTCATTTCTGCTACATTGAACACCAGCGTCACATCTCCTTCTGTTAAGACACCTAAATACAAGCATCTAATGCTTGCGTAACGCTGTTTTTAAATGACACAAATGAAACTTTGTGCGCATACCTGGCATAACGTGAGCCACTTTGAAAATTATGAAATCGTTCCCCAGTTCCGCTGACCGAGGACAATGGGAATGCCTACTAGATGCCTTGTCATACGTATGAAAATAAGGGAAAAAAAAGCAGTATTCACTAATTATTTGCGGAGTTCATAATTAACCCAGAGAAAACTAAGTTGGTGCCACAGGGAAGCAACTGCTAATTTTTTTCGCAATGCTGGCGTCATCAGGATCAACCAATTGTATCGCTATCGATTCAGTACGTGATTTAAACTTAAAATAAGCAATATTTAAAGGATCTGTCAACAATTTATTGTTTGAAAAACAAAGGAAGACGGTTGTAAGACGAGGAAAGCTTAAACATGGCAAGTGCTAACAGAATGCTTGAAGTCTTTAATACAATTACTACTCCATCTATTCTGATTCTTTTACCTGTGACTCAGCAAGCTAGGCTTGAATTTTGTAAGGATGACACCATAGTGCGATTATGTAAAATTTCTTCAGCATTAATAGACTCACTGATGATTTTGTTATTACTTAAACCTTATTCTTTATTCCTAGCAAGGCCTCGTGCTGCCGTGGCGGTGGCTACGGCTGTCAGCGTATCTGCGTGCGACAGCATCGGTTCGAGGCGGTGAGATAAAACAGCGGTGTTGGCTTTGACTGTAGGCCGTTTTGGATCTGTGGTCGTGGCAAAAGTCTGGAAAATCTGATGGCCGAAGGGCTCTTGCGTCCGAAATTTCAGACGTTTTTATACATTGACTCCATGGGGCATGTAGTGTCACGAAACCATCCGCATTATCGGGCATGTCCCAAAAATGGGACGTTTGGAAAATCAGTCATTGACTGTACACTGGCAACTCCTCTAGCCGACGACACGGCGTCATGCGTTACGATTCCTCTCTTTTACTCGAGCCAGCATTAGGGCGACTCTCATTCCCTCTCGATAAAATGACAGCTAATTTACACCTGATAGAAGCACAATTTCCCCGAGTTTTCTCTGACTATTTCAAGACGATTCAAGATCCCTGAGAATTCCCGGTAGGTAGACACCCTGAACCTGCTTCAACGTTCAAAAGAAGGGATCCAACCAAGTTCCTTTTCATTGCTGCTACACTAAGAAAGTGGTCGTAACTCCCTAGGATTAATCTTGCCACTGCGGATTAGATTTTTTTTCCAATGCGTTAACGTGCACACCACAACACGGATCCCACACAGGACAAGCATACTACAATAGTGTTAAAACATGTTTTTATGCTGCTTCTTTTACATCAAAGCTTACATGTTTAAACTTCGTTGCAACAAGCAAGGGCAGGCCCTGCACCTTTAACTATGGTATTAATGTGTAGCTTAAATAAACTTGTTGTTGGGTGAGTTGGTGTATTTTAGCAACCATTTTTTTACCTGCACGAACAAATGATCACAGAGAGAGCGAACAAGGACAGGCGGAGACAAGGACTGTGCCTGTCCTTGTCTGCTCTCTGTGGTCATTTGTTCGCGCAGTTAAAGAAATGTTTACAAAAAAGTATTAACATGTTCTGACCAAAAGACCTGCTCTGACAGCATAACACCTAAATATTTGGATGATAGATTATTTTTTATTTCTTGGCCACTTGAATATTTGATTTTGCTAATATTTCTAGTAAAGCTAACATGTACACATTTATGTTCAGTTACATGGAATTAGTGACACACCATCTTAGAGCACAGCTCTTAGGTGGCCGTTCCTGTGTTGAGCGGCAGCGGCATCCCTCGCCATAATGGAAAAAACAAGCACAGCGAAGGATGAAATAGCAAATGCACAGTTCAGCTGGGGATGAAAAATTGCGAAATTGAAGAGTGCGGGAGGAGAAAAGCATAGGAGGAGAGCACAATGAAAGCATAAGGAGGAAAGCTAAGGACAGTATGGCAAAAAGGTGAGGAGGAAAGCTGTGTGCCGCACGAGACATGCTCCATGGCAGGAACCAGGTATGCGGCGAGCGCGTCCACCGATACCATATATGGAAACAAAGCACTGGTATGAGCTTTAGATCTACTGCGCATGTGCTACTTCGCCAAATGCTCGTGGGGCTATAGTAGTTCAGGTGCAACCAAATTAGGAAGGCCATTAACCTTCAAAAAAAGACACTCCCTTACCAAAACAGGAATTGGCCTCTGGTGCAGTATACAGCCACTACTTCCCTCATGACTCCTGCAATTAACCCATGGCTTTAAGTCCCCAGGGCCTGTGGAGCACCTGACAAAGGTGGCAGTCACACTTATGAAACAACACAGGGTGCTAGAATATCTGGATCCAGAGAGGCTGCTACTGGAAATTAATCCTGGCAACACGTAACACACAAACTCTCTTGAGTGAGGGTAGCTTAGCAGGGCTCTTTGAATTATTAGGCATTGCCTGGGATATTATTAACCTTAGTGAGGTTAGAAGAACTGACGAGGCTCATAAAGTGCTAACAGCCATATCCTCTGCTACAGAAGTCTTCCAGACAAGAAAGAATACGGGGTAGGATTTCTAATTCATAACGACATAGCGGGCAACACTGATGAATTCTACAGCATTAATGAAAGGGTAGCAGTCGCCTTAACGGGAGATGCGCCTCGAAACAACTTTTTTTTTTTATTACTTGTATTAAAAGTTTCAAAATTCAGACAAGTTTAGAGTTTTCTATGAAGATTTCAAATATGGCACTACTTTTTGTGTAGCTGTTATAGTTTCTGAGTTATGTGGTGCAGAATGGCAAAATATAGTTATCTTTATGGGCACTTTTTATGTCATAAATTTTCACAAAAAGCATTGTGCTGTAGCTTGCGTAGCTCTTTGTAGATCGCAAAGTGCTGATATCTAGCTAAACAGAGTGTACAATTACTGAAACTATGCAAAAAGAATTAGAACATCTAAATTAACTTTTTTTTCAATTCTCTGAAATATAACGATGTACTTTTGCAACTTATTGCTTGGAGATATTGCAATTTCAAGTAGATAAAAGCACAGTACATATCTTCAAGAATATGTATGCCAAATTTTATTAGTACAGGACAATGGTAAGTGTACAAGGTTAATTTGATGTGATTGTGAAAAGAAATTAATTGAAGTGTCCTAATTGCTTTTTATAGTTCCAGTAATTGTACACGCTGTTTGAATAGACATCGGCACTTTGCAGTCTACAAAGAGCTAAATAAGCTACAGCACAAAGCGTTTTGAAAAAAATTATAACTGAATAAAGTACCTGCAAAATCAACATTTTGCCACTGTGTAGGACTTAACTCAAGAGCTCAAAATTTATTACACAATAAAGTACCCGCAAAATCACTATTTTGCCATTGTGTAGGACTTAACTCAAGAACTATAGGAGCTACACAGAAACTAATAACATATTTGAAATCTGCTTGAAATGCTCTGTAAGTGGGTGGATTTTCAGATCTCTAGTACAAATATTAAAGAAATGTTTTTTCAAGGAGGGTCTCCCACCAATAAAGCTAAACAGGAGATATAGATTAAAGGTAGTACCTTCAGTCATGATGATGAAAAAGTAGAACAGTTTTATGAAGATGTTGAATTAGCAATGAGAAAAGTACAAGCTCACTATACTGTAGTCATAGGCGACTTCAATGTAAAAGTGGGGGAAAAGCAAGCTGGAGAACAAGCAATTGGCAACTATGGCACCAATTCTAGAAATAGTAGAGGAGAAATGATAGAATTTGCAGAAAAGAATACACTCTGAATAATGACCACTTTCTGCAAGAAGTGCAGTAACAGGAAGAGGACATGGAAAAGCCCCAATGGAGAAACAATAAATGAAATAACTTTAATTCTCTCTGCCAATCCCAGCGTAGTGAAGGATGTCGAAGTGTTAGGTAAGCTAAAGGGCAGTTACCATAGGTTAGTGAGGTCTCAGACTGCTCTCAATTTGAAGAGAGCCGTAACTAGGCTAATTTCAGAATCAGCAACTGAGTTGGGAGGCAAGGCACCAAGGCAACCAGTAAATAAGCTCTCCCAAGTAACAATGGACCTAATAAAGAAACGACAAAGCATGAAAGCGTCAAAACTCAAGAAATAATATCTGTCAAATCATATCAAGAGATCACTGAACTGTCAAAGTTTGTAAACAAGAAGAAAGCAATATACAAAATCACAACTTCAGAAAGATTGAGGAAGCAGTAAAATATGGCCACAGCATGAAATTGGTGAGAATAAAACTTGGCATGGCACCGGCCAAGATGTATGAAGCGAAAGCTAAGCAAGGTAATGTCCTCAGCAATATTGATGATATAGTAAACGCAGCAGCAGAATTCCATACTGACCTGTAGAGTACTCAGAGCAGCCTTCACTGGAAGTAGTGATTAACAAGATACAAAGGCACCTTCTATAACTAGCTATGAAGTTAGAAGGGCCTTGCAAGACATGTCCCGGGGAAAAGCGGCAGGAGAAGATGGCTTAACAGTCGATGTAATAAAAGACGGAGGAAATATACTTGAAAAGCTTGTGCCCTTTATACACAACGCCTCAAAACTTCAAGTGTACCAGGGAGCTGGAAGAATGCCAACATTATACTAATCCATAAGAGGGAACATGTTGAAGAATTGAATTATTTGCAGATTAGGCTGCTTTCAGTATTCTAAAAATATTCAACCAAATAATTTCCAATAGAATCAGGGCAACACTTGACTTCAATTAACCAAGAGAACAAGGTGGCTTAAAGGGATATTCTACAAAGGATCACATCCATTTCATCATTTTGATAACTATAAAATCTGCAGTATATACAAGCAATCTCTTTATATGGCTTTAATGGAATATGAAAAGCCATTTAATTCAGTAGAGATTACAGAAGTCATGGAGGCATTGGGTAATTAAGGAGTACAGTAGGCATACATGAGTATATCTACAAAGGTAACACAGCTACCTTGGTCTTCCACCAAGAAAAGTAGAAGATTACCTATCAAGAAAGGGATCAGGGAGGGAGACGCAATCTCGCCACTGCATGCTTAGAAGTGCTCTAGCTATTAGACTGGGAAGGCTTACAAGTGAGGATCAATGGCAAATATCTCAACATCTTTCAGTTTACTGATGACATTGTCCTCTTCAGCAACACTGAGGATGAATTGCAACAAATAATTGAGGGCCTTAACCAAAGAAGTGTAATAGTAGGATTGAAGATTATTATGCAGAAGATGAAGGTAACGTTCAATAGCCTGACAAGAGAACAAGAATTCATGATCACCAGTCAGCCTCTAGAGTCTGTGCAGGAGTATGTTCATCTAGGTCAATCACTCACAGGGGTCGCTGATAATGAGAAGAAAATTTACAGAGAAATAAAACTGGGTTGGAGTGCACACGGCAGGCATTATCAGATACTGACTGGGAGCTTACCACTGTGGTTGAAAAGAAAAGGTTGAAAATCATTACATTCTGTCAATGCTAACATATGTGGGGACGATAGACTGATGTGTCCCCTGATGTTTTCTCTGCATGGCTCTCAGTCTCCTACAATTCGGCTTCTCCACGTAGCTAAGTGCCAGTGGAGGGTCGGTGTGGTTGCAGACTAGAGTGTTGCCCTGCTAACGGCACCTAAAGGCAAGGTCACTCCGAGAAAAACAGGAGTAGACTGTTCCTGTTTGGCTTCAGGTTGGGAAGCTGCGTGGACATTTCGCGCGACCATCCTGTGAAAGGCTTAGGAGCAGGACACTATAATGGACGAACAAGATCCTCTTAACGTGCCACCATTCACATGACCACACATGCGAACCATTAGGCGTTGGTGTCCAGTGTGGAGGTGAACATATTCGCTTGCTATCTGCTCGTGGTGAGCTGAACTACTTCAATTTGTCGCGCGCCCATCGGAATGTTCTATTTTGGCTGACTAGATTGGTGTGTGAAATGTTCATTAAATACTCTTGCTATTGTTTGCACTACTGTGTTCCTCTGTCTCAAGACTATGTGTGAGACCCCACATATATAATGTAGAAACTTGGAGATTAACAAAGAAGCACGAGAACAAGTTAAGGACTATGCAAACAGTGATGGAACGAAAGATGTCAGGCGTAACGTTGAGACAGGAAGAGAGCGTTGTGGATCAGAGAGCAAATGGGGATAGGCAATATCGTAGCTGACATGAAGAGAAAAAGAAATGGAGCTGTGCAGGCCATATAATGCGCAGGATAGACAACCTGTGGACCATTAGAGCTACAGAATGGGTGCCAACAGAAGGGAAGCGCAGTCGAGGACGGCAGAAATTTAGGTGGGTGATGGAAAGGGGAAATTTGCTGGCGGAAGTTGGAATCAGCTAGTGCGAGACATGTGTAAATGGAGATCGTAGGGGGAGGCCTTTGTCCTGCAGTGGACATAAAAATGGGCTGATGATGATTATTGCTAATCTGACCTACTTAACCTATATCGAGAATTACATCGCTAATAGAACTTTGGGTTATTTGCGCCACTACTTTTATAATGGACCATCCTATTTCAAGTTACTACTACAGCAAACTCGAATACAGACGAAATAGAGTATGCATCTTCCATTTTCAATTTACTGAACCTTATTACCACATTAAGACTTCTCAACATTACTCCACTTATTTTATATGTTCAACTTATGATCGAATTGCTCCTCTAACAGCAAATAAAACTAACCTTTAATTTAGACATCTTAACTGATATCTCCATTGCAACATAAACACTCTTAAAAAAGTTCGGACCCTTTGGGGCTTATCTTCTCCCACAACAATAATTATCAGCCTTGCTTGCTACTTTCCTGTCGAGAATGCTGTGTCGCACTGATAACGTACGAGCCGTTCATAACTTGGAAGTACCATGCTTGCAGCATTAAAGAAACGAAAAGTGGGCAAGACAGATGACGATTATTGTTGTGGGACACGATAAGCCATAAACAGTTGGAAAAAAAAAACTAGTGTGACTAGATTTGATGCATCAAATCTAGTCACACTAGCTTTCTTATGCTCTTTTTTAGCTCACACATTCTGCGACTGGAATCGCCTTCACACAGAAATCCTAAACAATAATAATATTCGCAAGTATCATACAACATTAACTAGCCTACACTGTGTAGCCTGAATGTGGTGATTACTGACCATGTTCCTTTTTAATTCTTTCCAAAATGAGGTTAAACTGTATAACTGTAAAGCTGCCTTCTAGGTGTGCGCTCACTTATTTTTTTGCATCTACCATTAGCCAAACTTGTACGATTAGAAAGTAACTGTTTACTCATCGCATTATTTGTCTAGCTTGCTCAAACCACTCCCTTTTGTAATAATTTCCAGCCCTGGTGCCGTAAATAAATAAATAAAGAAAGAAAGAAACACTGTAAGAAACATTTCTTGGCCGAGGGGCAGTCACCTTGCACTGCATACAATATGTGTAATATTTAAAGCTATGACGTTAAACACACAGCTAAACTCAGTTTTCCCGTCTAAGTTAACCAACTAGTTGTCACTCTTGGCCACTTATTTTTTCTGTGCATGAAAGTCTCTTGTCTTCATTAGTGAAATGACAACTTAGCTAATGAACCAGCATTTAAGGGCACAGGGTAAGAAAAAAATTTGAAAAAAATATTTTTCTTTCTTTTTTTTTAGAATTTGAGAAGTTCATCTCTTTCTTCAATGTTTCATAGTCGCACTTTTCTTAGGAAGTCATACTGTGGGCTGAAGAACAGCTTTTCCGAAACAATGTAGTGAGCGGCCACGCATTCTTTTCGGATACTCTTCGCTTTATTGTCAGTTTCTTGAGCCAAAAATTTTCACCAGCAAATTCTAAAGCTCATCTGTAATTAGCGACATATAAATAATGGTCTGGCAACTATGGCAGATCGCCCCCCGCCCCCTTTTTTTAGCCAAGAAAACCGTGAGATACTCCGCATGTTTTTTCCGCGATTCTGCAACCTTCGAATATCTGCGTCGTCTGCGTTTGAGTGAGTTTCCTTTGTGGGAGTATCATACTTTGTGCCTGTGTTTGTCACGGTTGATAAGTGGAGACTCCCAGGGCAAAAAAGACCTCTAACAAACGTGAAAACCATTACCATGGTCGCTTGACCTTTTTTTTTATCCAGCGGTCGTGTCACTACACTCGCCTTGAAAAAGCAAATGTGTGCACGTAATGTAGTGAGATGCCAAACGCGGAACCCACCAGCTTGCCTGCATCTGTTTTGGAGGAGATCAAACGTGTGTATAGGCAGCTATCACAAGCTGAGCTCCAGGAGAAGTGCCTTCGTGGGCAAACTCAAAATGCAAATGAATCGTTCAACCATGTTTGGGAACGCGCACAAAAGAACATGTTTGTTGTGCTTTAGATACTAAGGATAGCAGCTCTGGATGCTGTCATTTCATTCAATGATGACAGCATCGCACGAGCCAACTTTTTGAAGTAGTGTGGATTGAACCTTGGGCGCAACACCATCAAGTGGCTAGGTAACTAGACCACAAGTAAATGTACTTTGTGTACCGAGCAGCACGACAGCTCAAAAAAGAGGCAAGGCAAGCAAAATGAGAAGCCAAAAAGCGCAAAAATGACTTCGACAGTGACTACGAAGCCGAGGCGTATTAAACCAAAGAGTGATGCTTTTAGTGCAAAAAAAAAATTGCTTTTCACCTCTTCTTTTACTTTAGGCTTAAGTACTTCGAAACATGTTTTTTTAATAGAAAGGTACCATTATTTCCTATATATTTGAAGATAGACTGTCAATTGTTTTTTTCAACCATTTAAACAAGCAATGGCAGCTACTGAACTAGAATTAAACAATTACATGCAGAAGTTTCTTCATTACAAATTTTTAAATTCACGAAGAAAGCAAGAATTTATATACTAGACCCAACATTTTGATTAAAAATCTAATCTTCAAGATGTTTTGATAAGTCTAGTTCAGTTAAATGTGCACAAAATTTGGAACAAACTGATGTATGTTTTACCAGGATACCGCTATCAGTTAGGAAGAATTATGTTCCTCACCAAGGCCAAAAATGAATGGGAAGTATAGGGCTTACCCTGTGCCCTTAAACTAATATTGCAATCGAGGATTATATCTGAAAATAAATTGCTTATTTATTTTTTACTCATACGTTAAAATAACAAAATTGGTGCACTGTTCTAAGAATGCAGTGCATGATGCGTGCTGCGAACAGACAAATCTGGGCAATAAATTTGAGATTTTAATTTAATGCATATATGGCCAGGAAGATTATGCAAGAAATACATTTGTGTAATATTAGATTGTCAAGTGCCTATGGCATTTGCCCTAAATGTGGAGTTTAATTTGTAAATGATTCCCAATTAAACTTAGTTATGTTTCGACCATATATAATATGGAAAAGAAATGAGCATGACCAAGAGGAATACATGTTGAAGGACAATATTCCTATGGATGTTTGCAAAATTAAACTCTGTGATCACCTAAACAGCGTATTTGCACCCTTGAGCAGATAAGAAATTGAAATCAATCACATCCATCGAAGTTCGCCTTGCTAATATAATGAAGTATTTTCAGGTTCCTTTCTTGCAATTTATGATACACAGTAAAACCTCGTTAAATTGTACACACTTAAACAGTAGTTTCGTTTTAAAAGTAGCAAAGTCAAATCGCCAACTCAGCGGCTACTGAAAATAATCTGTTTTACATCTGCATAAACCATACCAGCTTATTGCATACATATCAGTTAACACGTAGCGTTTGCCACTTTTTGTCACGCAAACACTGAGGTGCATCGTCTCCATCAGGGAGCCCAGCAGAACAACAAGCCTCAGAGATCAGAACGGCCTCCAAGTGCCCTGTGCATCTGTGCATGAAGCCACATCAACATCATTTCGGTGCCGTGCTAGAGAGCGTTGGGGTGTCGTAGAAAGAAGGACTTTCGTCATGCCTAAACACAGATAAAAAAGACGCCGAGTGCTCAGCACAGAAGAAAAAATACACATCATTCGTGCTATAGAACGTGACATGAAGGTGGCACTGGCAAGCGACAAGGATCTACTGTTGGCTATAGGCTGTTTCACATGGCGCAATTTTCAGTCAGTGACACAGCGAATTCCGTCACTCAGCGACCGCCGAGACATTGTGGGCTCTCCACGACTGGATTCCAACAAGTTGGTCGCGCCGTCGCTCAGTCGCAGCGATCGGTGCGATGTGGGAGGGGCAATGTGTGACGAAACAAAGAGCCGCCAAAATAGGCGCTTTCCTGTTTTACCACGCGTTGGTACCTCTGTGGAGCAATGTCGCGCGCCAGTTTTAGCTATGTTAAGGGCTTACCCACCAGCTCTTGCAGCTTAGGAGCTTCATAAACATTTTCCTTTTCTTCCGTTTACACAATTAGTTTGAAAGGAGAAGCTGCACGCTATCTAGGTCGGGAGAAGGACGCCACTTCAACATAAGGCACGTACCCACTTGATCGCCACCGTCGTATTGCGCCAGCTGCTTATACATGCACACTCAACGGTAGCTTGTTCTACAAAAGCAAATACTCATCCAGGAAAAAAAGTTGTGGCTTCCACCGTAACAACGAAACTAGAGCGTACTAAACGGAACCACCCCATTGACGCCGCACAAGCCACACCCTCATACTTGCGGTGTTGTGCAGCGCCTCACTCACTGTATCTGCAAGTTGTCGTAAAGTCTCAATGCTTTTAAACGTTAAAAATGGTGTGCCTATTCTATTATCGAAAAAAAATAGGAAAATCCTAATATTTGCCTAGTTTTCATGTTTTTATTTAACGATGCAGGCACGGATCCTTTGTGGGCAGGAGGCAACCTTGCGGATCGCTGCGGTGGATATCACGCTGCCGCAAACGCATGTTAAAGCTGTCAGCGAAAATTGCTCTGCGACATGCGTGGCAGAACGATTTTTTTCGCCCCAGTCGTGCCATGTGAAACAGCCTTATGGTGTGTGGCATTTGAAATGCGAACAAGTTGCTCAGCAGCGCTGCTGCGACCTCGAAGAGATGTCGGCTGCAAGGTTTGACTTTTCGCCATTGTTGCCTCTGTTGTAGGCGAAGTGTCAACTAGCGACAGTGATGAGGACAACAAGGAAACTGACAGCACGGACGATTCAGGCTTGATAGTCGCAGAAGCTGCGCGTTACGTCAGCCTCATGAATGCAATTGCTGCGACGAGAACAGTATCCCACAATGAAAAGGGCACCCCACGACTTCTGCAGCGCTACCGCCCGCGTGCACAGAGAACATGCAATGCCAACGAGGAATCTGCCATGTGAGTGTTTGCCAAGAAGTGGGGTGGGGGGCTGAAAAGCTGGCTCGCAGCTTCAGTAATACCGGTGAACACTTTTGATCACGATCAAGCCCGATCCGGATCGGAATTCTCAACTGCGATTGGCTGCCTCGCGTACCTTGCGCAAATGAGCCAATCACGACTGAGTTGATGACAGGCCACTGTCGTCGCTGCTAGGACGCCGCGGCATCAAACCAAAATAACACTTTTGTCAAGCGAAGTGAATAAATACTGCATGTTTTCCCTCCCCCTTTCATTGCACTTTCTCAGAGTTCCGTTTTTGACAGGTAAGTGGGCGATGTCATGCTATTTCGGTTAGGTAATACTACCGTTTAGTACATACTTTTTCTGAGCTCCAGCCAACTGCGGTTTAACGAGGTTTCCCTGTATTTATTTATTTATTTCAAAGTACCTTACAGGCCCCAAGGGGAGCATTGAGTAAGGGGTGCGTCGTTGAACAAATCACAACAGAAAACCGATACATGAGAGCTAAAAATGTTTACAATGATAACGTGCTTGCAAAACAATGTTACAAATAAAAACGCTAAAGCAATAAAAAGAGTTGTCAGGAAAGGAATGAAAAGTACAGTTCACGGTACACTCGCACAAAATAATGCGCACAGCGCGAGCACATAAAACAAACAAAATTGAAACAACAAATTGAAAAAAAGAGAGAGAGACATGGCACATATGTGACTCGTATTATATATCATGACATATCTACAGATGAATATATTTGCTATGATGAAAACTGCGGGTTCAGTAGTTGTCTGAATTTATAATTGCTTATTTGCGCAACAGTGCTGTTAGGAAGCGAATTCCATAACCGAATTGCTAGTGGTAGAGCCGAGACGTTAAATGCGTTAGTGTTCTCATAAATGCGAGTAAGGTTTAAATCATAATAAAGTCTCCATGATGTATAACAGTTGATGTGACTCTGACTTGAATTTCCTTATTTTACATATAGCCAATTGACAAAGCACTAACTATATTTTAGTCATAATATGGAACACAGGCCACAGAATGCAGCTCATCAACACATTGGGATAGTAAGGGGCAATTTGTGGATCAATTTCTCGCCATGGTTATTATAGCAGCCCCTTTTTTGTAAATATGTTTCTTGTTTCAGAGCGTGTGCTAAAAGCGTACTGATAGTCCGCGCTTTCTGTGCAGCCACCAAAGTGAGCATGAAAAACTTTCACTGTTTGCAGGTTTAAAGGGACACTAAAGGTTACCAGAAACTCAAGTTAAAGTGGTAGAGCAATGTTCTCGAATGTCTAAGGCGTCAATATAGTCGCGAACAGAGCTTTAGTAACCGAGAAATTGAGGTAAATGCATGACACGATTTGAGACCCCCCAGCGACATTCCGGTACTAGCCCGATGACGAAAGGACTCCTCATAATTTGTGTTACTAATACTCAACTACTCGTATTAAAAATATCATTTCATTCGATTGTAAGACGGAAAAAAATGCTACTTGTCTACGTCTATTCGATTCTAAGAAAAAACATTTTGACGTTACCCTTCAGTAATATGGGTGTTCGAAAGGTTTCGTTTTCGCTCGACTCTGCTCGCTCGACTCTGCGCCGCGCACGCTTTGGAGTTTCAATAGTTTCGTTATCGCGTCGTGCTGTGAGGGTTCTGCTGGCTCGCGAAACTCATTTGGAACAAGCAGCGAGAATGCCACGTCCATGTGATGTCGTGGGAAGCCCTCGTTGCTTTCCCGCTCCGGAGAGCCGGTGTCGAGGCCACCGTCGTAGTACGCAACGACGCCGGCAGTGCGAGCCCTCAGCAGCAGGTCGCGCCCGTCGGTGCTCAAATCGCTGAAGTTGAGCCCACCATCGCGAGCCAATCTGTCGGTGTCAGGGTCCATTGCGACGAGCGTCGAAGTTAGCGTCATAGAATGAAGTACCAGCTTATGGGCGCCTTGCGCTGGAGTTTGAGGTATAGTAGCGGCACCTGGTGGCGGTGCGGGAAACGACATCTGGGTCGTGCCAGCTTGGGTCGTATTGAGCCCTGGCTGTGGCGAAGCACGTTTCTAGGCCGAGTTTTGCGTCGATTCGCACATTTTTATGCCCTGTTGCGAGTGCGAAAAGGCTCGTCGCTTCTCATAGATTACGCCGACCACGCTGCGAGCTCGCCGCAGCCTATAGTTTAACGAAAACGGACTCTCCGTGTGCCTAGGGACGTAATGTAGGACGTAATTCGTTTCTCCTTCCGCTAGCCACCATACTCCCGCTTTCGCTCTGCTGTCGGCTCTGTCTTGGCTCTGTTTCTGGCCGCGCGTTCGCGTTTTGCGCAGAAAAGCCGTAGCGCCGTCTGCGGACGCCGTTCTACTCACCGATGGCGCAACGTCACTATGAGACCATGATGTCAGTACTCCTCGATCGGAGGGCGGGCGATTTGAACTGCGCTAGAGGTACGCGGACGCTTCAGAACGCATTTTCTCTTAAAATAAGTCTCTCCTTGGCACGAAACAAGCGTTTCGAGGTTTCTGTGATGGTATTTCAACAGTCCACGTTGACTTAATAGTAACCTTTAGTGTCCCTTTAAGTCTTTTGAAGCCATGCTCCCAAAATACACACAATTTACAAACAATTTTCGTGTGTACACGAAAAATCGTGTACACACACGATGCAGGCCTCGTTCAATAATCAGATTAAGCGACTGAAAGCAGCACAGTTCCCTGACTCGTTGGTGACCTCAGTCACCGAAAGTCTTTTACGGAAGGTTAAAGGTACCAGCGCAACAAGGGAGGAAGAAAGAGCCAGAACCGTAAGACCTGCAGTGATTCCTTATGTTCATAAGGTTTCCCATAACCTCAAGAAGGTGGCAGGCCGGTATGGTGTACCCATTGCCTTTTCTGCCCCGTCAAACTGGGTTGACTCTGTTCGAAAACCACACGCGAGGAGACCGGTTCGCAAGGCTGTGGCAAGAAGCATAGCACGTCCTACGGGAGATGCGCTACAGGTGTGGTGTATGAAATTCCCCTTGAGTGCGGCAAGTCCTATATAGGACAGACTGGACGCTGCATAAATGAACGAGCCAGGGAACACGAACTAAATCTAATGAAAGATGGCGTAGCACATTTGCCTGCGCACTGCAAGGCCTGCATGTGCAAACCACGGTTTTCTGAGATTAGGATTCTTGGCAGAAGTAGATTTCAAAGAGCATGTGAGCTGATGGAAGCTTACTATATAAAAAAGAAAGGTACACACAAAGAATGCGCTCGTCCAGCCACACGAAAGGCTGCAAGCATCATGTCAAGGTCGGAAATGCCCTTCTACAAGTTAGTCGCATCCATGAGGAACAAAAAGAAAAACGGAGAGTGACAAGTAACTTTTGAACGACTAGCTACCGTTCTTATCTTTATCACAGATGACAACTCACAACAACCTACTAGGCATTGTCATGAAGCTGTGAGGCACGGGTCTTTCTTCATAAACGGTATTTATTTTTGCTCCATGATGTAACTTATAAAGGTCAGGCGGTGGTAACCTGGAGAAATGATTTATGTCCAAGAAAGATTGACTTATACAGTCAATTTCTTTTGGAAGTGATGACAACCTTGTAATTTAATATACAACAAAACATCATTCCCAGTGTTTTTTCGTAAAAGCTTAACAGAATTAACATTAATATTATTAAACTTAGAATATTTTTATCGGAGGCACTCACAGAACACTTTAATGCAGTTTATGCTCATTACAATGTACATGCTTACAACGGACTTTCGAATATAACTGACCATATTTCAACCTTAGTTTGCTCTACATATTTTATGAATACAAAGAAGTTCGCTTTTAACGGACTGCCCTACAATGAACTATCGGCTGCAGCGGATGAACTTAGCAGCAATGTTTGTCAAAATTGGGCGTATACAACAGACTTTTGGCGTGTTGACACGAGCAGGCAGCTGACCTGCGAGGGTCAGCCGATGATCACGGCTTAAGGGGCGACACAGGATGCATTATTTTCGAAATTTTCACACATCTTGGACCAATATTTTGGTCGTAATGGCGTTTTGTATTGCGTTGGTGAGCTGTATTTTTAATGACGAACACGCAATAAAAGTTTTTTTCCTGACGCGTAGTTGCCGGTCCAAGTTTCCAATTGCAGCCATCCTGGTCTTGTTTGAAAGAGCAACTTTTCTCATTTAGTTTTCGTGCCACTGCTACTCTGTGCGCTGAATGGCTATGACGAGAAAGCCCGCTAAAAAGTAGTCCCCATGCGCAATTCCATTCGTCAACTGAGGCACGTGACCGTAATAACGCCATCCTATTGGCGGATTTTCGTCGTCGTCTGTTTGGGCGTGCGAAACTTGGCATGAAACTATGTCAAATTCAGTTTTCTACAAGCCATAAATTCGGCGAACAGATAAAGAAAGGAGGAGTTTTAAACTTTCAAAAGTGCGCAGTAGCTTTGGAGGATCCCGTCAATAGTTTGCTACCCGTGCCGAACCCCGGCGGGGTCTCCCCCCTTGACTGCGGAATAGGCTTAGCAGATGAAGGCACTTTTGGCAGGGGCCGGGGTTCATGCGGCATTCCAGCACTACTAATGCAACCCGATCATGCAAAACGCAACGCCGGCTACCGTATTTTCTTGCTCACGCCGATGTGGCCGCGGCTGGCTCGGATGCATGGTGGGGGCACGTCCTTATTGTAAGCCACGATTCTATAATTGCTCTGCCATCTTGTGTAAAACGCAAGTTGCAGTGCGGCAGCGGGCAAAGCTGAACGTGACTGCGGTCTCCCCACAGAGGTAGTCATCTCGTGTGCAATGTCCGGCGATGTCGCATCGTCATAGAGTTCGCCGTGCGTGAGCGGCGGCCATACGTGCACCCCGTTCCTCGCGAACTCTCGCTGTGCACGAAATGCAGCGCACCATTAATTGGCGAACGACATTAAATGGATTCGTTTTTTTTTTTTTTGCAATTAAAGATATTCATCTCGTGCGCGATCTGCGGTGGTGCTGCGTCAACCAAAGGTGCAACCCATTCCTCGTGAACAATCTCGCTGAGCGTGTAATGAGGAGCAATGGTAATTGGCAAACAACTTTTTTTTCCTCCCTATAACAAACAAAGCAAAGGACCAGGCAGGATTCCGTAAAGGCTACTCAACAATAGACCATATTCACACTATCAATCAGGTGATAGAGAAATGTGCGGAATATAACCAACCCTTATATATAGCTTTCATTGATTACGAGAAAGCGTTTGATTCTGTCGAAACCTCAGCAGTCATGGAGGCATTAAGGAACCATGGTGTAGACGAGCCATATGTAAAATTACTGAAAGATATCTATAGCGGCTCCACAGCCACCGTAGTCCTCCATAAAGAAAGCAACAAAATCCCAATAAAGAAAGGCGTCAGGCAGGGAGATACAATCTCTCCAATGCTATTCACAGCGTGTTTAAAAGCAGGTATTCGGAGACCTAGATTGGGAAGAATTGGGGATAAAAGTTAATGGAGAATACCTTAGTAACTTGTGATTCGCCGATGATATTGCCTTGCTTAGTAACTCAGGGGACCAATTGCAATGCATGCTCACAGACCTGGAGAGGCAAAGCAGAAGAGTGGGTCTAAAAATTAATCTGCAGAAAACTAAAGTAATGTTTAACAGTCTCGGAAGAGAACAGCAATTTACAATAGGTAGCGAGGCACTGAAAGTGGAAAGGGAATACATCTACTTAGGACAGGTAGTGACGGCGAATCCGGATCATGAGACGGAAATGATCAGAAGAGTAAGAATGCGCTGGGGTGCGTTTGGCAGGAATTCTCAGATCATGAACAGCAGGTTGCCATTATACCTCAAGAGAAAAATATATAACAGCTGTGTCTTACCAGTACTCACGTATGAGGCAGAAACCTGGAGGCTTACGAAAAGGGTTCTACTAAAATTGAGGACGACGCAACGAGCTATGGAAAGAAGAATGATAGGTGTAACGTTCAGGGATAAGAAAAGAGCAGATTGGGTGAGGGAACAAACGCGAGTTAATGACATCTTAATTGAAATCAAGAAAAAGAAATGGGCATGGGCAGGACGTCATGAGGAGGGAAGATAACCGATGGTCATTAAGGGTTATGGACTGGATTCCAAGGGAAGGGAAGCGTAGCAGGGGGCGGCAGAAAGTTAGGTGGGCGGATGAGATTAAAAAGTTTGCAGGGACGACATGGCCACAATTTGTACATGACCGGGGTTGTTGGAGAAGTATGGGAGAGGATTTTGCCCTGCAGTGGGTGTAACCAGGCTGATGATGATGAACAAACGTTTCACACTAGGGCACACATGCTGAGGCATGTGCTAGGGGCACACTAGCTTGTTAACTGGTAGTCTGTAAATACTTCATTATATTCCTCAATAAATCAAGCTGCTTTTTTTTAACACGAACGTTTCGCTCGCCTGTTTGTGGGAACATTATTGCACCAATAATTCTTTTATTTATATATATGAAGCTAAATGTATTAAGCTTGAAGTGCTGCAACTGGATTAGTATGAGGCTTACGAGTCTATTCTAAATAAAATTACGTAACTAGCAATGCCCCGGCATTACACTAAGCATTTTTTTCTTCTGATTATTCATAAAACATGATTTTTGGTCACTTTGCTTGTTTGCTGTTTCAATATGTTTGGATCTACGACAGCGAGAGTTATTTCTTTTGCACCACAAAGCTAAATATATTGAGAATGCAACACTGAAAGCAAATGTTTTTTTAACTTTCGGATCCATTTTTTTTTATTTACATTTACATTTGCTCTTATTATTGATACTGTGAACATAGAATTTCAATGGGCTGAAAAATTACAAATAATTGTTCAATTTCAAATCTGTTTCCAACGTTCGTATCCTTATGCACTCTAGTATCCAACTATATGTTTTTTGCAACTTTCCCTTTAGCAGGTAAATTTTAATTGTTTCAACAAACAATAGAAGGTAATTATTATTTATCTCAGTAACTACTATATATATGCAAAATATAATTAGATATTTAAAATAAACACGAAATACTGAATGAGCATATGCAGTTTTATCAGATTTGATCAAGAAATAACGAAGTTATCTCAACAACCCATGTCCAACCTCAATATTGTGCGCGCGAGGCACAGGGTGGTGGGGTGTCCTCCTCCAGTGGCTGCTGTTAACGGCACGGCCCCACAGGTGTCGTATCTTGAAATTGACCTGCGATGTGGACAAAGCGCGCCTCCTGCCGGTAGCTTCGTATGTGCTGTGCTTCCGACGTTCAGGACGCGTTGAAGTGAAAGACAGCGTGAAGGTCAATTTGCTCGCTGTTGCTGCCGCACTTGCTCACTCCAACATTTCGACAGCGACTTTCTGCGGTCACCAAGCGACACGTGTTTATGTTTACCTGTGCGCACGTGACACGGTGCTTGTTAATTTAGTTAGTAAGGTAATGCTTGCAACTGTATACGGGCGATAAAACTATTATCTTTACTTCGCATAGCTGACTACTAATTTGCTCAGTAGACCATAAATAATTATGATCACTTAGCACAAACAAAAAAGAACGGAAGGGAGCAAGGGGAGCACTGTCCCTTCCATCCTTCCTTGTTTGTGATAAGCCATCGTAAATATTTATAGCCTACTAAGCAATATGAACCGACTAACCCAGCAACATATGCTTCTATACTACTAACCTGCTATCGCAATCAATGCTTTGCATTTCGGGCGAAATCTTGGTTTGTTTTTTACTTTGCACATTTGTCACTCACTTTTTGCAATAACATATTGCACATCGCAATCAAAGTTTCGGAACAGAGGCATTTCACATATTACAGACTTCAGATAAAATGGACATCTTTTGTTGGATTATCAGGGTCCGCTGTAACGAAAGTAAACTGTATATACAATAAGGAGCTCTGTGAATTCGGTCGTGACTTCACATAGGAACCTTAGTGTACTTCACATCATAATCCCAGTCAGCATACTCGCATATACACCATTACTAATCACATTAACCATGGCCTTGGCTACGTACCAAGGAACGACTGCCTACCTTGGTAGGCAGCTGTTGGTAGGCGCAACACGTTGGTAAGACAAAATTAGTAGGCATAAGACAGGCCAAAGTTGGAATAGAAATGCACAGTATGGGAATTAGTATGCAATCTTCAATGTTAAGTTTTATGGAATTATCAAAAATTGCCTGTTGCATATAACATTATTCTTGTCCTTGAGCTGGAATATTCAGAAAGTGGAAATTACCTGCATGTGATATCGAAAGACAAATAACTAATTAACAACTAATTACCTTCTTAATTACTTCTATACGGCACATATGACAATTTACTAAATGTGTCCGGCGAGTATGCAAGGCGTATTCATTTGGAATAAATTTCCAGAATGACACAAGCTTGGAGAAATGAATGTCAAACTTGCTGTAAAAATGCACTGTTGTTCCACCTACTCTTTTACTGAAACACTCTTTAATGCACTGAAGAACAAAAGTAAGAATGCTCATGTACTTTGTCCCATATTTTGGCAAATGATATCTTGAAACTGGTGTAATCCTGAAAACTCATTTCAAGTGAATACGTCTTGCAAACTCAGCAGCTAAAATTTTTAAATTGCCATATGTGCTGTAATTTAGCTTGTTCAATGGTAATCTGAAGATGCGGACATTATTTGCATGGCAAATCGAAACTTCCAGGTAGCTATAATTGAAAAGGTTCACTAATTAATATTTTAATCCATTCAATTATTTTTGAATGTTAAAATTATGTAATTAAAAAAATCTGGGGTTTACGTGCCAAAACCATGACTTGATTATAAGGCATGCTACAGTGAGGGACTCTGGAAAAATTTTGCCCAGCTGGGAATTTTTATGTGCACCCAATGCACTCTACGTGGGCGTTTATGCAAATCACCCCCATTGAAATGCAGCTGGCGAGGCTGGGGTTCAATCCCACACCATCGGGCTTAGTAGCACAACGCCATGACCACTACGCCACCATGGTGGTCAAATTACGTATTTGAACAGGTGCGAATTCCTGCCTGCCGAGCGTAAATGCTAACACTGCCATTATTTCTGCATTTCCATCTCCAAAACACAGTAGGAAATATATTGGCATTCCTGTTTAGTTTTGCAAGAGCCTGTCTTATGACTGCAACGCTAATGCATATATTAGTACACCATTTTGGAGAAAGATACAGCGAAAATGATGCCAGTCTAAAGATTTTTTCCAAGAAGAAATGACTTCACTAACGTTTTGGTTTCAATTTCACAATTTCAACAAATACATATAAATAGACAAGTTTATTAACCCTTTGAAAGTCATTTTTTTTTTACTGCAGATTTGAATTCGTCAGATATTTCCTTAAAAAAAAAACAAGCAAATAATAATTTTGGTGACAATAATGCGACAAATCTTTTTTTTTTTTTACGTATGCAGGTTTATACATGGTTTTAATGCCACACATGAAAATTGGGGGTGTGCAAATACTCGAATATCCCCAAATCGAACAATGAACTTTTCGAAAAATTCTACTCACGATTCGATTATGCACTATGTTTTGAATACAGTCAAACCTCGATATATCAAACATAGATATATGGAATTATTGCATATATCGTACACTTTCTATATTACCTGAAAATCGCATGCATTTTAAATTTTTTTATGGGGTCAGATGTAAAATGGATATATTGAATTCTGCCACCCCAGACCACATGCACTCTGTTGACAGGCGATGAGCTTTCCCGCAACAATCTCCAAGATAGCAGTGGCGCGATGGGCGTTCCCGACTGCTGCGCACCATAGCTGCTCACACTGAACACGCCAGGGGTGCCATTTGAACGTAGCTGCGTACTGCCCTGTGCGTACGCACAGGGCAGTTTGGCTAGTTCGACGTCAACAACACATTAATTACATTCCCCACAATGACCTCTCCTCAGTGCCGTGCTCTGCGCCTGCCACGCTTCGCGAGGGTTGGCGGTCTGGATCGACAATGACAGGGGGGCGGCGCTCATTCACTCATAGATGCCTTGGCCGATGCCACTTAAGACTGTTATTGACAGTGCTTCAAAATCCTTCAATTGAAAGACGTGGAGATCGCAGCAGAAGTAGTGGCCAAACGAAGATGCTGCCGAGGTTGATCCCGCAAGTGCTGATGTTGCCCCGCTCCTGACTTCAACTGAGGCTGTAGCTGCTTTAGCTGTAGGGCTTCAGGAAGGGATACCCTACAATGGATCCCATCCATGTCATTAACACTTCGAGGGTCGAATAATTTTGAAAAGACTTTCCCAGGTGGTCAAATTACTTTATTGCGGATCTTGAATGTACAAAATGTATAAAGTCGGGAATAAATAGTAAAAAAAAATTAGGAACAGTATTTTGGTGTTGGCATCACTCAGAACTGCAAAATGTGCAATAGTATTTCAGAGTGTGGTACTCCTTAAAACACGGGTCTATGCACAGCACCTTATCGCAGTCTGCACACCTAAAACGCGTGTCTGTTCTCCTCTTGGAGCGACGAGTTGTGTTGGCATACACATGACGCCTTCTTTGTGTGCGGCTGCCTTGGGCAGAGGTCTGAGGCACCCTCTCGCGTAAACGCGTTGCCGCAGAGAGCGAGAATACCTCGTGAATGGCAGTGATAAACAAGCTAAGAGCAGCACTAATGAAGATAGAAATCAACTTCTGCCGCCCCTGCAAAAGAGTGCCGACAAAGAGAAAAATGTTTCGCGCACCTCCGTTGCGATCACGTGGACAAACCAAAACCGCGTTGCCGCTGAGAACGAGAATACCTCGCGAGCAGCGAGATAAACAAGCTAAGAGCAGTGGCAATCAAGTTAGAAATCAACTTCCGTAACCCCTGCAAGAGAGTGCCAACAAAGAGAAAGATCACATTTCGCACGCCTCTGTTGCGATCACGCGGTGAAACCGAAACTGCGAAAGGGGTGTTGCCGCAGTCTGCGCGACGTGCTGAAGCTAGAAATCAGTTCTGTTTATCTCTGCAAGAAGGTAGCACAAATTTAAATGCTTCTTGTAAGTCCTAAGAGGTGGCAGCACCTCCCAGTGAGCACGTATCGTCATTATAGTGCGAAATTTCAAACGGAGGGTCGAAACTGTACATGTACGGCAAAGACCTTACGGGACAGAAAACCGCCACCGTACATGTACGGCAAAAACCTTCAAAGGGTTAATTAGGTTATCGAGAAATCCCCAGAATACAATAGGCCTCTCTATATGGATTTTGTAGATTACGAAAAAGCATTTGATTCAGTAGAGATACTAGCAGTCATAGAGGCATTGCGTAATTCAAGCAGTACAGACCACTTACGTAAATACCCTATAAAATATCTACGGAGATTCCACAGCCACCTTAATTCTACACAAGAGAAGCAGGAAGGTACCTATAAAGAAAGGGGTCAGACAAGGAGACAACTTCTCCAATTCTATTCACTGCGTGCTTGGAAGAAGTATTCAAGCTATTAAACTGGGAAGGCTTAGGAGCAAGGATCGACGGCAAATAGCTCAGCAACCTTAGGTTTGCCAATGACATTGTTCTATTCAGCAACACTGCAGACGAGTTGCAACAAATCATTGAGGACCTTAAAAGGGAGAGTGTAAGAGTGGAGTTGAAGATTAATATGCAGAGGACAAAGATAATGATAAACAACCAGGCATGGGAACAAGAGTTCAGGATCGCAAGTCAGCCTTTAGAGTTTGTGAAGGAGTACGTTTACCTTGGTCAACTTATCACAGGGAACCCTGACCATGAGAAGGAAATTAACAGAAGAATAAAAATGGTTTGGATCGCATACGGCAGACATTGTGAGCTCCTGACTGGAAGCTTACCTGTTATCATTGAAAAGGAAGGTGTACAATCAGTGCATTTTACCGGTGCTGACATATGGGACAGAGACCTGGAGACTGTTAAAGAAGCATGAGAAGTTCAGCACCGCGCAAAGAGCAATGGAACGAAGAATGCTAGGCATAACTTTAAGAGACAGAAAGAGAGCGGTTGGGATCAGAGAGCAAAGTAGTATAGATGATATTCTAATAGACATTAAGAGAAAAAATGACACTGGGCAGGTCACGTAATGCACAGATTAGATAACCGCTGAACCATTAGGGTGACAGAACTGGTACCAAGAGAAGGGAAGCGCAGTAGAGGACGGCAGAAGACTAGGCGGTGCGATGAAATTAGGAAATTTGTGGGTGCTAGTTGGAATCGATTGGCGCAGGAAAGGGGTAATTGGAGATCGCAGGGAGAGGCCTTCGTCCTGCAGTGGACATAAAATAGGCTAATGACGATCACAATCATCATGTAGCTGCTTTGGCCCTTCTATGCTGCTACTGTGGTGCAATAGAGGGCACCGGCCTATCGCTTGTGAATCGTTTAGACTATGTTGAGGACTCCATGTTTAAGCACAGGGCTGCCAATAAAAAGCAGGCTACACTGCTGCAGTATTTTCAGCCAAATAAATAAATACTTTGTGTGAAGCTTCAAGTGACTATTTACGGTGGCATGATTGCGGCGTGCTTAGGGATCGCTGTACGGAGAACGCGATTGGTCTAGGCCGCGCCGTCTTACCGCGGCCGACGAAGTCGGCATCGCTTAGACTAATTGCGTCCTGTGCAACCGAATGCGCCCTTTGGACAACGATCCCCGATCTTGCCCTTGGTTCATTGATTGAGTTGCAGCAGTTTGACACGTTGTTTACATGATTTTATATATCGAATTCTGGCTATATCGAACTATTTCGCGATCACCGCGCTGTTTGATATATCGAGGTTCGACTGTATTCGGTACAGAGACCTGCACAGTGCCGCATACCGCATGCGCAATTGAGTGTCTCATGCTCTATGTCGTACAGGTTAGTGCCTCACTACATTGTTTTCGGCACAAAAGGACCAACAAGCATGCCGAGGATGGGCTGCTTTGGCTGACAAGGTAGCAGACTGTTTCTGCAAGCAATTCTCAACTACTGCATGTGCTCCCCAATGCCAGCATGCTGCGAAGATCGGACATAGTTGGCGATGTTGCCGTGACCCTCTAGATTTCAGAACTTTTGACAGGTAGGAAATCACATTGAACCGAACCATGAAAAGGCACCTGCTCTTTACTCTCGGTGTTCATTTCTGAACGCCGATATCGTTGGGTCCAGCCCGTTAGCCATCGTTGGGTCCAGCCCGCATGGACCCAACGATGGCTACATGGGGCACAGTCATATTGAGTCCTGTCATGCAAAGTCTGCACTTTTGTCCAACGCGCAGGTTGGCCTTAAGATAACCCCCTTGCCATAAAGATGAGAAAGCGCTTCTATATTCTGGAAGGAAACTGAAGATCAACACTTTCTAATAAAAGATTGCCATAAAACAGAAGTCCAATATTAAACTGAGAACCTCATTGGTATTCAGTAGAACATAACGTCAATAATTATTAAGCTTCAGAGGGAAAAAAGCAGTCGATTCTATTCAACAGACATTTTATTGATAAAAAAAATATTTTCCAGGCCTTCGTATAGTAGAACTGATCTGCAATCTGTGCTGGAATACTAATTTGGAGTTCCTTTTAATAACAGTAAATTGTACAGCACATCTTCATCACTGTCTACCCAAATTACTGATAGCCTGTTACATTGTTATGCAATGCTAATATGAAGCAGTCTTTTCTTGCACAATACTTGTAACCATTAAGTTTTGTGATAATTTTTTTTATATTCTATATTTGATCGAAAATTCAGCATTTATTTTTCTTGATTTGATTTGAAAACTGTTATTCGGTATTCACATACCTCAAATTAAAATCCAGTGTTATTGGATTCTCTCATTTTGTTAAAAACTAAATTATGAGGTTTTTTTGTGCCAAAACCATGATCTGATAACGAGGCAAGCCGTAGTGGGGAACTCCGGAAATTTGCACCACCTGGGGTTCTTTAACGTGCACCTAACTCTATTAAGTACATGGGTGCTTTCGCATTTCGCCCCCATGTAAATGCGGCCAGCGTGGCCGCAATTCAATCCCGCGACCTCGTGCTCAGCAGCCAAACACCACAGCCACTAAGCAACCACGACGGATTCCTCTCACTTTGTCCTATGGCTTTCCCTTGGTTTCTCTTCCCTAACATATTTCTTTGGAGTTGTTATGTCGCACTTTGATTACCTACATCAAAGGGTCCCAAACTTCCTTACCTTGGAGAACCCCACCTGCCTTCCCAGGATTTTGGCCACTTGCGGAATCCTAAAATGCCGTTCCCATAAGCCCTAGGTCGCCAGAACCCCTGATATACATCCATGTAAAAAAATATTTTCAACACCATTCCATCAGAAAGAGAGAAAGTAATAAAAAGCAACTATCCTCTTGTTTAAAGATAATATTTATAAAATGCTACTTTCCTTTTCTACACAGCATATTTATGACCTGCACGCTGCACAACATAATGGTGTCAAGCATACGCAGTTTAAAAAATTGACCAATACAATTGGCAAATGACACACATTGAAAGCCAACACAAAGTACTCGCACTAACAGCTCACTTTGATATGCAGAAGATTGCGACTATTCGCCTGGTCAGCATCTTTTACTATCTCTTTGTGGGCTTGCAACTGCTGCCGAAGTTCCTCAGAGGCAGCATCGCGCTCAGCTCTCAGTGCTGGCAAGTGGTCCTGCAACATAAAGTAAAAGTAGCACTGATTATGTCACACATTATGATCAATTTTACACACAGTAAAACAAATTTTGTGTGTGTGTGACTAAAGTGTACACCAGATGCTTACATGACTACGACTGCATTCCATCAAAGTAAATTAACTTTACCTGCGCTAAATAATATAATCTCACCGCAACCTAAATTACATTTTTGAAAGTACAGCTTTCTTTTCCACTATTGACTGCAGGAAGACAGTCTCAGTATTCTGCCCCATAATCCATTTGTCAAGAACATTCTTTGCCATAAAGAGAAAAATGTCACCTGCCCAACTGCAACAATAAGCTAGAAAGTTCCGAGTTCGAGTGAGCCTTAAACAAAAAATATATTTTTTTAGAATCTCAGTGAGTTTTATTTTGCCAACTTATGCTTTTCGATGCAACCATCACACCATAACTTTGCAAATCTTGTTACAACATTTTCAAATTTACTTGGGTGGTATATACATACAGGGTTTGTCCGTAAGGTAATCAAAATGGGTCTGGTAAAAAGAATTTACCGATCTGATCGGTACATATTATAATTCTTCAAAACAGTCTCCTTGAGCATTGATACATCACTGCCAATGTAGTTCCCATGCTGCAAAGGCTCTATCGAAGTCAGCAACCATAACCTCTTTAAGAGACTGTGACAGCCCATTGGATAATGAGAACATCATCGAAATGGTGAGCTCTAAGGCTTCTCTTGAGCTTTGGCAACAGAAAAAAGTCTGCAGGGCTCACATCGGGGCTGTACGGTATCTGCAACAAGCTTGCCACCCCTATCCAGGCCAGGTAGGCGGTCACAACAAAGGCAGTGTGGGCTGGATCGTTGTTGTGGTGGAGCTTCCAGCGATCGACAATCTCCAGTCGTTTCTGCTTGACAGCTCTGTGAAAGCACTCAAGGATTTCTTTCTAGAACATGGCGTTGACAGTTCGTCCCGAAGGCAGAAATTCTTTGTGGAGCCCCCAATGCTTGTCGAAAAGAAAAAAAAACAACAACATTGAACATTGTCTTTAACTTGAACTTCAACGTTCTTGCTTTTTTGGGGCGCAGAAAGCTCGTGGTGTGCCACTCCAAACTTTGGCGCTTGCTTTCAAGGTTGATTGAAACACCAATGAGTCGTCACCTGTTCTTACGCCGTTTAAAATGTCTTATTCACTTTCTAATTAAAACAGCATCTCACGAGAAACGTCAACTCGTCGTCGTTTTTATACATCAGTCGTCACTTTTGACGCTAATTTTGAACGAACCTTCCATATCTTAAAATTTTCAGAAATAATTTTGTGAACCGCCGTTTTGCACATGATGAGGTCTTCTGTGATTAATTTGATACTCAAAAGACGGTCTGACTCCAGGAGAGTTTTTACTTTGGCGACATCTTCATCCAAGCCCCTCGCTGAAGGGTGTCCATATTAATCCATGCCTTCAACAGTCTCCTGTCCGTTCTTGAACACACTGAGCCACCGTTAACCAGGGCCCTTGACAGGGCGTCGTCTTTGTAAGCCTCCTTAACGAAGGCAAGCGTTTTGAAAGTGGTTTTGCCCAGGTAAAAGCAAAATTTATTCGCATACCGCTGCTCCAGCCGTTGACATTTTTTTAACGTTTTCCGCCATGACAAAAACACGAAAACAGCTTTTGCATCACTTCAGATCTTAACTACATCAGAGCTCAGATTCCACTACCGCCTGGTGCGTTACTTCACTTAGAACCACCGCCACAACCCCCCCCCCCCCGGGGAGTATGCTACTGGCGTCTGCAGCACCACACAGCAGGCAGTCCCACTACTTTACGAACAAACCCTATATGATGCACAAGCACATCCCATGAAGGCAATGTTTCACTGCATTTCTTAGAACATTTTACACCAATAAACGAAAATGAAAGCTGCAGTCTCTATTTTAGAGACCTAGACAGAAATAATACAGTATACCAAGAAACAGAAAAACCTTCATGCAAACAATCACGAAAAGAAGTTAAAATATATTATGGACAAAATGAATAAAAAAATTATTTCAAAATTAGAACTAAAAATATACAACAGTGGAACTCTGACTACATGACGCTCTCAGGATCACACAAAAATGTTGTATAATCCGAAAAACAAGAATTCTCTCAAGAATATGTGGTGTCACATGAAGCAGTTGTGAGGAGCTTCAATTTGTCATAGGCCAATACACTGCAGGACTTGTAAACCAAAACCGGCAAAAAAATAAATAATACTAATATTAAATGCAAAACGGATACTGCATTGCAGGTGCCAATCAAGCTTTATAGGAGAGATGTAGCATAGCGTGTATTGCGATCTGCACCTTCCAGCATTCTGAAACAGTGTTTGCTGATTTACAGACTTTTTAAAAATCGGTCAATATCTTATAACCTCTTTTGAGCCACGCAGCAAGAGCCGTCTTTCAAGCTCAGCTATGTCTGCAAAAAAGTCACCTACGACGTTGTTACCTGCGCAGGCAAATCTCCAAATATTGTCTAGGATAGTCTGCACATTCGCTCACATAGGCACAAGCACAGCAACTATTGTACTGATGTACTTGTCCGACGTGGCACCTAGCTGTGTCGAATACGATAACCTGTGCGAGACCAAAACTTAGTGACAGACATGTGAGAAGTCTTGCATGCTTGTGTGTAAACAAAGCTCCGAACTGTGTGTGTGTGAACACTTACTTCCGATATGATCTGCGGGCCTCTGGTGGCAGATCAGTTCGACCTTTGTATATGCTTTTCTGATTTCTTACGGCCTAGGGGAGTATCTTAGGTGATCACTTTCAGAGATAGTTTCACTTTCACGAGACTAGCCAATGGACGTGTCGAAAGTATGCGGCCAAAAGCACTCTTGTCAGTGTATGAATATAGCAGGCTTGACACAATGCCGAAACACTGACAGGAGCAGGCACTTCTGAGAGAAAATGCCAAGACAGAGAAAGCACAATGAGACAGCAACGAAGGAATGAAAACAGCAGTTGTTGAGAGACGTGAAAAAGTGGATGGAAACGAACAATGAGAGGGCTGCGAATGTAAGAGAAGGTAAACGAAGGCTAGCAGGGAGCCAGAAACCAGTCACTTTCCAGATGCAAAGTGGTGCTCTCCCTTTCCTGACAGAGAGGAAGGTGGCAGTACTTATCACATGTCGTCTGCTGGGTTCACGGTCTCTATGGCGAGTTTGCTGAGACTGCACTAATCAGTCGTAAAACCAAGGAATTCACGAAATCGGGGGGGGGGGGGGGGGGAGGCATATAAGCGGGGTTCCACTGTAGTGGCAGATCATAGCACTTTTGGATTTGACGAAATGAACAAAAAAACACCGAATTTTTATAAAAATAAAAACTGTAAATATGTATAGTACCAATCATAGCACTTTTGGATGGCCTCCTGAGCTGCTTGATAGCGAGCGACTGCAGATCCACGCTGTGATTTGGCTCGTTTATCTGCCGGCAGGTCTCGTAGATATCCAAGGCCATCTCAACCATGTCCTTGACATCAGGGTCAGTTGAGAACTGTTCTCTCTGAAGCTTCACTTTTTCCAAAAGCATGAAAATATCTGGCAACTGCAGTGAAATAAGAACTAAATAAAGCTGGTGAACAATGAGCATGACTAGAAATTAATCACTCGTTTATTTACCCCACTACAAAGGGGAAAGGACTAAACAAAATGTTGCGAACGCAGCATGAGGAAAAGGCTAGTGCACCAGAAGGCATTTGGCAGGGCATTGGGGTATACACCTCAACCCTCTGGACTCCCCGTAGCCCATATACGACACCAAAGATAAGTCCCAAATGGTCATGAAACATGTACGACAGTGACCAAATATTTGAAAAAACACATTTTAAGAAAGAAGCCCACCTAGCATCATTTTATAGGTGCTCACATCTATCATGACTTCTAAAAATTTCTTTTACTGTACTGCCTACTCTTGGCTTCCACAAGAACTGATATTTCACTTCACTATGGCCACCATATGGTTCAAGAGTATACTAGCCTCGCATAGCTTTTTGTCAGATGTTCACACTTGCAAATGTGCACTTTATATTCAATATTGTCACAAAAACTGATTGCTATTTCATATCTCTGAAAGAGTTAGTACCGCGAGATACTTGTCCGCAAAGCTCTGAAAAATTATGGGGGTTTATGTGTGAAAATTACGATGTGAATATTAAGTACGCCATAGTTCTTGGTTCTTTAACCTGTATCTAAATCTAATTACACAAGCATTTTTGCATTTCACCCCAATCGAAATGTGGCCGCTGCATCAGAAAATCAAACCCCGACCTCGTGCTTAGCAGCAAACGCCATGGGCAACTAGGCACTGAAACTTTGCATGCCTACCACACTGCCATAACACACAGCCTAGCGAGTGGTGGACACATATTCCTCAAGCATATGCTGCAATTTTCGCATTATCAATTTCATCGCTCATCTTGAGGTACACGTGTACAGATTCTGATCTGACTGGGAACAAGCATGCAAGAAGGTATAAGTGCATACGCTTTGCCAATGCGCAACACTTTGGCCAGAGCTTGGCTGAACTAAAAGCTGAAGCAAACATTGATACAGGCGCATGTTTCCAATCATTCAAAATGTTGTACCATGGCTTGGCGATCCTACATACAGCACATGCAATAACCTAGCGTTACACAGAAGCAAAAATTTCCAAAGGTGGCCATTCCAATTCAAAACATACCATAGTTTTCACCAACTACATTTTCTTTTATAGAGAAAAAAAATTAGCACTACAGCAACAGAAGAGTACTGTATGACCCACCTTTGAAAGAGAGTTGTTTTTGGCTTGGCAAAGAGAATCGTTAGCAGCTATTTGTTCTTCTAAAGCCTGCACAAAATACCACAGTAATGTTCAATATGGTCATAGGTAATTCAGATACAGCAAGTTATATTGCATTTCAATGCCAGTATCAATGCAAACCAATATGCAAACAAGATATTGCACATACAAGACACAGTGCACACTACAAGTAATAAAACACACTGCCTTTCATTATTGTTTTCAAGGTGTCAAATCTCAGGTGCATGATTTATCCAAATATTTTAAGTAATGGCTATAAACAAATGCTTCTTTCCTGTGTAGATCATAAGCCTAACCTCTCTGAGCACAAAAAGTGTGGCATAACATAAGAAAATAAGATAACACACCTTCCAATGCAGGCAGGCTAACAGGGCTACGGAGCCTTTTAGTTTAAAGGAATAACCCAACGGATGCACAGCTGGTTACAGCTAAAGGTATTCAGCTTAATTTGTCCTCACGCTCAATAAAATGCAACAATGAAGCTTCATCGTATAATCATTTCCTTTCTTACCTTTCCATGTGGGAATGAGAGTAATTAGACACATAAAAAGATTTAGACAAATTTAAAAAAAAAATAATTGGGTGGGGAGCTTTTAAAATGTCTCTGTACATTCAAAAACATATTGTCAGAAAATATCTCTTACCTGATAGCCATGAAATGATCTCAGAGCACAGTCTCATAAAATAATGCTAGTTAGCTGTCTATTAGTTCAGCCTGCCCACATGCACTAAACTGAAGCTTCATTTTTCTACACTGAAGAGCAGAACTTTGTCTTCAAAATTGTATGTGAAAGTCAAACAAGTGCACTTGCACCAAGCATTTAAAGGCATTAAAGCATATAAAGTCGATCCAGGATTTGGCGGCGAGGAGTTACGGAGTCGCCATCTATCGGAAGCGCCTCGCTGGCGTAGTATGAGGAATCACGCGGCGCGCTCCTCATAGGTTTTGCTGTCAGCGCTCACTGAAAAGACCACACGTGATTTTTTCCTGACATTTCTGTATGTACTTTCGAAACGAGAGAAGTTTTTTCCTGTCTAAATAATAATCTTGGGCAAACTGAAAGCACAGAATCGTTTACAGACACTATCTCTTTACCGAATATGCACAGTGAACGCCACTGTGCGCGGTCGCCGCAGGTAGGTAAATGCTGAGAGCAAACTATGTGAAATATGTTCTTATAGTGTTTGTATAACTGAATGGAGTGTAACAGAATGAAGCCTCAATTCAGCGATCGCACAGATTCGCAGCGACCGACTGCGCGTCTGCATGCTTGTCCCCGCACTGTTTCGCTTTCGCCGGTTTGCGTTTTCGCACCATGCCATGAGCTTTAGGCCGCAGAATATGAGCATTTGACAGTATACAAGCAACCATAGTTGCGCGGGCGCTATCAGAGCTGTTAAAAATAATTTTATTGTAGAGACTTTGACGCCTACGGGGACTGTGATGTGCCGTCGCGACGATTCAATCTTTCTTTTTTCTTCTAAATTCTTGGACGTTTCAATATTATTTCTCAAGCTGTGCCGCACTGTATGTTTATCGGTGTTCTCAGCGGGCGATTTTCCGCTGCTTCTTTTTTGTAAACCAGTGCATTAATTCATAACACAAACATGACCATATGCCATGCTTTTTTTAAATGTGATTCTTACCGCTGCCTTTCCACTCCACTGAACTTGCCAGTATCTATAGCATCGACAAGTTCATAGACCGAACTGTCATGACATTAGTCGGGCAGCGGACTCGGGCGAGCGTCTCAGTGCGCGTTTTCAGGACATCGCAGACCCGGTGCCGTAGAAGAAATCTTCCTCGTGTCTGTGCTTGTTGCATACCCGAGTTGTAGCCAATGATTGCTTGCCGGTTTTATGTTTCGCCAAGCTTTGTGAAGCTGTGTGAAGCTTTCGCCAAGCTTCACACAGCTTCATGTCCTGCGGCTATGTGTGAATAAGGCTGACAACAGGCTCCGTTGCGTACGTCCGGCACTGCGGCACCGAGCAGTAGCCTACCATGTTGTGTGCCTTCAAAGGCAGCCACTACCTATTGTGGTGCTTTCAAGCGTTGTAAAGGAGACACTCGAAGCGGGAAAATCTCAACTCTAAATGAGAACCGCAGCGTACGAGGGAATTTAAACTCTCGTTTTCAGCTCGCTTTAGCGCTCCCGAAGCAGCCGACACGGCCGCTATGTCCACGTGATCCCTAATACCACGTAACGTCGACGGTGGCGCCAGCTTTTCCAGTGGCGGAGCTCGGGGCCAATATAGAACTCAAAGGGGATCACGGAATAGTTCGACCTATTGCTCATTCAAAATATAAATTACCTCTATTTGAAGCTTATCTGAAAACTGAAGCCAATGGAAAATGACCCTGTCAACCTTTAACAGCCGAACTCTGTCGAGTGAGGCTAGCTTAGCAGGAATTTTTGAGGGGAACTATCAGACATTGTTCGGGATATCATCGGCCTTAGTGAGATGAGAAGAACTGGTGACGCTTATACATTTCTGAATAACGTCCATGTCCTCTGCTACAGAGGTCTCCCTGATAAGAAGCAATACGGGGTAGGATTCCTAATCCATAAGGACATAGAGGGCAACATTGACAAATTCTACAGTATTAATGAGAGGGTAGCATAGTCGTAATCAAACTTAATAAGAGGTGTGGATTAAAGGTAGTACAAGCCTATGCTCCAACGTCCAGTCACGATGATGATGAAGTAGATCAGTTTTATGAAGATGTTAAACTAGAAATGCGAAAAGTGCAAACTCAGCATACTCTAGTAATGGGCGACTTCTATGCAAAAGCGGGGAAAAGGCAGCCTAGGGAATAAGCAATTGGTAACCACGGCGTCGATTCTAGGAACGCTAGAGGATAGATGCTGGTAGAATTCGCAGAAAGGAATAAGCTGAGAATAATGAACACCTTTTTCATGAAGCGTAGCAACAGAAACTGGACCTGGAAAAGTGCAAATGATGAAACAAGGAATGAAATAGACTTCATACTTTCTGCTGATCCCAGTATGGGTAGGGTAAAGTGCAGTGATCATAGGTTAGTGAGGGCTAGGATTCGCCTCAATTTGAAGAGAGAAAGAGTAAAATTGGTCAAGAAGAAACAGGTTAACTGAGAGGCAGTAAGGGTAAACGCAGAAAAATTTAGGCTGGTACTTGCAAACAAATTTGCAGCCTTAGAACAGAGAGATGATAATGACATAGAGGTAATGAATGAAACCGTAACGAGGTTGACTTCAGAGGCAGGAACTGAAGTGGGAGGCAAAGCACCAAGGCAACCAGCAGGCAAGCTCTCCCAAGTAACAAAGGACCTAATAAAAAAATGACAAAGAATGAAAATGACCAACTCAAGAGATAAGACAGAATTCACGAAATTGTCAAAACTAATCAACAAGGCCAAAATAAGTGATATTCGAAACTATAACGTGAGAAAGACTGAACAAGCCGTGAAAAACGGACGCAGCCTGAAATCAGTGAGAAGGAAACTTGGCATAGGACAAACCAAGATGCATGCACTGAAAGATAAGCAGGGTAACATCATCAGCAATCTCGAAGGTATAGCAAAAGCAGCAGAAGAATTCTATACTGACTCTCAGTGGAGTCAGGATACCTCCATTCGAAACAGTAATGAACAGGATACAGAAACTCCGCTTATAACATGCGATGAGGGGAAAAGGGCCTCACAAGACATGAAACGAGGAGGAGCGGCAGGAGAAGATAGAATAACAGTCGATTTAATCAAAAATGAAGAAGACATAATGCTTGGAAAACAGGCGGCTCTTTATACAAGGCGTCTATCGACTGCAAGGGTCCAAGAAAACTGGAAGAATGCAAGCATTATACTATTCCACAAAAAGAGAGACGTTAAAGAATTGAAAAATTATAGGCCCATTAGCTTCCTCCCAGTATTATATAAAATATTCACCAAAATATTCTCCATTAGAATATGGCCAACACTGGACTTCAGTCAACCAAGGGACCAGGCTGGCTTCAGGAAGGGATACTCTACAATGGATCACATGCACGTCATTAACCAGGTTATCGAGAAATCATAAGCACTCATAAAGGCATTACGCAAGCAAGGAGTACACACCGCTTACGTAATACCTTGGAAAATATCTATTGAGATTCCACAGCTACCTTAATTCTACACAATAAAAGTAGGACCTACCGTATCTACTCGGATAATGATCACACTTATTTGTCAAAAAAATTGCTGCAAATTCAGAGGTGCAATTATTACGCAAGTTAAATTTCCAGTGAAAAAAAAAAAATTTCTATCCCGCATTTGCTGCGAGATGACAACAGGTCAACCAGCAGCTGCCGCTGTAACAGTGCGGGACACCAAAATAAAAATTGCGGCCAGCGGAGCAAGCCAATGCGCCGAACGGGACTTTTTTTCTTCTCGTGAGTACATTACGTGCATCGAAACAGTTTCTTCCGTATAAGTAATGAATAATATTACTATCAGCAAGTTTGCGGGAATGACAGGCATGACCACTTTGAGCTTAGCTGCCAGTGACATTGAAACACATGGCAAGTATGCTGTGAAAACTGCGGCGTCTTCACTACTATCCTATTACGGCACATTTCTGCTTTGGGTGGGCAAATATCTTTGCTGTGTTACGAGCGTCGGTGTATACGTAGGGTACACTTCTAACGTATGAGTGTAAAGGTGGTTACTATCATTGCCACTCGCGATTTGTTGCGTGCCCACGAGAGCAGACAAGAGGAATCGAAAGACATCTTTGTTGTTGTTGACCACAACCACTATAAAGCCTACAAATAATAAAGCCAAGGCAAGTTTGGTTGTAGCTTTCTTTTTTTCTTTTGAATGTGTGTTGTTTAGTGGCACAAGGGCCCGGTATGGCCAAAAATCGCCAAGACAGTGTTAATGATTTCGCAGTGGAATGATGAGTTCTGTGAAGTTGATGTGACGTGGCTGTAAAAGGGCCTAAAAATATCGTCGCTGTAAAGTGCACAAAATCTATGAGCAATAAGATTATGGCAATGACTAATGATGAGTACTATGAGCCTTACACTGCATTGCGGAAAAATGATATGATATACAGAACATCTAAGATACAAAAATTAGCTACAGCACAACTGCCTCACCAGAGCCCTAGAAACACAAGCGCCTGGAGGCATGTGCTCTACAGTACGACTATCCCAGCGGCATCCTCTAAAGAGAGGAAGCGCTACGAATGTATGGGACTAATACCTTGTAAAACCACATCTCTGAGGAAACCTAGGACTGTGTCTGTATTAAAAACCGGTTCTGGACCGAGGAAAATTGCAGGATGAAGAGGAATGAGCTGCTGGTATGCTAAGGAAAAATGTATCTCTCAAATTTGGCTTCCCGACACTCCAGGAGGACATGGAGTACGGTCAGCCTCTCCCCGCATCTACCACAGGTTGGAGGCTCACTTCTGGTGAGTAGAAAATGATGGGTGCCAAATCTGTGTCCTATTCTGAGACGACAGAATAGGACATCTGTTTGGTGAGATTTTATAGTAGAGGGCCAGAATCCTAACTGTGGCTTTATCAGGTGGAGCTATTTGTTTCTGCGTCCCACATGCGTTGTCAGTGGTTTGGCAGTTTCTTTCGTAGGAAAGGCTTCAGATCTGTGACAGGCACCTCAGCAGTAGGGTTAACAGCTTGCGATGCGATTGACGTGGCCGTCTCATCCATGAGAACGTTACCCTCGATGCTCCTATCGCCAGGCACCTAGCATATAATGATATGCTGGTTAGATATGTACGCTTTACACAAGACTGAATAGAGTTCACTAAGTACTGGATCTTTGTGTGTATAGAGTGACATCAAGGCCTTCACGACGCATAGGGAGTCTGTATGTATAGCTGATTTTTGAAGTTTTTATTTTCTTATATGCTTCACACCAGACAGTAATGTGTAGGCCTCGGCCGTAAAGATATTTGTTTCCGGATGCAGTAGATCGGATTCTGAGAAGGATGGGCCGACGGTAGCATAGGACACCCCGGCATTTGATTTCGAAGCGTCTGTGTAGAACTCTGCGCAGGAGTGCTTGTGCTGGAGTTCTAGGAAATGCATTCGGATTTCGATCTCTGGTGCGTGTTTTGTTACTTCTAAAAAGGATATGTCACATTCTATCACCTGCCACTCCCAAAGTGATAACAGCTTGGTTGGATGCACTAGGCGAAGCTCGAGGAGTGGGACATGCATCTTATCACTAAGCTCCCTCACACGAAGCGAGAAAGGCTGTCTTATAGAGAGACGGTTATGGAAAAGTGTAGTACACGTCCTATCGTTAACAGCGTTAAAACGTGGATGTTGATGATTGGAGTGTATTTTCAGGAAGTATGTAAGGCTGGTGCAAGTTCTCCGTAGATGAAGTGACCATTAATTTGATTCCGCGTATAAGCTTTTAATAGGGCTTGTCCTGAAAGTGCCAGTCGCTACGCGGATACCTAGCTGGTGCACAGGACCTAGAATCTTTAGTGGGCTCGGAGCAGCAGAGTTATATACGACGGCACCATAGTCCAATCCTGATCGAATTAGGCTCTTATAAACATTCATCAGACACTTCCTGTCGCTACCCCATGCTGTGTGGGATAGAATTTTAAGTAAGATCATTGTCCTTAGACATTTTTCTTTAAGATATTTAATGTGCTGAATAAAAGTAAGCTTGGAGTCAAGTATAATACCTAGAAATTTGTGTTCTTTGTTGATAGGTATTTGACGTCCATACAGTTGAACACAAGGATCTGGCACCAGGCCTCTCTTTCTAGTAAAAAGGACACAAGAACTTTTGTGGGGGTTGATTTTAAATCCGTTTTTGTCTGCCCACTTGGAAACCTTGTTCAAGCCCTGCTGCACCTGTCTCTCGCATACTGCGAGGTTACAGGACTTGAAGCCGATTTGATTGTCGTCCACACAGACGGAATAAAGAATGGCAGGTGGTAATGAAGCGTGTTCATCTTCACGATAAAGAGCGTACAACTAAGCACGCTTCCCTGGGGTACACCTGTTCCTTGTGTAAAAGGTTGCGACAATACGCTGAAGATTTTCACGGAGAAGATACGATTCAACAAATAGCTTTCAATTATTTTCAGCATATTTCCACAGATGCCAATTCCAGACAAGTCTCGCAAGATCCCGTAATGCCATGTTGTGTCATATGCCTTCTCCATGTCAAGGAATATTGATAAGGAAAGCTGTTTATGTACAAATGCATCACGAATATATCCTTCAATGCGTACAAGATGATCCGTTGTCGACCGGCCTTCTCTGTAGCCACACGGATGGGGATCAAGTATATTGTTGAGTTCAAGGAAATGTATGAGCCTGCGATTAATCATTTTTCCAAAAAGCTTACACAGGCAGCTTGTAAGAGCTATCGGGCGATAGCTTGCCGCCAGGGATGGGTCTTTCCCCAGCTTCAAAACAGGGACCACAATTGCTTCTTTCCACGTGTGCGGAAGGTATCCGGCAGCCCAAATAGTATTGAAGAGTGCGAGCAATGTTTTTGAGTGTGCAAGTTTTTGATCATGTCATACATGACTCGGTCAGGTCCCGGTGCAGAGCTTTTGCATGAGATCAATGCAGCTCTCATTTCGGCAATACTGAATGGACGATTATATGCTTCATCGTGTCTGCATTTACGTACAAATGGCTTATGTTCTTCGATTTCTTTATATTTAAGTAAAGATTCAGAATAGGGTATTGAGCTCGACACACGCTCAAAGTGCTCCCCAAGAGAGTCTGCCTGGCCTTGCAAGGTATCCACTTGGTCGTTCACCAGAGGCAACGGATAGATTTGTTGCCCTTGTAGCTTTCTCAAGCCATTCCACACTTTTGCCTCCTGCGTGTATGAATAAATGCCAGAGAGGAACCTCACCCAGCTTTCTCTCTCTGCCTGACAGCGTGTCCGCCTTCCCTGTGATTTAATTTGTTTAAAGTCAATTAGATTTTCGGTATTAGGCAGTCTGTGCAATGCGCCCCATGCCTTGTTCCGTCTCTTTCGCGCCTCTCTACAGTCTTCGTTCCACCAAGGAACATGTGTGCTTAGTGAACCACCATTCGTCTGCGGGATAACCTTTTCGGCTGAATCAATAATAAAAGCGATAAAATATGCAATGGCATCATCTATAGTAAAATTATTTATAAAATCTGCTGGCAAATAAGATGATTTTTTAAAATGCTCCCAATCCACCGATGTTAATTTCCATCGAGGAATATGCGGAGGGTTCTCATGCAGAGTTATCACGTTTAAAATTACAGCAAAGTGGTCACTTCCATACAATTTATTGATCACGGACCATTCTAGGTGGGGCAGAGGAGAAGAACCAATTGCTAGATCTATTGCTGAATACGTGTTGTGTTGGACTTTGTAATACGTCGGCTTCTTCTTATTAAACAGGCAGGCACTAAAAGTAAAAAGAAAATTTTCAATTAATCGACCTCTCGCGTCGATTAATGGAAGTGCGGAAAGTGATGAAAGAAATGAAATGGGGCATCTGCTTAAGAATGTTTGGTGCATGCAAACCGCTTGGTATGTCTTGAAGAGTCGTTCGCGTAGCATTCAACTGCATTCGACAGATAGTAAATGCAGTCGTCATTAGCTAGACTTGGCACACAACATATCGCTGTGGCAAGTTTGAGGTGCAATCATTACATGGGAAAGGAAAAAAATCGAATTTTGACGAAAAATTCAGGGGTGCGATCACTACAAGAGTGCTATCATTATGCAAGTAAATACGGTATTTCTGTAGGTTGTTTACCTATTTCATTCGACTGTATTTTTGAACTCAAGTTCTGATGGAGACTGGTCATCTCCATTGAGTTCTGAGTTCGTTCAAATTTTTTCATGCAACAAGATATTGTATAAACTTTTCTTTCTTTTTTTTTGTTCCTGCTCAACGTCTACATAATTTTTTTATTGCATTTAATTACTTCCTATACTATTTAGGTTATACGCATTCCACTTAAGCTCGACTTTTTCCATCTCCCCTTATGTAATGCTCGAACGGGCCCTTGGGGTACTCAAATAAAATAAATAAATAAAAAATATAATATAGCAGGAAAAGCTTTCTTTACACTTAACAAAAAAGTCAAGTTTTTTCGGTGCGTCAAAGTTTTGGGAAACTAACGATAGGTAGATGATGATGATGATGTATGGTGTTTAGTGGTGCAAGCGCCAGGTATGGCCAAAGAGCGCCAAGCACAGGCCTCCAGGCCGTCGCATTCAAGGGTCGTTGTGAGGGTAGTGCTCCTTGATAGGTGTTAAGGGAGGACACGGCTCCTTGCGGCTAAAAAAACCGCAAAAAAATTTATTTTTTGAAAATGAAATTTTTAATATCTACAGCTAATATTCCTTTAATTCACCAATTTTTCGAATCTCACGGAAGAGTATTTCGTCCGTAATATCAATTCATAACATCACTGTGAGCTGAATACCGTGCAAAAACAGCCCTTTTTATCACGGCGCGTAGCTCTTATTCTATGCACGTGATCGCAGCCATCTTGGTCTCATTGGAAAGAGGAGCCTTCCTTCTTTAATTTCCCGTCAAAGGTGACTCTGTCGGTTCGGCAGTGACGCTGAAATCCGGGGAGAAAAAAAAAAAGTTCAAGTGCACAATCCGATTCGCTGACTAGCGCACATGACCTAAAACGCGTCCTGTGGTTGGCTGCGCGAGGTTCCCGTCGTCTGCTCCACTCCGCAGGTGACGTGATGGCGCGTCTCGTTGTGCTCGTAGGTTCGACAAATGCGCAAATATGTCTGATCCACCGGGGAAGTTTGCCACGAGGCACAAGTTCGGCAAAAAGAAGAAGCGATCAGCTCATAACTTTCAGAAGCGCTCTATTCCTTCGGAAGACATCGAGAATAGCCCGCCGCCAACCGCAAAAGATTCTGAAGCCGCGGACGATGCCGAAGTAAGCCTAGCCAGCTCACCAACAAGTGAAATCGTTACGGACAGCGGCCGTGTTCGGCGTGACACTGCAGTGTTGCAACGTGCAAATTTGCTGCAGAGCGAAATGAATGCCCCCCCCCCCCCCAAAAAAACATGTTCTTGCTTCAATGCCAACAGCAAAACGGAAGTTGGATTCCCTCACTTGCGCCTACGACGTAGTGGCCGCACCAGTCGACGCGCAGGTAGGCCTCGCTATTCGGTCATTCGAGCGACGCAGGCAGCGCCACGCGGCCGTCCTCCGAAGGAGTCACCCGGTGATAGAAATCTGCGACGTATTCGGTGGTTCGTTCTGCAGTATGCACTGACGCGCCGATGAGGAAAAAGGGAACATAACCGCATATACAGCGTGCCGCAGTGCTCGAACCGTGCCGTAGCAAGTGTTCACTGCTAAGGTATCTTTAAAATGTACTTCAAGACAGCCGTAACGACCTGAGGCACTCGAACCAGTTACAAAGCTCGTACTACATTTGCATGACACTGAATCGCTTACAGAGGTGAACCCACTTGTCTATAGCGATCGAGCCGAGCTCTGTGCAAGGAAGAAAATTTTAAGGGAGGTACCGAGTTACAAAAAAACCACTGGAAACGCAAGTGGAAAAACCTGAAACATGTTCAGGCACAAGTACTTTGCCCTTAGTCAAACCGCTACACTAAATTTCAGTTCATTTGCTCCGCCGTACACTGCTCGAGGCTCTAGACGAGCTTGATCACCCCTGTACGCGACGAGTTTCGTAAATTGTTGTATTTCACAGCCGTTTTATTTCTTAGTTTACATTTCGAAATGCAGTAGAGTTTGTTCCTTACTGCACAGGATTAATTTGTTAAAAACAAGAGGGCTTGAAACTAATGTCTGTTACCAGTATGCACTTGCGTTTACTAAGTTTACAAATATACGGCTTCATGCCCGTGAGTATTTTCAAGGCTAGTAACGACATAATGACCTTTACAAAGTCTGTACCTTCAGGTACTGCAGTGTTAACACAGTGCGGCAGGCCCTTGAGTGCACTCGTCTGCAGGCAGAGCGATTCGACGCTGACCTCGGTATCTCTAATGGAATAGTAGGCTGTTGGGCTCGTTGGTTTGACATGATTTTTGGAAAGGGGAACACAGAAGCGTTGCGGAAAAAGGAGACGTGGACAGGAAACACGCTCACGTGCAACTAAGTATATTTTCAGAGACCCCCAAAATGATTTCTCACAACCTAAATAGGATCGGGAAAGAACACGGCACTGACCTCGTCTTCACAGCTCCTCTCAAGCTTTCTCAGTTGTGCGCCCTTGCAAAACGTTCATAAGAACAAGATCTGTGAAAAGAAGCACACGAAACCGCTCGCTTCCTGTGCTACCAAAGGGGTATATGATATACCTCTAGGGTGTGGGATAGATTACATTGGACAGACGGGGCGCTGTAAATGACAAGCTATGAGAACATTCTTCATTTTTAAAGGCCCTGAGCAACTCCATGCACCTTGCTGCACACTGCAAGGATTGTGGCTGTAAGCCCCTTTTTGATAAAACCGAGATTAAAAGCAGATCCAAAGGCACACTCAAAAAGTAAATCCTTGAGGGAGGTCATATTCACGCTCACGCTAACATATGTATTAGTGCCCTGTCAGTGCATCTGATGGATAAGGAATTTACGTTCCTCGCCCTTGGCTGAAGTTTCTACGCGACCTTCTCTGACACTCCCCCCCCCCCCCCCCCCCCAAGGTTTTTTGGAATGACTTCTGTCAAGCCACTTGCACGTGCCGTTGTTGCCATCACCTACACTATAGCTGTCATTATTGATGTAGTTGTTAGACGAATTATATATATACAAAAAATGTAAACATTTCTTTTTTACAGTTATCGATGACAGCGCATGCACAATAACGTTCATGGTGATTTGTCTATGAAGATATACTTAGTCGCAAGTGACCATCTTTCCTGTCATCTCCTTCTTCCGCAACGCTTCTGTGCTCCCCTTTGCAAAAATCACCTCTAATGGACTTGATGCCGCAGCATAAGATGTGACCAGCGTTGAAAGTAGCTTCGCCTTCATTTACACACCTTTGCATCTCTTTAGCAAAAGAGAAACCATGGTTTGCAGCTAAACTAGGTGGCCTCAGGTGCTTTGCTGCTCGAGGTGCATATGCTTGCGAGATCACCTTATCACCGTCTCGGCAGCCATTTCGACCTACCGTCACGCCGCCTATAGTCGCTGGAATGACCGAATCGTTAGTTTGGACTCCGTGAATGAAGTGATGTTGTTTGTGAAGTACAAGGTGTGCGGCGGTAGCGTCACAGTAGGCAAAAGCGAACGAGAATATGGCCTTGCCATAAAGATTGTTATCACGTGCGCATACTGCGGTGATATTGCTTCGGCGCGGAGCTCACCCCACGTGAACGGTAATCAGAATAGCACCCCGTTCTTTGTGAACGTTCTTACCGCGCGCGCGATGCAAGCCACCGGGAATCCGCGAACGGCACTAAACGATGTTTTTACCACAATGGACATCTCCCACAAAGGTCTTCACACCAAAACGTGGCCGAGGTATGTGAAAAGCAAGTTGGCACCCGTGGCGGCACTTGCGGCCGAGAAGCAGACGGCACTGTGTGCGCAATCGGTTTGGCAACTGTACGACGAACTGGAGCTTGGAAATCCGAGAAATATTGCCGTGTCAAACGACAGTTCCTGGATGATGCGCAGCCACTCGTCTCACATTGGCGTAGGCGCCGTCATAGAGCTGTTTACGGGGTTAGTCATCGACTATGTGGTGCTCAGCAACCTGTGTGCTGGTTGTGAGCGTGGACCAAAGGATAATGATCCGAGTTATAAAGCTTGGAAGGAGAGCCATGCCTGTCAGAAAAACACCTCCGAGAAGGCCGGCAAAATGGAAGTTGAAGCTGCCCTCATCCTTTTCCAGAGGTCACTCTAACGGCATAACCTGAGGTCACTAACGGCATAACCCTACTCTCGGATGGCGACAGTCGCGTTTTTCTTGCACTGCAGGAGGCCAGAGCATATAGATACATTTCAGTGGAAAATAAAGAAGACTGTACAAATCATGTACAGAAACGTATGGGCACAAGCTTGCAAAACCTTATCACAAAGCATAAGGGACCTAGGTGGATTGGAGAGCCTTGGTGGTTAAGGCAAACTGACCACCGACTTAGTCACAAAGCTGACATGATACAATGGCTGGGCCCTGAAGACTCACAAAGGTGATGTGCAGGGAATGAAAAGCACTGTGATGGCAACTTATCACCACACAACATCAGATGACTTGGTATCAGACCACAGCTATTGTCCACCAGGACCAAGCTCGTGGTGCCGGCAAAATACAGCAAGCGCTAAAGCTGAGGCAACCCCTAACACCAGTACAATTTGCCTCCACATGTCTGTGAAGCCCTGTTGCCCATTTATGAGCGCCTGTCTAATGAAAAGCTCCTTGAGCAGTGCCTACGGGGCAGTACTCAGAACAGCAACAAGTCTCTCTACTCCCCGATATGGGCACTGACTCCAAAGGAACAGCATGCTTCAGTGTTCACCGTGCAAGTTGCAGTAGCTAAAGGAACGCTGGCTGCGAGACGACCTCTGCAGCAATATTGAAAGAGCTGCACCTCAACCCTGGAATACCAAGCATGAAACGCATGGTGGAGAAGGACCACCGCCGAGCAGTTGCATCTGCAAACAAAGCGCAAGACCATTACAGACATGCAGAATGCTTTCAGAAAACGCCATTTGGGTGGCCGTAGTCAAAGTGACTACATTCCTGGTGGCTTTTAGCCACTGTCACTGCAAAATAGTGCACAATTTTTTTCTGCACTTTTGATTAGAAGTGAATTTATTTCTTTTTTTCTTGTTTTCTCAAAACACCAATTTTTTACTTCTTGCTCATTTGTGGCAACAATATCTCTGCCTTCAAGGCAGGTAGAGGCATAATTTTTGTTGTGGCTCGGAGCTGGGTGTACAAAGCACACAATGGTAGGAACAGGTTTTGGAATTTATGCTTTAAAATTTTTCAGTTCTGCTTTAGATCAGACACTAGGGTACCCACATTTGTAACAGTGAAGATTGAATTGCTATAAAATTACTAATATTTGATATATCAAAAACGTATTCCTACCATTGTGCTCCTTATGTTTTCTAGTGCCTAGGCGTATGCCAATATAAATTTTTGTAGCACGTTTTTTTTAATGGTTTCTGCAAATGATGAACAATGAATTTCATTTATCTTCAGAACTACATGGCCTATTAGAAAAATAATCATATATTTGAAATCAGCACAAAAATCTTAACAAGACTGTCAAGTTTCATTAATATTGATGGAAAAGATGAACATTATTTTAATAGCAGTGTCCCCCCTTAATACAGTCTGCGCTCGTGACAACGGACCCGCGTACAACAGACTATCGGCAGAGTCCTTCAATGCTTTTCTGGTCACGAAACTCCTCCTGCAGTTTTATACAGGGACAGAAGCTGCTGCTAGGGTGGCTGCTGTTAGCGTGGGGGCATTTTGTGTCCGCGCGCACCGCACTCGGCTGAAACTCCTGTACCGGGTCGAAGCAATTGTTTATCTTTCATCAAAAAGCTAACATTCTTCTACCTCTCATATTTCGCCTTATATACAATGCGGTTATTGCATGTGCGCGTGAAAAAGTTGCTTTTACTTACCTTTGCAAGATAACAAGGCTATGATTGAGGCAGTCGTGCCGATGCAGCAATATCGAATGTATGCGTCGTTGCAGCGCAGTTCCTTATCTCAGGCAGAGGAGCATGAGATTATTTAAGAATGGGTCGTTTGCTTGTGACACTCTGCAAGCATAAGAAACTCGCCAACTACTCGCAAATTTAAGGTTTGCAGACTTGAAGCAGCACCGATCGCGCTAGATATTTGCAATGAGACCGTCTGTGCTGCGGGAGATTGCCACTGCCGCATTACAACACAGAAAAGCTACTAGATTTCCCGTGTTTGCAGTTTATACAAGCTAACTTCACTTTGCTGCAACCTATCGCAGAGAGCGTCGGCAACATTTTAAAGCAGGAAAGACGAAGCTTTCTCAAGGCAACGTCAGTGTGTTCCTGTTCCGTAGACATTGCAGGAGCAAAAGTGCATCCCACTTCACATTGCGCAGCTACGCAAAGCCAGCTCTAATTCCCGCGTTGGTTACTTTTCACAAATGTCTCGCCTTCTGGGATGAATCTCGCTATTACCTCCACTCCAATTAGGCATGCTTCATAATGAAGACTGCGCTGGGGAGACTTGATTAACTGATGGAAACCGTGTTTCATGTCACTATAATCTAAACAAAAATAAGCACATGTGTTCACGAGCATGATGCTGATGTTTTACAGTAAACAAGGCAAGAATGCAAAATACATAATATGATGGAAAGCATCTCAAAAACCACCAAGCTATTAAGTAGTTCTAATGAACTTGTTTAAAAACAGAAAAATGAACATGGTTTAAATAATAGTGAATGAAAAGAGGCAAATGCATTTTTTCACGATTATCTAACGCATTGAGAAAAAGCAGTGAAAAAAAACTGCTTCTTTGCATGGCTGAAACCGTTAAGGAAGCAATTTAGCACATATCACTTTCTTGCCCCCGCTGGCTGGGCGTGTTGCGTGCTTACTTGCCCGTGCAAGTTTGTTCTTTTCCCTTGTGATTAAGTGCAGACGGCATCTGAAAAAAAAAAAAATTGACAATTGCTGCCATGGTGCCCAGTACACCCGCAGCCCTTCAAACAGCCAAGGAACGGCGCCGGGCAAGGACACAGCGTCTCCTTTCAGAATGAACTTATCGCTTCGAACAATGTCTGTGGTGTAAAAATCTTTTTCGCATACTCTGCCGTGTTGAGAGTCGAAGGTAAAGCCGCCAGCTTCCCGTCGCAGTATTGCACGTTTCCACTTCACCCGCTCATCAGCGTCACTAGGCAAACAAAATAACGATACCTTTTCGCTCATACTTCTGTTGCCGAAGTGACAACGCGGTATAGATCAACAAATTATCTCTTGAAATGAGCAAAACTGACTACCGATGCCGCCAGACTACTTGGGCGCCCAGCCATAGAATAAAGAACCAACTGACGCAGCGCGCAGCTTTCGTCTAACCCCCGCCGTGCTCCCAGCGCTGCCGCGTGGCAGCTGCGAACATAGCAAGCACTCCCATAGCGTTACGGCGGAGTTTCGTGACCAGAAAAGCATAGAAGGACTGCTTTCGGATATAATGGGCCATATTTCAAGCTTAGTTTGCTCTACCTATTTTATTAATGCAATGAAATTCGCTTTTAATAAACCGCACTACAACGGACTATCGGCTACAGCAGACGAAATTAGCAGCAATTTTTTTTCAAAATCAGGCATATAAATTGAACTTTTGCTGTGTCGAGATGGGCTGGCAACTGACTTGCGAGAGCCAGCCGACGATCGCGGCTCAATATCACGCGCGCAAGGGCTGTAGGAAGGCGCGGCACAAGCGCGCCGTCTTTCGTGTATGAGGCACAGGGGTGAGGCAAGGGTGAGGGGCGGGTTCTCCAGCAGCTGCTGTTTACAGCGAGGCCACCGTATCTTGAAAGCGATCTACAATGTGAACACAGTATGCATCAGCGGGCGCCGTATCTTGAAAGCAATCCGCGATGTAGACAAAGTGCGCGCCCGCACGGGCCTCATTTTAGCAATCTACGATGTGGACAAAGTGCACCCACTGCTGACAGCTTTGTATGCGCTGCGCTTTCAACGCTTAGTCCTTTAGTTTGCGTTGAAGTGAGCGAAAGCACGAAGGTCAATTCGCTCGCTGTTGCTGCCACGCTTCCTCTATCCAACATTTTGACAGCGACTTTCCGTGGTCATCAAGCAAGATTTGTTCACGTCTTCCTGCGTGCACGTGACACCGTGCTTGTTAATTTAGTTAGTAAGCGAATGTTTACAATTTTATATGGCTTACAGAACTACTATCCGTTCCTCGCATAGCTGTCCACTAATTTGCCATCGCAACTGATGCTTTGCCTTTCGGGTGAAACTGGGACTTTTTTTGTTTGTTTTTTTATTTGGGTGCTCGTCACTCACTCTTGGTTATAATGTTGTTACACATCGCGACCACAGTTTCGGAAGTGAGGCGTTTCGGATAAAATGGACATTTTTTGTCGGATTATCAGGGTCCGTTGTAATGAGAGTCTACTGTAATCAAATGTTTTAATGATCATGTAGTTTGGGGAAGGAAGTTGCTGCCATGAAGCTTAATTTCGGCAGCAATGCCAGCCGCCTACCGAGCCTAACAAGTAGACGTAACAGGAGTTCATGCAAGTGCTGCCATTCCAAGCTGTACAGTGTTGCTATAACAGGGTGTCTACCAAGTTGACATTTACAATTTCCCCGAGTTTTCCAGGTTTTCCCTGAGTGACGCAGAACTAGGTTTTAGGTAAAGATGGGCTCAAACCATGTCGCCCGATGCTGTCACTCGCTAGTAAGCATGTGAAAAAAAAAACTACTTAATCCAATTTGAATACTAAGGAGTAGTGTTTATGTTATTCAAAAACAGAATAGAAGGGAGGGGTTAGTAAAATGCACAGCAAATAAAATGTCTTTAAAAAAAATTACAAATCGAGCTGGCCATTCTAAATACGAATAAAAAGGAGAAGCATCCAGACGCAAATATTTTCGCATACGAGCTATTTCTATCAACTGATAGCAAGCTCAGTGGTATGAGGCCCGAACTTTGTCACAATTTAGATTCTCTCTCAACAGCTCGTAAGTCAACCACAACTGTCCTGACATACTCTCAGACCCCACATGACGACTCAGTGTTGTGCTTCACTGCTTTAAATATTGTATTTACTCGATTCTAACGTGCCCTCGATTGTAACACGCACCCAAAAAAAAAAAACGAAAAAAAAAAAATACAACACTCGATTGTGACATGCACCCGCTTGTCGTGACCTAAAAGAAGAAAAGTCCTATACAGTACAGCGCAGCTCATTCTTTCATACAGATATACAACTTTCTCTCATTTGGAAAAACCAAACATTTACTCCCAATGCAGTAAAGTTGCGATAAAAAAAAAAGTCGCAGGTTCGCCCGAAAGGCGAAGCATCGATTACGACAGCAAATTAGTCAGCTATACGAAAAGTAAGAGTAGTAGTTTTGTGGGCCATATAAACTTGTAAGCTTAGGCATACTAACTACTGTATTTACTCGAATGTAACGCGCACTTTTTTTCAATGAGACTGGTCTAAAAATAGCCTGCGCGTCAGAATCGAGTACGATCCTGAATCTGCGTTACCATATTGCCATCCGCATTTCAAAATGGCTTCCTCGCACGCGCTTCGAGCCTGGCTGCCATAGTTTTCTCCATGTGATGTAGTAGGTGTGCTTAGGCAATGCTTCCTTTGGCTTAGGTTAGTGCACTGTCTGTCTTCCTGTTTTCTGCGTTTGCTCTATCAGCGTGGAAGTGCCGACTGCAAAGACATGCCAAGTTCATCACGATGCCGCAATTAAAAAGAAAGTGATCACGTGTGCGGAGACGGACGGAAATCGGGCTGCAGCACGGGCGTTCCGAGTTCCCGAAACTTGCGTGCAGGACTGGTGCAAACAGGAGAAGCTTTCTACTCCGGTGACTACTACGTACGGCACGGCCCCTATCTTGAAAGCAATCTGCGATGGAAACAAGAGTCTACGCACCTAAGCGCTCTGCACTGTGTTCTCGTTTTGATAATGAGTTCCTGCGGTCACTGCGTGAGACGTGTTCATGCTTGCTTATGCACGCGCGACACTGTGCTTGTTAATTTAGTTAGTAAACAAATGTTTTAAAGTTTATGCGGCCGATAAAACTGCTATCCTTACTTTTCGTATAGCTGCCTACAAATTTGCTATCATAATGGCCAAAAGGCGAAACTGCGACTTTTTTTTATTTATTGCAGCTTTAGTTCATTGGTAGTAAACTTTTGTTTTTCCAAATGAGAGAGAGGTGTATTCCTGTATGACAGAATGAGGTGCGTGGTACTGTAAAGGATTTTTCTTTTTTTTTTAAAGTCAGGGCAAATCATCATCAGCAGCAGCAGCAGCAGCAGCCTGGTTACGCCCACTGCAGGGCAAAGGCCTCTCCCATACTTCTCCAACAACCCCGGTCATGTACTAATTGTGGCCATGCCGTGCCTGCAAACTTCTTAATCTCATCCGCCCACCTAACTTTCTGCCGCCCCCTGCTACGCTTCCCTTCCCTTGGGATCTAGTCCGTAACCCTTTATGACTATCTGTTATCTTCCCTCCTCATCTGCCCATGCCCATTTCTTTTTATTGATTTCAACTAAGATGTCATTTACTCACGTTTGTTCCCTCACCCAATCTGCTCTTTTCTTATCCCTTAACGTTACACCTAGCATTCTTCTTTCCATAGCTCGTTGCGTCATCCTCAATTTGAGTAGAACCCTTTTCGTAAGCCTCCAGGTTTCTGCCCCGTAGGTGAGTACTGGTAAGACACAGCTGTTATATATTTTTCTCTTGAGGGATAATGGCAACCTGCTGTTCATGATCTGAGAATGCCTGCCAAACGCACCCCAGCGCATTCTTATTCTTCTGATTATTTCCGTCTCATGATCCGGATCCGCCGTTACTACCTGCCCTAAGTAGATGTATTCCCTTACGACTTCCAGTGCCTCGCTGCCTATAGTAAATTGCTGTTCTCTTCCGAGACTGTTAAGCATTACTTTAGTTTTCTGCAGATTAATTTTTAGACCCACTCTTCTGCTTTGCCTCTCCAGGTCAGTGAGCATGCAGTGCAATTGGTCCCCTGAGTTACTAAGCAAGGCAATATCATCGGCGAATCGCAAGTTACTAAGGTATTCTCCATTAACTTTTATCCCCAATTCTTCCCAATCCAGGTCTCTGAATACCTCCTGTAAACACGCTGTGAATAGCATCGGAGAGATCGTATCTCCCTGCCTGACGCCTTTCTTTATTGGGATTTTGTTGCTTGCTTTATGGAGGACTACGGTGGCTGTGGAGCCGCTATATATCTTTCAGTATTTTTACATACGGCTCGTCTACACCCTGATTCTGTAATGCCTCCATGACTGCTGAGGTTTCGGCAGAATCAAACGCTTTCTCGTAATCAATGAAAGCTATATATAAGGGTTGGTTACATTCCGCACATTTCTCTATCACCTGATTGATAGTGTGAATATGATCTATTGTTGAGTAGCCTTTACGGAATCCTGCCTGGTCCTTTGCTTGACAGAAGTCTAGGGTGTTCCTGATTCTATTTGCAATTACCTTAGTAAATAGTTTGTAGGCAACGGACAGTTGCCTACAATGGATGCACGTAAAAAACTAGGTTTTCCTTTTTTTTTTTTTTTGTTCACGGAAAACGGGTACGCATTACAATCGAGGGCGTGTTAGAATAAGTAAATACGGTAAATTAACAACCATGGTGTAACACGCCGACAAGCAAACATGAGCACATCTCACTGGATGACCACGAAAACTCGTCAAAACGCTGGAGTAAGGAAGCGCGGCAGTGGCAGCAAGTGAATTGACCTTCGTGCTGCATCTCTCATCAACCCAAAATGAACTAAGCAGCGAAGACACAGCATGAGGCAGAATCTGTCCTTTTTACCGACGGATTTCCAGATACAGGAGTAGAACCCCCCCACCCCCACCCCCTCTTCCTGGAGCCTTGCACGCAAATGAACATGGCATGCTTCCTCCCCACATTCCTCGCTTGCATGCGCGAGACAGTCACGATCGCCAGCTCACCCTCACACGTTTTCGCTTGCACATACAGCATACGAAGCACAGCAATGATTTTATCACCCTTGGATTTTATACGGAACCTCACGGCAACGGCAGAAATGCGCCTGGAGTGTCCATATAATTGCTATCGTAATAAAAGTCCACAAAACCCGTCAGAAAAGGCTTTTGGCTCCCAAAATTTTAGACATCGGTATACAGTGGCTCTATAAGGTTTGTGGCACTGCCGCTAAGTCGCCCGAATTATTGGCCATATCGGAAAAATTGATGGCTGACTGTATTTAACCACGTTACTCACTGCAGCAGTGAGCACACTAGTACAGTAATAAAGCATGGCATGAATTCCCAGGCAACCATAACAACTTAAAGGGACACTAAAGAGAAACACTAGATCAGATGCTGAGGATAAAAGCGATATTGGGCATGGCATCCAAAATTGTCAGCGCAGCAGCACAAGTTTTGGAGGCTATGTGTCAGGTCATAATGTACAGCATTACATTTGGCAAAGGCCACAATAAACTTGGTAGTGGCAGCCGTGGCAGCATCGCTTAAATCGCTGCACTACAAGCGTGTTACACTTGCATTACAACACTGATCTTTAAGCTACAGTAGATTACATTTTTGTCTTTTCACTAGATCAACATTTTAGTGACATAAACATGTCGCCAGACAACTCTGTGCACCCCAACAATCTATTTCCCTCAGGACACTTTTCCCGGCAGTACAAGCATACAAAATGGTAAAAATTCACGTACAACTATTCTAGGAGAATTTATGTTGTATGTTATACCCAAGTTTCAAGCTTTCGAAAGAAATTCAAGAACAAACCTTGATTCGATCCTCCATAGTCTGCAGCTGAGACCTTAGCAAGTTTCGCTCATCACTCAGCTGCTTCACTGCAGCTGTGGAAGTATCACCACCTCCAGGTGCAACTGGGCGCATACTTCGAGCTGGAACCATGCGGAGTTCAGGCTGGTTCATCATCCATGGCCGCCCTCCTGATCCATGCAGAGTTCCTGGCTCACGTGGGTAGAAAGGAGCCCTAAACCTACAGTAAATTTAGCCCTAATGTTACTATTAATTCTTTTAGAAAGCAACAATTATTCCCCAGTAGGGTCGTTCGTTAGAGAAAATTGGGCTAGTTGGTGATTGTGCGAATGTGGTTTCACTGAAGTATTTTCCTTGAAAAGAATTCCTTGGTGGTGTAAGCTACTTTTAGTTTTTTTTTTTCAGAAACTTCAAAATGGCTTATGTCACCAAGAAATTTTTTCAAGAAAAATACTTTGCTGAAACCACATTCAAGCAATCACCAACTGTCCCAATATTTTTCCAAAAGTATTGGCGATGGTCACTTTTGGGGATTGGGATGCTTCGCACGGAATGACCCAGTAGGAAAATGCTCCAAGCGGTAAGAATGGGCAAGACCGTTTTCAAGCAAATTTTGTAACAGGCAAAATTGCAATTTGTAGCTATAGCCTCCCCTTTTTGAAGCAAGACACCAAGGGGGAGAAAAGAAAAATAACACACAACTATACTGCCTTATTTAAATATATGTACACTTTGAATTGCAACAGAAAGGGCACCCATGAAGAATTTCAGAAATGAACGCTGGCTTAGTGATGACAGAAATCAGTCTAAATGACCATAGGATTGAAGTAAATGCTGTTTAACTCTTTGTAGGACAGTACACATCTTTTACAAAACTCTCAAAATCTTTCGTGTGGGTGAGCAAATGAGGTGCTCAGAAATAGTTTACAACAAATTTCACTCATCTACACCAAACCGTTTATTTTAGATAAGTGGGATGTATTTGTCCCACTGATGTTCACTGGGTCTTTAAAAAAGTGGGATGCTTATGTCTCATTGACCCTCTAGGTTCTTAATGCAAAATTACCCTTCAGACTACTTCCCTCATGAACCAAAAGTCCATTTCACTTCTTTACAAGAAGCCATTTATCTTGAATTACTAGGCCGTATTTGTCCCACTGACACTACAACACTGTTCCGAAATGTGGGACTCATTTGTCCCACTGACCTTCAACCGTCTCAATTTAAAATTATATACAACGACTGCCCTCGTAAAACAGACTGAGGCACGCCTGACAAAGTGGTACAGCGGCTGAGTTACAGAAAATAATTGTATGCACTTTCCACCAGAGCATGGAACACCAATGGCATCAATGCCTTTTTGCACATGCATTCAGAAAGGCAAGTTTTCCGGATTATTTACCGACTCAAGATACAAAACATTGTGCATATCCGACCCACAGTGGGAATTGATGCTATGCGAAGCATTTTGCAGGCAGCTAGCTATGCAATATTGTTTGGGGTTTTGCAAATCATTACCAGGCAGACCAATGTGTTTGTGTATATCCAGTATTTGTGCCTATGCTGCGAGTAGACTGAATTAGAATTAACGCGCATGTTTGTGTGAGATGACAGCTGCAAGACAACAACACAAACAACGATTGCATGATTTTTAAGATCGAATTGATGTGAATGAGCGGTATGGAGGTGTGAGATGGGCAAAAAATGCAGACACAAAATGTTCACTTATGACAGCACATGGTAGCACATGGACACAAACGAGTCAAAATAATGCTTCACGAAGGACAAGGATAATGGCAATATCTTAAAGATATGGTTGAAGTTGTGCTGCTAAAATGTTGCACAAAGGGACACTGCCATGTAAACAAAAAACTGACACAGACCGTGTTTATGTGTTGACTGTGTCCTTCCGTATGCCACCTAAGCAGCGCAATTTAGTAATTCGCACTATTAGGTAATGCCTCACCAACTAGCCTTGTCGAAGCACTTCTGAATGTTAATCTGAATACTGACAACTTTACACACCTGCTACTGATGTGACATTACACAGGCGGATCATGTCGTAAATTTACAGTGAAAAGGTATGCAGCTTTTGAAATTTCGACCGCCATTACATTTGGTTTCATGCAGTATGTGGCAGTGCTGCTGTGATGCCCAAATTATCGAGAGAGTAAAAAAAATCTGGTGTCTATAGAATCAGTCGGCGATTGTAGATATAAAGCATGAGTTCCCCAGACACTATATTACCGACACTAAACGTTATAACTGAACGGCAGATTACCAGGAAATAAATCATTATATAAAAAACAGCTGCAACCCTCTACCTAATGAATGGTATGGAGAGATGCAAAAAATGGTTTGCGTATCCTCCTCTGCCACCTGCGTTGTCCACAGCTTCTCTTGGCACAGTTTTATTTGTGGCATCGATGTAGCAGCCTTAACAAAATGCCACTGGCCCCACAGGTGCAGCATTTCCACCACTGTGCTCATCAACAAGAATATGTAACACAGTCAAACCTCCAATATAAGAGATTCAAACTTTCAGGAAAAAACTAATTTCACAAATTCCCAGAACATTTCTGGTAGATAGTATCTCACACTCGCCATCACAATGCTACTGTGATGAATGAGCGCCAACTACCAGGAGTGAACGCTTTGTGCTGCCTCTCATTTCTACGCATTTCGGAAATTTAGGTTCCGCTATCTCCAACACTAGGCACACAGAACTACAGTGTACATGAAGGTACCAACCATCTCGGCTCAGTCTTTGCACTTGTTGCAGATTACCGAAAAACCAGCGCATAATACAAGGTTCCTTTCCTATTATTAGCGTCCCAAATTTTCGCCTCGTACTATATGCAGATCCGAACGAAAATTTCAGTCAGAAATTTGGGCTACAAGTTTTGGTTTCGTTATTGCTGCGTGGCTGTGGATTGACTTCGTCATTGCTGCGTGGATATGGCTTGGTTTCGTTACTGCTGCGTGACTAAAGCATCGTTTCTTAATTGTTGAGTGCGCACTTGGCAGCACACATGCAAACCGCGCTTCGCGAAGTGCATCTTTTTTATTCCACATGGAACGACCAAGATGTCCAGACGACAAAAACAGTACTCGGCTGCTTTCAAGAGAAAGGTTATTTTAGCCGCGCAGGAAATCGGCAACAGTGCAGCCGGGACGCAGTTTGGCGTCAACGTTGGGAAGCATTTGTGGATGGCATCGACAGAAGGAAACCCTTTTCGCATGCACTGGATCGCGAAGAAGCTTTCGTGGTCTGAAGAGTGGGACATTCCCGAAAATCTAACTCGCCCTGACGGAGTTCATATGCCAACAGCGAGCCACGTATCTAGCTGTGAGTGTGGAGCTTTTGCAGGCAAAAGCTAAGGAGCTTGCAAGAGAAAAAGGGCGACCGAGCTTCGCCTTCGAAGCGAGCAAGCACTGGATTTATCGCTACATGTGCCGTGCTGGATTTTCCTTACACCACCGAACTTTGATTTCGCAAAAGCTGCCCGAATCCTTCGAAGAGCTGCTTGTGGCTTTCCAGCGCCACATTATTTCACTGCACAAGTCCAAGAACTTCCAGCTAGGGCAAATTGGCAATGCTGACCAAACGCCTGTTTATCTGGACATGCCATCGCCCTTCACCGTGCACGAAAAGGGCTATAAACAAGTTTATGTCCGGTTCACTGGCAACGAGAAAACACGAGTTACCATCATTTTGTCGTGCACGGCAGACAGACGCAAGCTCCCACCCTATGTCTTCAAACGTAAGACAGTGCCTAAAGGTGAGGAGATGCCAAAAAATGTGGTCGTGAGATGCCATGAGAAAGGCTGGATGAACGAGAATCTTGTGCTCGACTGAATAAAGTCCGTCTGGTGTAGACGGCCCGGAGCACTGTTGTCATTCCCATCCATCCTCATGCTGGATGCATTTTGTTGCCATTTGGCCGACTCAATGAAGAGGCCGTTGCGCGAATCTGGAACTGAACTCGTTATCTCGGGTGGGACGACGTCTCGGCTGCAGCCTTTAGATGTTTGTGTGAACAAGCCACTCAAGGATGCGGTCAAATGGTGTTATGCAGATTGGATGCGCTCAGGTGAGGCTGCAGTGACGCCGCCCGGCTGCTGAAGCAGGCTTCGCCAGCCACACTATGCAAGTGGATTGTGGACGCACAGGCCAGCATACCAGAGGACCTTGTGCATCACGCATTCGAGAAGTATGGAATCTCGAACGTGCTCGATGGCACAGAGGACGAGTACCTCTGGGAAGATATGTCCGACAAGGAACTATCCGAAGAAAGTGCAGCTGAGGAAAACAGTGATTGAAGTGCGGAGTGCAATTTAAATGTTTTCCTCAAGTTTTCCTAACTCATATTATACGCGGATAAAACTTTTTTGTTTCCCATTTCGCGTCCCAAAAATTTCACCTCATACTATATGTGGGTTCGAATTATACACGGGTTTTTACGGTATCTCTGAGATGCGGCATGTGGCCCACGTATGCAGTCACACGCCATGTCTGTGGCTACACACATGGTCAGCCAGGTGTAGCCACAGTCAGGGTTGAGGAGGAAGCGCGTGCACAAGTGGGGGTGAAGGGTGCACGCCTTCTGCGTGCATGTGTGCTTCGATGGTGTTCTCACCACTTAAACTTTTAATGCAGAAGGAGGCGTGGAAATACTTCCTGCCTCGGCCAACATTTTGACATTTTCTCTGTTAGATTTAACAGCCACACAGGCTTTCCGAGTAAATGCTTGAAATGGCCGAAAACATTGTTAAATCCACACTGTGTCATGAAACTACTTTGTTAAATTGCAAATTGAAATAATTTTTTTATATCATGGATTTCATTAAATCGAGGTCCATTATATCAAGGCTTGACTGCATATCACAATTAAGTGCAGAACACTCACCGGCCACCATTTTTGATGCCATCACATCCAGGGTAAATGGGTCTAAATGATGGTGTTGAGAAGTAGCGATTCTGATCAGGACCGTAAAAACGATCTCCATTAAAGCCTCGTCCAAAACCGTGCTGATAATCATGCTCGTTGTTATAGCCACGATCACAGCTATAGCTGCGGTCCCGAGAAGGATAGGTGCTACGCTCAGGTGTACGCTGGTAGCCTCTGTCATGACTGCTTTCTGCACAACTGATCTGCTGTTGATCTTTCCAATTGGGAGACCGTGACATTACTGAAGGAACAGAAGTTGCACATGAAGGTGCCAGATTTTCATCAGTTTGTTGTAGGCCAGGACTACCAATTGGTGCGGCATCTTTAGTTGGCTGCATCTTCTGAAAATAAAGCACAAAAATACAAAGCACTTACTACATATATATTGATGGATTCTTTGAGGCAAAGGTTAACAAAAACTAAAGAGCGGAGACAAAAGATGGCAATACATCGACATGGAAATGTACTCATGTAAATTTAAGTAGTACAGTAAAACAGCATTATTTCAGAAAATCAGATAATGTAGACTCATCCTGTTCTCCCGACAGGCGTATGCATTGTTTAATAGCATCAAACTCTCATTAATTCAGATGTATTTGTCTGCACAACAGTTATTTCGGGCAACCGTTGAAACACGATGGCACGGAACACTGGAAATGCACGATGCAACAGAGCAAAAGTGGCGCTAGTATCCAAGGAAAATGAAGCAGAGGAGCTCGCATCACCACAGACATCATCAAAAAAATGTACGAGAATGACAGGACCACACGCTTCATGCCTATTTGCGCATTTGTAGCCTTTATTCTTGCATTCACCGCTGTACATGACACGGCATTGGCCACATGCTGTCAGGCCTGCGTATTTTCCATCCATGATCACGAGGATAGCTACCATGCTTGCGGCAAACAACTGTTTTGTTTTGACTCAGTGTGCGTTGGCTGTGTGCCTTCAGAGACGCTATTTTCATGCAATCATTTTCGGAGATAGCTTAACTTTCGCCAGATTTCCCAAGATGATCACCGTATATATCCTTGTATATGGCTTGCAGCGTTTCTGGTGCTGGGCCACACTTGTCGCACAATGCCGAAAGCGCTGTCAGCTCTATACTTAGACGCTGTATACTTTGGAAAGAAACAGGCGTGTTTCTTTCCAAAGTGATAAAAAAGTCAAACTATCTTCAGAAGTGATCGTACCATACCTGCACAATCTACATCTGTGATCGCAGCGATAGCGACGCCATCATCAACAGCAGTTGTGGCAAGCAGTAGTTTTCATTTTGATTCAGTGCAATGCGCATGCACTGTCAAACATAATGTAAACTGCTGAGGATGCAAACTGGTATGTGCCCACAGTAGATTTCTGAAAAGCATGGCTCGGACGAAGACTGGAGTTTTGCAATACACTCACAGTGCGAAGGAACTTGCGACGCCCTCACCGCTGCGCGTGCTAATTAGTCCCGAGATGAAAAGAATTGTAACTTCTGCACTGCTTTTCCGCAAAATAGAAACAGGATTTGGTTATTGATTCAGCAAATATAAGCATGTTGATGTAGTAAGCACTGGTTTATATTTTTCTTGATATCTTCGATAATTCAATATTTGGTATTTCAGAGATCTTTTTTGGGTCTCATGCAATCCGAATCAACATGGTTTTACCGTGTCACCAACAATATTGTTACGAGGATGAGAACGATGAAGGTGTCTCGAGAGAATAAGCACGAAGACTGTGGCTGCTGCTTGGGTGCCATTTCTATCTCCTTTAAATACACACCTGTTTGCATCTCTGCGCCAGCCTCTTTCAGGTATCATTTTGGTGGAGGTGAGGGATGTTTTCTAAGGTGTTTTCTTTGAAATACCTCTGCCTACACCATAGTTTATACCAGCGCCATATATTTTTCAGCTAACTTTATAAAGTGGGGGGGACACTCTACTCTCTCGTGTCCCCTGATGTTCTCCCCACATGGATCTCGTGTCTCCTGGAATCCGGCATCCTCACGTAGCAAATGCGGCATTGCTGGCTGCGCAATTGTATGAGAGATGGCACGTTATCCACGATTCACACCATTTCACAGTGGGTATACTCGGGTGCACAAGTAGCCTCCTCGTCTTTGGCAGTGGGAACTTGGCACAAGCAGCTCAACAGGGTGTTCTGCAGTACCGCCATGCAGACACCTTCCAGTTTGCTCGTATGCGCTAGTTAGCTTGCTTATTTTTAGAAGGTGCAGAAGTTCCCTTTCATTTCCACTATTGTATTGCCGTTTCTTTGTCCTAAGAGCATGCTTGAGACCCCACAGGAGGTACCATGTATTCACTGTCTTATCAAATACACTCCTGTCCATTTCCAAATAGCTGACCAAGATGACAGCCCGGCACACCTGCCAGAAGTATCTAAAGCACAGCGCTCTGCATCCTTGAGCCATTGCCATTCCCAGAGCCCAAATATGTTATCTTTACAGCAAATTCGGAAGAGTTTGCGGGAATGCATAATTGTAAGCAGGCTATGACAAGCTGCAGCCTGATCAGAAGCGCCGTTGAGCATAATTGCAGCGTTCAGCTAGCTAGGCCTACCGGCTTTATTGGCGACTGTAAGCAGCTGTGTGTTGTACTCGAGTAGTGTACACGAGCACTGTGCATTCAAAACAAACTTCCTGTCATGGGAAGGTTGAGAGAAAACCAAAGCAACAATGTTGTCCTCTGACAAGTCTACTGATGTCAGAAGATCGATTTCTGCATCACGAAAATAACTTTTATCAACACTCTGCTGTTTATGAGACTCAACAAGCATGCTCTCAGACTTCTTCCTCTAGGAACTGGCCTCAACAACATCATTCTTGCACATTGTGGCCTAAAAAAAATAAGGGTGCAGCTTTCACATCAGACCATACTGTATATGCCAAAGGTATCCAGCACACCTTAGCATAGTTTCGATTGAGCAATTCTTCGAAGACGTCCAGACCAGAATCAATAACGTGGCAACTTGTTACCAAGTTGGTGGTCTGCTGGGAAATTGTGGTCTTCGTCTTCACCTTCACTACATTGTCCCTCAGCAACTCCTTCATGAAGATGAGTGCCTGTAAAAGACCAGGTGCATGAAATTATGATTTTGAGTGCTCAATTCAGAGTTGTACAAATAAGGTCAAGGGATTTCATAAGCTAGGTGAATGCAAGCTAAGGTCAAATTCAAATTTTATTAAAATGTCCGGGATGCTGAGGCCCGTGGTCAAAAAGCCACTACACAAGCTTGACCAGGACCACGACCCAGTACAAATGGCAGGGACAGGCAAACAGCACAGCAAGAACATAGTTAATGCAAAAAATAAAAAATAAATGTTACCTCTCCTGAAGCCAAACTGCCAAATACTGATATGGTGCTTCTCAAGGAATCAAGCCATGCACTTGTGAATTACTTTCTCTAAACCCTTTCATATTGTTACACGAATGATGGATTAAATACTAAAGACTATTTATAATGTAAATTTACAAAACCAACTGCAGCACCAGCCAGTTCAGCCAACAGCTCGAGACTCTGGAGCAGTTCCGTCTACTTTGTGGGGCGCCCCCACACACCATCCAAAAGAAACACGCAATATGCAGATAGCATTATCTCCGGCGGTGGAAGCACCATCCCAGTGCATCTAATTATCGGTGTTGACAGGAGATGAGTAAAGTTTGAGGGATGTTGTGCGACATGCACAACATCAGAGGCATGTGAGGTAGATGAGCCACTGGCATTAACTGGGGCGATTTCATATGCCACTGCACTCACGGCACGCAGCACTCAGTATGGGCCTGTGTACCAAGACAGGAGTTTTCTGACAGCCCAACATGACGGGTCAGGGACCACATCAGTACCAGAGATCCTGGCGAAAAGTGCACGTCTGTTTGTTGCCTATTGTACTAACTCCGTTGGTTCTCTTGGGAAATCAGGAGGGGAGCGTGGGAATAACCGGCAGTGTCATGACGCAAAGAATCATATGAAAATGTGACATGGGGTAGAGTAAGGTCCGAATCAGTATTGTCGGACGAGACATACTTTGCAAGCATGTCTGTCAGGGTTCGATTCAGACACTCCGTAAGACCATTAGTTTGTGGATGGTAAGATGTAGTCAGCTTATGCCTGGTTGAGCAGGACTGCCAAATGTCGGCGATGACTTTTGAAAGGAATGTGCGGCTACAGTCAGTGAGCAGTTGACGCAGAGCTCCATGTTGTAAAATCATGTCGTGTAAGAAAAAATTGGCGACATCTGTAATGCAGCTTATTGGAAGTGCTCTGGTAATTGTGTAGCATATGGTGTAATCTGTCATCACAGCACCCACTTGTAGCCAGACGCTGATAGAGGGAAAGGGCCAATTAAGTGTAAGCCAATGCAAAAGAACGGCTTCGACAAGACACAAATGGTTGAAGGCACCTGGCAGGGAGCGTTGGTGTTTTTTGGCGCTGGCATTTCTCATACGCCGCAACCTATTTCCGGATGGAACGGGAAAAAGAAGCGTTGGTGAACCCAGTAAAAAATTTGGGAGACGCCGAGTTGACTGGCGGTTGGTAAGTCATGAATTGCGCAGGACCATTGGGGCAAACGTTGTGGCGGTATAATACACTATCCCGGAGGACAAACGAGTGAAGTGACGAATCGGCAGACGAAGATTCCAAGCAACAAATGATGGCACGCAAGGTGGCATCATGGCTTTGATCGTAGGCGACATGGAGCAGTTCAGAAATGGAGAAAATGCATGATTCGGTATCGGTGCCTGCGATAGCTGAGGGTTTGTCCACTGGATAACGTCACAAATAGTCTGTGTCTCGATGTAGCCGGCCCGACTTGTACACTACTATGCATGAATAATCTTGTGAACAAGCAGACTGGCAGGATCCTTGAGTGACAAAAGCCAGCAGAGCACGTGATGGTCTATTATTCCAGAGAAGTGCGTGCATACAAATACGGGCGAAATTTAGAAACCGTCCAGACGAGAGCCAGGCATTCACGCTCTGTAATTGAATAGGTGTGCTCCCATGCTGCGAGGAGGCGGCTAGCACAGGCAATCACACGATCTTGTCCCCGTTGGCGTTGGGCTAAGAAGGCTCTGATTCCGTGACCAGGGACGTCGGTACAGACATCTCTAGAAGAGAACGGGTTAAAGTGGGCTAGTAAAGCTGGGTTGGTGAGAATAGTGGTGAGGTGGGCAAAAGCGGCAGCTTGAGCGGGACCCCACGTAAACATATCCTTCTTTAGAAGGTCAGTAAGTGGTTGGGCAATCGCTGCGAAATCTTTCATGAACCATCAGAAGCAGGAGCATGGTCCTACAAAACTTCGGACATCTTTGACAGACTGAGATACAGGAAAATATGTGACAGCACGAATTTTCTTCGGGTCTGCTTGAATACCCAAGTGTCGACAGGGTGGCCCAACCCTGTAATCGGCCGACGACTGAAGGGAAACTACAATGAATTCAGCTGGAGCCCAGCATTCTGGAATACTCGAAGAATAACTGATAAGCGTTCAAAGTGAGTCTCAAATGTGAGGGAGAAGTACGACAACGTCCTGTTGATGGCATGGCAAATGGCATGTTGACTATTTGAACCCTTGAATCAGAGTCCATCATAGGCTCGAACATTGTTTGGGCGTTATTTAGACAGAAGATGGCATAATTTTGAATTGATAAAGACCATCAGGAGTGACAAATGCAATCTTCTCTTGGTCCTTTTCGTCCACAGAAATCTGCCCATAACCAGACGGCAGGTCTATTGATGAAAGGTAGTTGGCACCATGGAGACAATCGAGGTCGTCGTCAATGTAAGGCGAGGAGCAGAAGTCCTTTTTGGAAATTCGATTGAGAGGACGATAATCTATACAAAAACGCCCCGTGCCATCTTTCTTTTTAACATGCACAACGAGCAACTTCCAAGCAGTACTAGGCGGTATCGAAGATACATGTACCTTAGATACTATCTTAGATACTTTTTTGGGTATCTTGTATCCTTATGATAGGAGTGGCAAGACATGTATCTGTATCTGCATTTTCGATCCATGAAATGATGTATAGTGTATCTTTAGATGCAAGATAATGTTATCGCAACATCACTGTGTGAAACCATAAACTTTGGCTGAACTCCACTTCCAAGGCTGATACTGCTTTAGAGAAGAGCTTTAGAGATGATCCAACATAAAGCTGTCAGGTTTATTTTCTTTAATACAGTAAAAACTCAATTTACCGAAGTGATGACCACACTCAAATTATTTCTTTAAATTGGTAAGGTCGTAAATTCAAGAAAGGGATTGTTCGGTCCTTCTAAATCTAAAATTGTAATGTCATCATCATCATCATCAGCCTGGTTACGCCCACTGCAGGGCAAAGGCCTCTCCCGTACTTCTCCAACTACCCCGGCCATGTACTAATTGTGACCATGTTGTCCCTGCAAACTTCTTAATCTCATCCGCCCACCTAACTTTCTGCCGCCCCCTGCTACGCTTCCCTTCCCTTGGAATCCAGTCAATACCCCTTAATGACCATTGGTTCTCTTCCATCCTCATTACATGTCCTGCCCATGCCCATTTCTTTTTCTTGGTTTCAACTAAGATGTCATTAACTCGCATTTGTTCCCTCACCCCAATCTGCTCTTTTCTTATCCCTTAATCATTCTTCTTTCCATAGCTCGTTGCATTGTCCTCAATTTAAGTAGAACCCTTTCATTAAGCCTCCAGGTTTCTGCCCCATACGTGAGTACTGGTAAGACACATCTGTTATACACTTTTCTCTAGAGGGATAATAATTCTACTTATAGCTGCTGGTATAAAACACGTCGGCATTTCAGAAGATGTAAACTAGCCAAACATTTAGCAACAACCGGCTGTTACAGACGGGCATCCCAGCCGACTCTTATTCTTCTGATTATTTCAGTCTCATGATCCGGATCCACGGTCACTACCTGTCCAAAGTAGATGTATTCCCTTACCACTTCCAGTGCCTCGCTACCTATCGTAAACTGTTGTTCTCTTCCAAGACTATTAAACATTACTTTAGTTTTCTGCAGATTAATTTTTAGACCCAAACTGCTGCTTTGCCTCTCCAGGTCAGTGAGCATGCATTGCAATTGGTCCCCTGAGTTACTAAGCAAGGCAATATCATTAGCGAATCGCAAGTTACTAAGGTATTCTTCAATAACTTTTATACCGAATTCTTCCCAATCCAGGTCTCTGAATGCCTCCTGTAAACGCGCTGTGAATAGCCTTGGAGAGATCGTATATCCCTGCCTGACGCCTTTCTTTATTAGGATTTTCTTGCTTTCTTTATGGAGGACTACGGTGCTTGTGGAGCCGCTATAGATCTCCTTCAATATTTTTACATACGGCTCGTCTACACCCTGATTCCGGAGTGCCTCCATGACTGCTGAGGTTCCGAGTGAATCAAACGCTTTCTCGTAATCAATGAAAGCTATATATAAGGGTTGGTTATATTCCGCACATTCCTCTATCACCTGATAGATAGTGTGAATATAGTCTATTGTTGAGTAGCCTTTACGGAATCTTGCCTGGTCCATTGGATGACAGAAGTCTAAGGTGTTTCCGATTCCATTATTACCTTAGAAAATATTTTGTAGGCAACAGACAGTAAGCTGATCGGTCTATGATTTTTCAAGTTTTTGGCGTCCCCTTTCTTATGGATTAAGATTATGTTGACGTTCTTCCAAGATACCAGTACGCTCGAGGTCATGAGGCATTGTCTATACATGGTGGCCAGTTTCTCTAGAACAATCGGCCCACCATTCTTCAACAAATCTGCTGTTACCTGGTCCTCCACAGCTGCTTTCACCCTTTGCATAGCTCCCAAGGCTTTCTATACGTCTTCTGGCGTTACTTGTGGGATGTCAAATTCCTCTAGACTCTTCCCTCTTCCATTATAGTCGTGGGTGCCACTGGTACTGTATAAATCTCTATAGAACTCCTCAGCCACATGAACTATCTCATCCATATTAGTAAAAACATTGCTGGCTTTGTCTCTTAACGCATACATCTGATTCTTGCCTATTCCTAGTTGCTTCTTCACTGCTTTTAGGCTTCCTCCGTTCCTGAGAGCATGTTCAATTCTATCCATATTGTACTTCCTTATGTCAGCTGTCTTACGCTTGTTGATTAACTTGGAAAGTTCTGCCAGTTCTATTGTAGCTGTAGGGTTAGAGCCTTTCATACATTGGCATTTCTTAATCAGATCATTCGTCTCCTGCGATAGCTTCCTGGTATCCTGTCTAACGAAGTTACCACCGACTTCTATTGCACACTCCTTAACGATACCCATAAGATTGTCGTTTGCTGCTTCAACACTAAGGTCCTCTTCCTGAGTTAAAGCCCAATACCCATTCTGTAGCTTGATCCGGAATTCCTCTATTTTCCCTCTTACCGCTAACTCATTGATCGGCTTCTTATGTACCAGTTTCTTCCGTTCCCTCCTCAGGTCTAGGCTAATTCGAGTTCTTACCATCCTATGGTCACTGCAGCGCACCTTGCCGAGCACGTCCACATCTTGTATGATGCCAGGGTTAGCGCAGAGAATGAGGTCCATTTCATTTCTAGTCTCGCCATTTGGGCTCCTCCATGTCCACTTTCGACTATCCCGCTTGCGGAAGAAGGTATTCATTATCCTCATATTATTCTTTTCTGAAACCTCTACTAATAACTCTCCCCTGCTATTCCTAGAACCTATGCCATATTCCCCCACTGATTTGTCTCCAGCCTGCTTCTTGCCTACCCTGGCATTGAAGTCGCCCATCAGTATAGTGAATTTGGTTCTGGCTTTACCCATCGCCAATTCCACGTCTTCATAGAAGCTTTCAACTTCCTGATCATCATGACTAGATGTAGGGGCATAGACCTGTACGACCTTCAATTTGTACCTCTTATTAAGGTTCACAACAAGACCTGCCACCCTCTCGTTAATGCTATAGAATTCCTGTATGTTACCAGCTATATCCGTATTAATCAGGAATTCGACTCTTAGTTCTGGTCTCTCCGCTAAGCTTCAGTAGCACAGGATGTGCCCGCTTTTTAGCACTGTATATGCTTCTTTTGTCCTCCTAACTTCACTGAGCCCTATTACATCCCATTTGCTGCCCTTTAATTCCTCCAATAGCACTGCTAGACTCACCTCACTAGATAACGTTCAAGCGTTAAACGTTGCCAGGTTCAGATTCCAATGGCGACCTGTCCGAAACCAGGGATTCTTAGCACCCTCTGCTGTGTCGCGGGTCTGACTGCCGCCGTGGTCAGTTGCTTCGTAGCTGCTGGGGACTGAGGGCCGGGGTTTGATTGTTGTATTCATATAGGAAGTTGTGGCCAAGTACTGCACCAGGGTTGCCAATCCTGCTCTGTTGAGGGAGTGCGTTACCGGTTCTAGTCACCGGGATCAGGCTGCACTCCAGGCCTGTTTATGCAATTTTATCAACATGCGGATTTTTTTTTTAATCCGTTGGAAAATTTTGCGGCACCAGGATTCGAACAACGGTCCTCTTGCACGCGAGGCGGATGCCCTACCTCTACGCCACCGCAGCACCTATTGTAATTGTAATGTAATGCGCCCATTTTAATAAAGCAACACCCAAAGGTGTTGCTCAGTTACAACTGCCAGGAAAGTACATTACACTGGAACTTCCCTGGTCAGCGTAACGTTCTTCGCTCGTGTATCCATAAACCATGTAAAGAGGGCTGCCTCCAGCTTCTCGTATGGTGTGGTCTTCAAGTTATTCTAGAGCGCAGCTTTTAACAGCCGGTACCAGAGGTCAGTACCAGAGCAGTACTGAGCGATAACGAAACTGCTGAAACATGAAGGCGCGGGCGGTGCAGAGTCGAGCACAAATGAAGCCTTTCGAGCACCCGCATTGTTGTCAAGGGTAAAGTCAATGAGTTATTTTCTCTAAACATTGAATAGAACTGAACAAGTAGCATTTTTTTCCCCGTGTTATAATAGAATGCAATTATTTTTTTATATTGACAAGTTGAGTACTAGCAACAAAAATAAAATTAGGAGTGCCTTGCTAATCGCAAGTCCCTGGTAAGTTGCAAATCTTGTCCCCCCTACATTTAGCTCAATTTCCTTACTAAAACATTGTTCACGATAATATTAACGCCGCAGGCGTCCTCGAGCATTGATCTATCACTTTAGCTTGACTTAATAGTTGCCTTTAGTGTCCCTTAAATTTATGCCAAGAGAGCCACTGCCACAAAAGGGGTCCTGGTGCGGTAACAGAGGAGTCAGGTGCATGCGTGCTGGCTGACCAAGTTTGAATTATGCGGCAAAGGCCAATTTTATGATCGAAATAACGGAAGTTTGGGCCGACATAAATGCATGGGCTCTGGCCAGGACCTTGGGTCGGGATCAAATTAACCAAAAAATCAAATTAACCAAAGTCAAATTAATGGAAGTCTACTGTACCTGGGTATTAAAGCCACCATGAACCTAGATGTCGAAGCCATCTTTGTTTATTTGGACAGAGTTGCCAGCACAAGTAACGAATTCTGGAGTAGCCAATAGAAAAAGATCAGGCTCATAAGCCACAATCCAAAAGCAAGGAAGATGAAATGAAGCACGTAACACTAAAAAATTCATTACCAGATTTTTTTCTCGCTACTGTGCTCTGCTAAAATACAATTTGAAATTTCGTGATGGCCATGGATGAGTATCCCATGCAACCATCGCACAGCACAATGTGAGATACAGATCCTTATGAACTGCAAATACTGCACTGATGACCTAACTCAACAACACTGTCAATTTAGGCTATGGTGTTCAATGCCCACCATAGTGTTCTATGGACTAATACATCGTGTTCAATGGACAAGAAGGTAAAAAAAAATTAGATGCAAACGATGACAGGCCAACATGTCCATCACAAACATTCATTTTAATACAACACTCCGCTACTCTCCCACCCTGTCGTCCATCCGTGCACACACCACTAGCTTCTTCCTTCCTGAAATTGTCCACTGCCCACACTACTGCAAGGAACTCCCACTACTGGACGGCCTCTGTAAGAACCCGGCTAATGAAGGAAACGGGCTGCAATCCATCAGGGCCAGCCTGCAATAGCACAGCTGCAATGCCAACCCTGCTTGCAGCAGTTTCAAACACGAAAGGTCGGTTTAGATCTGGAAAACCCGCAACTGCATCCTGAGCTAAGAATTGCTTGAGAGCACCGAGAGCCTGCTCTTGGCTCTCAACCCTCTGCCATGGCTCATTCCTTTTCAAAAGGTCCGTGCGTGGACGTGCTGTAGGTAAGAAGTGAGGGACAGAGTTCCTATAACAGGGTGTCTACCAAGTTGACATTACCAAATTCCCTGAGTTTTCCAGGTTTTCCCGAGTGCCTTTGCAAAATTTTCTGAGTGACACTGAACTTTGTTTTATGTCAAGACGGGCAGACACCATGTTGCCCGATGCTGTCACTCTCTAATAAGCACGTTAAAAATTTTAAAAATGACTTAATCCAGTTCGAATAGTAAAAAGTAGTGTTCATCTTATTCAAAAAGAAAAGAGAAGGAAGGGCACAGTAAAATGCACAGCAAATAAAATATGTTCAGGAAAAAATGGTAAAGCCCATTGCAAATCAATTCAAACATTTCAAATACGAATAAAAAGAGGTGCCTAGAGAAGCAAATATTTTAAACTATGAGCTATTTCTATCAACTGATACCAAGCTCATTGGTATGAGGCCCGAACTTTCTCACAAGTGAGATTCTCTCTGAGCAGCTGGATAGTCAACTTCAACTGTCTTGACATACTCGCAGCCCGCACACAACACCTCAGTGTTGCGTTTCACCACTTTAATGTTTATTTTGATTTGGATGAGGGACACCTCCACCTGAGCATCAGCCAACACATTGATTTTTCAGCTCAAGCTCCTTCAAAGAAGCGGCGGCACACTTCCTTTGTCGTTCATCCCTCAATGAAACGATCCTTTCTCTTCTCGCCCTCCTTCCGCCATGTGTTCACCACACGGACCATATGAAGCATCCTCTTGGACAGTTGTAAAGTCAACGCCAGATTTTTTGGACTCCCTCGAGGCCGTGAAAACGTAAAAAAAAATCGGGCAATGAAACAAAATGAATGCATGCCTTTTACTGCCCCCAAGGGACTCAAATGCAACAGGCGTGTCCGAAGAAAGCTCTGAAGGACTGCCAATACACTTATTAAAGCAAAAACGGTAGCTCACAATGAAATGTGCCATTTTCAGTCTGATTACGAAAGCACATTCAAATGATAACTTTAAGCTAGCAGCAACAAGTCGTGTGATGTAGTCTTGGCGTTTTGGAGAATCGTATGCACCTCAGGATAAACTAGAGAAGTGGTTAGTCTAGGCATGGGCTACAATCTACCATTTGCGATTGTTGCAAAGTTGTTTGATAAATGAAAAATATCAAACACACTATGGGCTGTACGGAGGATATGTAGATCTTCACAGACAGCAATGAAGTGCAGTCTAAGAGTGATGACAATGGGCATTAGGTAATGAATGAATGAATTATATTTTATTAAGAAGAGGGAGAGGAGGTCCAAACGAAGGAGAGGTAGACACGCACTAAATCGCACGAGCCAGGCCGCTAGCAACACCAACAAGGGCTAACTTTACTGGACGATTGGGGTTTTCGAGAATGTCATTCTATAAAACTTCAATATGGCAATGTAGAAAAATATTGCTGTCGTCTCGATAATGATTGAATGCGGGACAGTGTAAAATGACATGCTAAAGTTGGCTTCTCATATGGAGTGGCAGAAGGTGCATGTTCAGGGGACAGAGGTGTCAATGCCCTTCTTTCGGTCAGCCAACACCTGCCATTTGTGAATTATGTCACGGGTACTGGCTGTATCGGCAAGTACTTTTTTTAAGAGTATTTCCTGGGATCGGCTGACGGCGAGGTCCCCAAAGGTAGGAGGAGGAGTGAGATGCTTGAGTCTCTCCCTGTAAGTGTACTAAAGCAAGCGGCGTATTCGTGCCATTTCGAAGTGAGAGTTCGGCGCTAAATCTGCATAGGGATGGTCAGAAAGATCAGCAGACCCGCACAAGAGAGGTTGGAGACGATAAGGTAGAACTCCAGATTGTCAGATGGCAAGACCGTGCACCACCTTGTGATTTCCCTTGTGGGCCCCCACGTGTCCCGGCATCCAGGCGACCCTAACGGATATACAGTAAAACCTCGTTAAACTGTACCCGCTTAAACAGTAGTTTTGTTTTAAAAGTAGTAAAGTCAAATCCCCGACTCAGCGGCCATTGAACATAACATATTTTGTACCCGCATAAACTATACCAGCTTATTGCGTACATATTGGTTGACACAGTGTTTCCACTTTTTGTCGCGCAAACACGGCGCTATGTCGTCTCCATCAGGTGGCCCGGCAGAACAACAAGCCTCAGAGATCACAATGGCCTCCAAGCGCCCTGTGCGTTTGTACGTGAATCCACATCAACATCATTTCGGCTCCATGCCAGGGAGCGTTATGGCGTCATGCAAGCAAAGACTCGCGTTATTGCCAAAGCTCAGATAAAAGAAAAAGACGCTGGGTGCTCAGCATAAAAGAAAGTTAGACATCGTTCATGTCATCGAACGTGACACGAAGTCAGCGTTCGCACGCAACATGGGTCTACTGTTGACTACGCTGTGTGGCATTTGGAATGCGAAGAAGTTGCTCAGCAGCGCTGCTGCGATACCACAACAACGATGACCGCAAAGAGATGTCGGCTACGAGGTTCGACTTTTCGCCATCATTGCCTCTGTTGTTGCCGAAGTGTCACCTAGCGACAGTGATGAGGACAACAAGGGAAGCGACAGCACGGGCGATTCCGGCCCGACAGTAACAGAAGCTGCGTGTTACATCAGCCTCATGAATGCAATCACTGCATCGAGAACTGCACCCCGCAATAAAAAAGGCACCCCGCGACTTCTGCAACGCTACCGCGCCCATGCACAGAGAATATGCAACACCAACGAGAAATCTGCCATGCGAGTGTTTGCTGAGAACAGGGGGCTGGCTGAAAAGCTGGCTCGCAGCTTCATTAAGTTTGAGGCTGCTGTCATAGCTACTAGGCCGTGACGGCATCAAAGGTAAATTATGCTTCTGTCGTGCAAAGTGAATAGATACTGCATGTCTTCTTCCCCTTTGATCGCATTAACTCAAGGTTCCAGTTTTGACAGGTAAGTGGGCGATCACATGCTATTTCGGTTAAGCAGTACTACCATTTAGTACGTACTTTTTCTGAGCTCCGGGCAACTACGGTTTGAAGAGGTTTCACTGTACCATTATTCTGCTTTTTGCTGCAGAATCTGGCGGATGTGTGTGTGGAAGTGACATCTTCCACACGGGGGTCCTCAACGTCTTTTAATGCTTCAAATGAGTCAGTGTAGATGGCAGATGGCGCTGTACTGTCTTGTAAGGCGTTTCAGATGGCCATAAGTTCTGCCTGTGAAGGTATCGCATAGTTTAGTGTACAAATGTAGCGCCTGGCCTCACCGGTTCATGGTTTGTACCAGGCCTGAGCCAGCGGTTCCCACTGAGTACGGCGTCAGTATATATTAGGCTGCCATTGTACTGATTGTGTCGGTGAGAGAGGCGGTCTCCACCTGCAAGCGACTAGGCAAGATCAAAGGCATGAAACAGCTCTGGAGGATCCTTTGCAAAATGCTTGGCAAAGGCAGAGAACAATCCTCACTCAAAACCCTTTCACTTCGACACGGCTCTGACAAGCACGAAAAGGAAATCTAAAAACATTCTTTGTTCACGCAAGCACCCGCCCGCACCCCTCAAAACACCAAAACTAGATTCAATGAACCCTGAACTAGACGCCCCGTTCACGCTGGGAGAACTTCATGCCGCCATTAAACAAGGGTAGAAGCGATTCTGCTCTAGGTCATGATGGTATCACCTGGAAAATGTTGCGAAATTTGTCAGAAGAAGCTGAAATGGCTCTCGTAGAAGTAATAAACACGCAGTGGTCCCAAGGAATTATTCCGGAACAATTGCCTGTCCATAATCAATCCGATACCAAAACCGGGAAAAGACTACAAAAATATCCAATCTCCGCCCCATATCGCTCACGCCTACCATATGTAAACTCACTGAGCGGATGATACAAGGATAACTCACTACATCGAATATTGCAAACCAGGCTTACATTAGTCTCAAGCTGGGTTTAGGCCCGACATGGGAGCCCACAATAACCTCTGGTTGCTGCAGAGGGTCCTAAAAAGAAATTCACAGAGTGGACTGCTGGGCTACATCCTGGCTGTCGACATGCGGAAAGAATTTGACAATGTCAAACAAAATCACATTCTCTCAAATCTAACACGACTACATCCCGGCCAACGAACAGTAGACTGGATCGCACAATTTCTTGAAGCCAGACCCATTCGACCTCGCAGCAACAGCAATGCCATTCCAGTCACTTATCTCAACCGAGGAGTCCCTCAGGATTCAATCTTGGGAGCGCTGCTTTTTAACGTGGCCAAGCTCACTGTGGCCTGCAAACCAGAGACAAGTACGTACTGGCGCCTGCTGTAACATGTATGCGGACGGCATAACCATTTGGACAGAAGCACAAGACTATGGCGGGAACATTGAGCACGTGCCACCTAACTTCAAGTTGCCCTTATTGCACTTGAAGACACCCTTCCTAAACTGGGACTCACCTTAGCACCTGAGAACACGGAACTTCTATGTGTCAATGGCATTACGTAATAAGCTCCCATTCTGTCCTGGCGAACTCCCATAGAGATAATGCATTAAAAAACCTTGATTATACAAGATTACGTACATGCTGTCTCATACGATGACTCGCACAGCACTGTAATAACCACAGAGCATGCGCGAGAAGCACCACCATCTTCTGGCAGCTTCCTCATGGTGCCGTTCCCTCCGTCAGGAAGGGAAGAGTGCCCCTTCGCATTCAGAAAGCTCCAGCTGGTTTCCGGGCTCCCTCCTAGCCTCCTTTTTCCTTCTCTCATGTTCACTGCCCTCTCATTGTTTCCCTTCCACCTCTTCACGTCGCTCAACCATCACTCATCTTCATGCCATCTCATTTCCATCTCATTGCACTTTCTCTCTTGGTGTTTCCTCTCAGCAGTACCAGCTCCCGCGAGTGTTTTTGCCGCTGTGCCAAGCTCGCTATCTTCGTACAGTGCCAGGAGTGCTGTTGGCCGCAAACTACAATACATTCATTCCCGAGTCTCATGAAAGTGAAGCCATCTCTGTAAGTAAGCACCCGAGAATACCACCCTCGACCTTATGGAAAGCATGAAAGCATGTGCGAAGATCGAACCAATTAGCCACTGGAAAGCCAGAAGATTGTATCAGATATGAACCCACCATGCAGTTCACGCACGCAGTTCAAAGCTTTGTATACACGCAAGCATACCCAAGTTCTCATGTCTGCCGTTGGGTTTCCGGTTTCGCACAGTTCATCGCACCATGCCAATACTCTTGGCTGCCACCTAGCCATAGATGCTGCCTTCCTTGTGTCTACATGTGCAGATGGGATGGATAGCATCAACAACATTCGGAGCGCAGGCAATCTCCTTGCGGACGTTGCTGCACTTGAAAGACAGCCCTTGCAGGGTGCCTTAAAAAGTGCAAGAAATTGACCAATTTCTTTTAAAGCATGAGAAAATGTTTTAGCCTTCTGGCAGGCACGGAACGTGGTGCACGGTATACTAAATCTCCAATAAAGTGCGATTGCCACCTGCAATGCAGTATCTTTTTGCACTAACTTTTTTCGAGGTTTTCATTTCCAAGTCCTGCAATGTATAGCCTATAAGCCTATTGAAGCTCCTCACAACTCTTTCCCTGAAACCGTGTATTATACAGACAATTTTTGTCGGTCGGATTATACGACTGATGGCTTATACTACCAACGTTTTCGCATGGTCCCAGGAAAGTCGTATCATCGTGGTTCCACTGAACGGAGGTATGCTAGATTATTCTTGCTAAGGAGTCAGATGCGTGTTTGGTTTTGCTTCATTTAGGAAACTAATGTCATTTCATTGATAGTTTCCCACTTTGAGCCCATAAAATGTGGGCGTGCTTTCAATTTGAGGATGTGTTAATATCTAGCAAATACTGTCAAATTAATCAATGGTGATTTGATGTTTTTCTGCTTCTTATTTATTTCAACCCGCTGGATAATTAATTTTTTATTGTTATTCATGAATAAACAGCACATATATACCAACGCAAAATATTTTTTTCTCAGTTTACAGTCACCCTAGAAAAATTATAGCAATTTTTTTTTCGAAATAGGTCCCTCGGAAGAATTGGAATCTGCAATAAAAAAAATCGACCCTGTGCAGTCACATATGGCGAAAGAAATCTACCGTCAAAGGGTTAACACGGCAGCCGTGACATTTATCGGTGCTCCCAGTACCAAAAAGCATAGCCTTTGAAATTCGTGGCTATTACTCAAAAGAAAGCATCGCTAGGATACGTATTTGGGCGCCAGCTATGCGTATAGTGGAACTCAGCAGCGTCCAGGCGATGCATCTGCAAAAGCATGACGGAGACCAACGTCGCAGCAGGTTGTAATGCGTTTCGAGAGTGCATTTTAGAGCACAGCCGTGCGGCGAGCGTCGCGTGCGGCTAGTCACGTTAAGGCACTTGCACTGCACCAGTCGAAATGCTGTCCCCTCTAGACTTAACGCGCACGCCGTCAGTTGTTCCTCTTCGGAGCATGCGCAGAACAATCCCCAACCCACGCAATGCTTTTAACAGCTGCCTGCGACAGTTGCAAAGCGGCATGGGCACCTTTTTTTTTTTTCCGCGCCATACAGTGTGAGTCGGCGCAGTCGGCGCAACGAATGCGTGGATGGAGCAAGAGCCATCTCAACATCACGCCGCATTGGCCGGGTCCAATTACGTTGGCTGTGCCAATGCTTTCAACTATAGACGTTCTTGCCAACGTGACGTAGCGTGTGCACTACGTCACGCTACGTCGGACTATATATGCACCTTAACCGAGCGATTTTTTTCTCACTTTCATTAGTACAAATTTTTGTAGACAGACAGACAGACAGACCCTGGAAAGTGCACGAAGTACTAAAAAGATGCTAATACATTAAAAGAAACAAATCTGAATGAAGCATCCAGCATTCCAGTTGTTCTCATATGGCTTCTGCTCATGACTATGACGACATGGACTCAGTTACTTTGTTTTCATTAGATGCTAGCGCTGCTATTGCTCTTTTACAGAGCTCTGCGCTCGCTATGCTCCGAGTGTCACAATTGACAGGGCTAAGCATGTGCTAAAAACACTTGAAGGTAGGAAGAAGACAAGAACACCAGTCAGCAAAACAATGCTTGGAGCGTTTACAAAAAGAAGAGAAAAAGGAAAGCAGCTGGGACATGTGTTCCGTGATGAGTGAGGGAGGAGAAAAGAATAAGAAGCCAAAGACTGTGGAGAAGGGCACTGCTTATGTGGACTCTGAACCAGGCAGAAATATCTCCATCTGCACTTTGGAGAGGTGAAGGAGCACTGTCAAGAACCCAAACCGGAGAGGGAACAACCTGGAGATGGCCGGCAAAACATCTAGATCCTGAGCACGAGTTACATTGCCATGGCACTGCTTCACAGGCTCAGTAAAGCCCCAAGCTTGCGTCACGGGCCAGAGTCCAGTACCATGGAGAGATCCGCCTGGCCATGTCAGCAGCACGATGTCCGACTGGCCAGGAATGTGTCTTGTGCTATGACGGTCTCAGCAGAGAGCCAAAACCCCATCACCGACACCAGAGGACGAAGCCTATGTCGCTTTTGATTTCTTGTGCTTACATGTTTAGTAGTTTTAATAAATGTTTCTCCTCCTCCCCCTCCTCCTTAGTAGAACTGACAAACAGTATAAGTTAAGGTCTAGTTTGTTGTGCATGCATGTAACTAGTTTAGGTATTTTTTTCGTGTGTGCACAGGATTTATGGCATGTAAAATTAGCTTAATGTTTCTTAGTTATAATTGTTTCTTGGGATAAATGTTTTTTAATATGTTTGCACAGTGTTCCCGTCTTTTTCGGGAATGTAAAAAATTGTGACACGGAAGATTGTCCGAATTAAGCCATTCGCTTCCACGGCCGGCACAAAGCCACTGAAGCCGAATGAGGCCAAAGTGCAGGGGGCCGGCCCTGGTTTTTAGAATGAGTGTTTTGACAAGTCTTTCAGTGATGGCAGCAAACTGCATGCTGCCCACAGCACACTGCATTCTCGTGGCGGGTGCAATCAGCAGTTATTGCAATGCTCCATAATCCAAAAATACAAGCTCGATGGAGCGGATGTTATCACATGTACGTACCTTGTTATAAAGGGCAGGATCATCATCTTTGCTCAAGCTTTGCAGGCCATCAAGGCGGCAGAAGATGACCAGCGGAGGTATGAGGGCAAGTTCGCCAGAAAGGCTCACCAAGTCTGGGCCGTGCCTGATTTCCTCACAGTTACCATAGTCCAGGTACTGAATATAGCTCTGCATATACACATCAGAAAAGCTAATGGACGAGGAACTTTTACACACTTCACACAAGACATAGTGAATGTATGGCTCAGTATTTCACCATCTCAATCCTCAAATCATGAAAAGCTTGCAGCTGCAGATTGGATTAAGAATTTTCAATTCTTTAGCGAGTTTTGTAAAGTATACAAAACGTAAACTACATGCAAAAACGTTCTAGAGGAACATTGGATATGAGAATATCAACTATTTCAGGTACAGCACACCTCAAAAGTACCTTGCCAATCACATGAAAGATACCATATTTACTTGCATAATCATCGCACAAGCGTAATGATCTACCTCTTAATTTTGTCATCAAAATTCGATTTTTTTTTCTTTCTCGTGTAATCATCGCAGCCCGAACTTGCCGCAGCAATATCTTGTGTGCCAAGTCTAGCTAATGATGATCGCGCTTACTATCTGTCGAATGCTATGCGAACGACTGTTCAAGACATACCAAGCGGTCTGCACGCACCAAACATTCTTAAGCAGATGCCTCATTTCATTCCTTTCATCACTTTCCATACTTCCACGAAAAAAAAAGAAGCTACAACCAAACTTGCCTTGGCTATATTATTTGTAGACTTTATAATGGTTGTGGTCAACAACAATAAAAAAGGTGCCTTTCGATTCCTCTCGTCTGCACTCGTGGGCACCCAACAAATCGCGAGCAGCAACGATAGTAGCCACGTTTACACTGATACGTTAGAAGTGTACCCTATTCATGTGCCGACGCTTCTAACACAGCTAAGATATTCGCCCACCCTTAGCAGAAACGTGCCGTATTAGGATACTACTGAAGACAAATGCCGCAATTTTCACAGTATGCCCGCCATGTGTTACTATGTCCCTGGCAGCTAAGCGTGGCCATCTCTGTTTCTGTCCCCACAAAGTGGACATGGGTACGTTATTGCCGCAAACTTGCCGACATTAACAATATTATTCATTACTGACATGGAAACAACTTCCAATGTATGTAATGTACTCAAGAGAAGAAAAAAAAAACGCATTCAGCTTGCTCCGCCGGCCGCCATTTTTGTTTTGGTGTCCCGCACTTTTACAGCGGCAGACTATGGCAGCCGTCTGTTTGTTGACCTGTTGTCATCCCACAGCAAACGTGGGATGGAAAAAAATGTTCTTTTCACGGGAAATCTATCCCGCGTAATGATTGCACCCCTGAATTTGCTTAAATTTTTTTTACAAAAAAGTGTGATCATTATGCGGGTAAATACGGTACACGTCCAATGTACATTTCACAAAAACAATACAAAAAGCGAACCAAGCAAAAATGCAGTTGCCGACCTTCTAACTCGCTTTGCTGAAACACTTTACAAATACAGTCAAACCTCGATATAACGAAGTTGTACTTCCAGTGAAAAACTTGGTTAAATTGCAAATTTCATTAATTCGAGGTTTGAAAGTTTCAGCTTTAAAAACAGCTTTACAAATTCTTAAAGCATTCTGGGTGGATACTATCTTGTTAGTAAGCACTTATAAAGAAATAGCAAGAAGGCCGGGCCATAAGAGCGTGGTTATGTGCGCCAGCAAGTGGGGCGCAGAAAGCACCAAGAGCAATGCATCGACGTTTCCTCACGGCGTCCGAGATTTTTGTGTGTTGCTTCTGTTAGGAACGGCCTGCAGAGGTGCCGACATGCAAAGTTTTCCCAGCCAGCTGCAGCTGCGAGCGTGGCGAGCTTCCTCGAAGAGACCATGGAAGCCTTCAACACCCGCTGCGGTGACTCGTTTCGTAGAGACGGCGAAGTGCCGCGACAACACCCCTCTGCGCTGCTATGACTAAACGCGATCGGCGGACCAACTATTGTTAGTTAACTCGCCACCAACAACCCGGTCTTTCGGGAGCGAGGGAGTTCCTGAGGGAATGTATCTCGCGGCAACGTCCCACGTGCCTTTCAGGATGCAAGACAATGGAGAACCGGCGGCCACGCTGTGGGGGTCAGCACGGGGAACAAGAGAAAACCTCCTTTGGGCAAGACACAGTTATGCGAAGACCGTCTCACCTTGGTGGGGGCAGTGAAACCAGTGCGTATGTGTGTGTGTAAGCCCACCTCCTCCAAAAAGGCGGGTCAACTACGCTGACGTTGGATGCTACGAATTGGCGGGGAACTGCCATTTTTCCCTCACCTAGGGATCTAGGGAGGACGGAGTGTTTATAAGCTGCTCTGTGCTCGTGAGCTGTGTGCTCTGTGATCGTGCTCGTGCTCGACAAGCAGTATGTTTGCAGCTTGGCGCTCGCATGCTGTATACTTCGTCATGCTTGCTCCATTTGGGAGCCACGCTAGGCTGTTGAATGTATCGCTTGTTCTAATGTAAGTATATGTAAATAAACCCTGTACGCCTAGTTCCTCCCAAGTTCCTCCCTACAACTCTTGCACTTCGCGCAGCGCCGTAAATATTGAAGGCCATAGCTGACCGCACTTAGTGCCCGCAGATGGCGCCCACAAAGTGAAAACAAAAGTGTAAAAACATACGAATATTGGTCCTGAGCTCGTGAACAACAAAATGTGCATGAAGTCACCATCCATTTTGGCTTTCCGCAGAGAGAACTTCGAAGAACAATACGGCATGTGGCCTGGCACAGATGCGTGCCAGGAGACGAGGCAGATAAGCGCACATTACTGCCCCCCCCCTCCTTAGCACATGCTTGACCACATTACTGCGCGTTCACTCCCTCACCATCCCTTTTTTGCAGAAAGAATCGTCAGCTCTCGTATTTCTTCGAGTTGTTTCCCAGTGCAATAAATGGCGCAGCAATATTTCCTGCTTACTGCGTCCTGGTGCGCACACAGTTTTGTTGCTCAAACTTTTCAAGCAGAAGGACGCTTGAAATAACTTTTGCCTCGGCCGACATTGTTTTTTGCTAGACTTACTAGCCATACAGGCTCCAAATACACAATTGAAATGGCCGAAAACTTCGTTAAATTGAAACTGTCAGAAACTTAATTTGTTTAATTGTGAAATTAAATACATGGTTTTCAATGCAACAATGATCAGGAAATGAAAATAGATTGTTACATCATGAATTTCGTTAAATCAAGGTTCGTTACATTAAGGTTTTACTGTATTATTCAAACTTGCAGGCAAGGTGCGATTAGAATTGCTCCAAGATGCATGCGACACATTTTAAATATTACTTTCATAGCATTCTTGCTTTTGATACACTTAGTGTACATAGTGCACAAGAGAGTTTGCAGGGCATTATGTGAAATATGAAAAGAAGAATCTGACATCACTCCTATGCGCTAAGGGGACAAGTGAAGAGCATAAGCTCTTGTGCTGAGCAGGACTGATAAATACATTTGTGGTAGGTCATCTACTTGAATCCTATTTTACACTATGTAGACTTGCCTTGGTATTGTCAATCTTCTGCAAAACTTTGCAACGGTACCATTGCCCATCTTCAGAGAACTTAGCAGCATAGATCTAAAGGAGGAAACAAAACAAGTTACATCTGATAAGAGAAAGCCACTAAAGCACTCACAAACACTTAACGACTAACACGAAATAAATAAATAAATAAACGAGTATTTTTACATAAAAGTTATGTCGCAACTAAAATATATGGACACTGCAAATATGTCATCATTAAAACTCGCTGAAATTGATGCCTAATCTAGGGTGCGTGTCGCACCAAAACGACCACCACACTGCACAATGAAAAATCGCCGAGACGACATGCTGGGACTGACGTCATATTCGCTGACCACCAGGTGCACAGGGACAACCTTTAGGGTTGTGCACTCAGAATCCAAAAAAGCAGTTTTTCTTTTCATGCTTTACTTTTCTGCAGAATTCAGGGAGCATGAAATTTTGCCTACAGGAGATGCACCACTCTGATATTGAAAAAAAAATTGTTTACTTGTGAATGGCGTAGAGGTCACTGTAGCTTACAGAATAGTTTACAAAATAGTTTACAGGTCAATGGGTGTTCGATGACCTAGCTTCACTCTCAGGCTTAAAGGGCCCCTCACCAGGTCTGGCCATTTTGAGCTGATAAGCACAGAGCATGCAATACACAAATGATCGTGTTTTCAAAGCATTACATCGCTCGACCAGAAGAGAAAGAATGTAGCAAGCACCTACTTGCTAATGCACAAAATCTGTCATCTGCTCTTTGCAAATCAGCTTGACGGGCATTACCACCAAGTATCACATCCTCCCTCACAATGGTAATTTGTAAAATGAAAATGCAAAGAACTTAAAAATGTGCAAAATGCTCAACACAATTTTGAGGAAATGATACTTCACGTTGACTGAAACTGGCAGTCACTCCTCATTTTATTTTTTAATTTTTTTTAAAGTACCCTCAGGGCCACATGGCATTAAAGAGGGGAGTTGTTACGAAGTAGTAAAGGAAACAAACAAATAAAAAAGTGCGGTGAGTTTCGGTAACATAATGATTCTCCTGATTATACAATGTTAGCTAATGTTTAGCAAATAAGTTTGTTACCGGTGGTGGCTTTGATACTTAAGGGAAGGTGATTCCATTCCCAAGATGTACGGGGTATGAAAGATTGAAAGAAAGACTGTGTAACATGAATGAATTCTTACCTTACTGCGATGATCGATGCAGATTGAAATGTACTGAGCTCGCAGTATGAAGTTGTCATGAAGTGTGGTACGATAGAAAATTTTATGAAATAGCAAAAGACGGATGACTTTGCAGCGGTTAGCTAGTAGAATGAATGCTAGGTTAGTTTTCATTGAGGTTATACTAGTCGTACGGTTAAAATTAGAATGAAACTAGTAGAGTTATTTTGTACTAGTTGAAGTGAAGTAAGATTAATGCAACTGGGATCCCATATTGCAGACACACATTTAAGTTTCGAGCGTATTAATGTCTTCTAGAGCTGTAGTTTAAAAGTAGATGGTGCTTTGGAAAAGCTGTGCTGGCTGTACCCAAGCATGTAATTAGCAACACTAATGGCGTACTCTATATTAATGGTCCAATTTATTTGTAATGTGTACACCAAAATATTTATATGACCTACTGAAATCTAAGGGAACGTTGTTAAGGTAGTAAGTGCTAGGATTATAATTAGATCTGGATACATGCATTATTTTACATTTGTTAACTACAAAAGGCTCATGTACAGTTTGCATGAGTTAAATAACTAGGCTAGCCCTACACTGCAAGAGATAGCTAGAAAAAGCAAGCTCACATAACTCGCCCACTTCACACGTCTCAAACATGACAAATCACTAAAACCAACCAACAGACGACAAATCTGAGCACACTGTGTTCCCAAAAAGCTTTTTAATATACAGTAAAACGTTATAAGAAAGTTGAAGGGGGGGAGGTTGTAATTATTTTGTTATAACTATTAGTTTGTTATAGCCACTATCCGTTTCTATCCATAATTAGAAAGCAAGAGAGGATGTACTCACCACCAAATCTCACAGCAGCCCGCCACGCAAAAAAGAAAACGGCCGTCGCATGGGAAAAAAACAAGCGACAAAAAGACAGCAAGGAATTGCTACTTTATTCACACCAAATGGCTCATCACTGATCGATCAACAGCACACCAGCTGACGGCTCACTTTGCAGAAAAAAAGCCCTTGGTATATTTTTGCAGTGTCTTCTTCAGGTGAATGATGGCTTTTTCAGCTGCAGTCGCTACTTCAAGTCCGTCCTCAGCGTTATCGTGAGTGCCGAAGAACTCATGCAGCAGGTCTGCCACATCCAGCGCTTGTGCGGGTCTCAGTACATCGGGTTCGCCAATATTAGCCTCCAGGCTGTCGTCGACACATTTGCCACTGTCATTAGCCACCCCCATCAGCGCGCGCACAATTTCCGCCTCCATTAGCTCTTCCGTCGTCACCACGTCAGCATCGGCACTGACGTACGTGCAGAAGGTGTCGCAGTCGGCCACAACACCGGCGTCAAGGAGAGCGTCCCACGACGCTAGGGCTTGGTCGCCTGCGGCACCCTCATTTGCGGCAGCACCGAGATCTTCGCTGTAACTACCGCTGCTGGCGCCAAATGAGGCATTCCATAAGCAATTGGCGATCGTGCTTGCCGGTACAGCCATCTAATCAGCCTGCAGCATCTTGATCGCCACGTACAAGTCATAGTGGACTTATGCTTCATGCTCATACTGAGCAGAATCCGGTCGATCACATGCTTGGGGTAGCCTGACTTAAAGTTCATGATAACTCCTTGGTCGAGAGCTTGCACAACTGAAGTGCAGTTTGGTGGCAAGAAGCACAGTTCGATGTTTCTGAGCACAGCTGCAGTGTGGTGGGCCGTGCAGTTGTCCAGCACGAGGCATATCTTGCGGTTCAGCTTGCCCAGCCGCTTGTCCCACTCCCACAGCCATTGTGCTAAAATTTCTCTAGTCATCCAAGCCTTACGGTTGGACAGATAACTCACTTGGAGCTTTCGTTTGCGTTTGAAGCATCGTGGTGATGCACGTTTTCCTACCATGAGGGCTGGCACCTCTAATGACCCATCCATGTTGGCAAAAAGCAACACGGTTACGAGGGCCTTGCTCTGTTTACCACCCTGGCAGCATTCACTTTTGAAGGCCAAGGTTTTTTGCGGCAAAATCTGGTAGAACAGGGCTGTCTCATCCGCATTGAACAAATCCTTGGCACTGTATTTTTCAAGCAGCTGTCCAACGTTTGTCTGCACCCACGCCATTGAAGTTTCGCGGTCGACAGACTGCGCTTCCCTGCTGACAGCCCTGCCAATGATATTGTGGAGCTCCTTGAAACGCTGCAGCCAGCTGACATTTGCCACAAAATCGTCATGCCCCATGATGCATGCAAAGTCGCTCGCTTTGCTCTGCAACAGTGCCCCATTCACGCGAGTGCCATTTGTCTTGCTCTTGCGTCCAAAAACCACTTGAAGACAGCCTTTTCTACAGCTTCGAAAGCGGGGGCTCGCAGCTTCTTTCTATTGCCTTTTAGGCCACGTGCAACGGCACCATCAACAGCTTCTTTGCTGGTCAAAATCGTTGACAGCGTGCTCAACGCTATGCCGAAAGCATCGGCAACTTTTTTTTTTCTTCACGCCAGACTCGACGGCTTTCAGCATAGTCACCTTCTGCTCGATTGATATCGTTTTGCGCTTCCGTTTGCCGTCGTCCATCCCCTTTCTGGTGACAGGAACTCGCACGAACGAACCAATAGAAACACTTGTATCGTCGCTGCGCACAAAGGCAACGACAAGCAACAACAAAACCGCAGTCAGCGCCGCCCGACGCACACAGCAGAAGAGCGAGCAGCTCCACCAGTTGCACGGGAAAGCGGAGGCTGGGAGACATGAACGTCGCGCGCTATAAGACATTGACCTGACGGCTACCAAAATGATCAGTAAATGCTTGTTGTGTAAAAAAAAAAAAAAAAATTCTGACGATTACATTACTTCCTAATGCGAAATTTGAGTGCAGCTCTTCAGCTGTTTCGGCTTTTCTATACACTGAGGCAAATAATTCGAGCAAGACATGTATGTACAGTTACAATTTTTTATTCTTCACTTCTTCAAGAAACACTCCACTCCCAGTTCTTGATTGTCATGAAGGTAGCAATGTGGTCGGAGAAATCGATGAATATATGCTAGACTTGCTGCACCAATGCCTGGATCGGCGTAGTACACCTCTGGACTCTGGCGGCAGCGGTCGTTTAGCAGCAGAGGCAGACAAAGGACTTCCACCAGTTGCCAAGCTCATGGCTCAGAAAGAACTGGCTGAGAATAAACTACTCATTTAGGCAGACGGATTATATTATAATATAAACCATCTGTGAGCCTCAGACAATCCGTCTGGTGCGGAACATTTCGCACCAGCCGCCGCAAACAGAGCGTAGCTTCGCGCAGCTGCCTCGCTTATCGGGAGGTAGTGGGAGGCAGCGCTTAGGCGCATAGGAACGCTGCGCGGCGAAGAGATGCCAGCGACTGACTGACACCGCTGATGCTGCTAGCGAGGCAACTGAAGGCGGCTTTGCGTTTCGGTTTGGGAAGCGCACACCGTGATCTGCTGATACTGAGCTGGTACTTTGGCAACCAGAGAACACCGAGCACTACCGCGCGGTTGCAGCCACGGAGGAGCGGAGGGAAGGAAAGGGTATCCGCAGTGGCGAATGGCAGCTATGCGTTTCTGCTTGGGCAGCAGCACCTCATCGAGATCAGTCGCCACCGAGCCGGCACTCTGATTGCCACCGGACATGGGTGGCATTGGAGGCGGAGCGAAGAGAGCAAGGCTTGGGCCGTGCGCGAGAGATGGTGCCAGAGCGCGCGCAGCTAGAGGCTAGCCCCGGCTATGGAGCTGGTTATGGCGAGGCACGACGGCGTTGCGAAACGCAGGAACGGGCGCCAAAGAGCTGTGCTCTAAAGAAAGGTTCGTTATACCCATTGCGAGGAAATTTTAGCTTCGTTAAAACGAGGTTTTCAATGCATGGGCATTTATAGGAATTTCAAGGGGAATCACGATTGCTTCGTTATATCCATTAGTTTGTTATAGCTAATCAACAGCAGACGAGCAACGGAAGCCTCAGCGTGGGAACTTGCATTCGTCACGGTCCTGAAAAATAGGTTTGCTTGTTGAAACGTTGCCTCTTGGCTGAGGCTTCCCTTACTCACCTCTGTTACTCAATTGAAGTGTACATCACCTTGCAACCACTTTGCTTTGTTTGAATACGTAAACCAATATGCTTTTTCAACATGAAACCGTCAATTGCATTTTCAAGGACTCGTGAGCCTTAATTGGGCTTACTTGTATGCTTATTTAGCGTCCTTGTTTATTCAAACAATATTTCCAGAAGTCCTTGTAAATACTGTTGTCTCCATAATATTCCTTGCTTTTCTACGAATACTCCACTTGCGTCAAAGACTTTACTGCTGCACCAATATGCAATGTAAAATTTATTGCATAACAGTTTTTTTCCCCGACAATTTGTGCCTCTCGCCAATGTGCTATGAAAATAATGGGACATTGCAGCTCGAGCTTATCTTGCTAACAGCACATCTTTCCCGAGCACTTTATACATTTATTTTAATCTAGCTGAAATTGTCGAGCACAGACAATATAATTATAGTACAAAACATGTCGAACAGCACTGTATGCAATACAAGTATGAGGGTAGCCCAGCATAAATATCGATGTCTGAACCTTCGTTCTCCCTGCTATAGCGGCATGCCGAACACTATGGGAAAACTTCACTTGATTTCAGCTCTCAATTCCATTAAATAGATGACTATCTATGTGTGTGTGTTGTAAACTCAAGTGACTGACAGCATTAATTCCACTTGACCTGTACGAAATTTTTGGGCATGTACAGCTCCATTCACCATTAACAATAAACAATGTAAGCTTACTTGCCCAGCCCATACTACCCTGCACAGCTTCATTTGTAGTCTTCCAGTGAGCACCCAATGCAAGGCTTCCCACTGACTTTTCGTTGCCATGGAGTCCTCATTGTAGCCCTGATTTCAAGCAAACAACCGCATTTCCAAATGTAACTCCTGGAACCGTTACACCTTTTCACATAACACGGAGCACCTTCATACCTATCGTATCCCCATAGAGCTCTGTGTTTGATTATGGCCGCATTTCTCTTCCCCTTTGCTTTTATTGTTTTTTCCTGTATTTCCATATATCTATTGCCTTCATTTATCCATATACCAAGGTACTTATATTCTTTTACGATAGGTATTTCCTGGCCATGTATTGACACTGTCTGTTCACTGTTTCATTGAATACCATAACACCTGATATTTTAACGTTAACTTTCAGACCTACATTCTTGTCTTCATGTCCACAGATATTAGCGAGATGTTGCATATCACTTTGCTTGTTAGCTAGCAACACAATGAGGTCTGCATAAAACAAACCTGGAAGCTGCTGCTCTACTATTGTACTCGCCTCTTTTTATGACAGATGAAACCCGGCATTACTTGCCTCTAGCACCCTTTTCATCCTTACCATGTACATCATAAACAACAGTGAGGATACAGGGCACCCCTGCCTCAGTCCCTTGTTGATATCAACTTTCTCCTTGGTCCTCACCCCGTCTTATTCAATGCAAACAGTATTTCCTAGCTAAATCTCTAAAAAGCTGTATACAATCATCGCGTAAGCCTTCCCCTTCCAGAATATCCCATAAAATGTTGCGGTCTATGTCGTCATATGCTTCTGTAAAGTCTAAAAAGGCCATATATAACGGTCTCCTTTCTATTCTGGATATTTCAATACACTGAGCAAGGATAAATAAGTTCTTATCCTGATGTCTACCAATTCTGAAGCCATTCTGAAGTTCTCCCAAATTACCATTATTCTCTGCCCATGCTTGCAGCCTTAACTTAATTGCCTGCATTGCTAACCTGTATATTACCAATGTAATGGTCAACAATCTATATGAGTGAATTCTATCTTCCTCCCCTTACCTTTATAAATTAAATTCTTTCTATTTTGTCGCCAACTGTCTGATATTTGTCAATCTTTTAAACTTTTTTTCTACTGCTTTCAACAGAGCTTCCTTACTTTTTGGACCTAGTTCGTTAGGCAGCATTACGGGAACCTCGTCTAGTGCTGTGGCTATGCACTTAGGAATTTTTTCTTCAGCTTTTTTCCAGTTGAAATTTGTTAGCACAGCTCATTTTCCATCTGGTTTTCTTTAATGCTCTTCTTTTCCTCAAATAGAGCCTTGTTATTGCCTTGGAAAGATTCGGCTGGTATTTTTTGGATGTAATTTAATGCCACGTCCCCTTCCAGTTTGTTTCCATCTTCGTCTAGGATATGTTGTATTGTAGCAGACTTCCTGCCTAATAATTTTATGTTGTTCCAAAATATTTTAGGTGTGGCCTTCTTACAGGCAACCTAAGTGCAGTTTTAGTTGGCAAAAAAGAGTGTTCTTTGACAAGTTGGGGCCGGATTGCAAACGCCGCTGACCGGAGCATCCGTCGAGCTAGGCCTACCAGCCCTATCGCTGGCTGTCAAGCGAAGCCGTCAGTGGACAAGTGCTGTCATGTAATTTGTTGTTACTCACTAAGGCATAATTTTACTGACAGTGTTTGCGTAAAGCGAAACAGAGCGGTGCAAAGTTATTTATATTTTATTGCTCGAAGAGAACATGAAGTCTTCTGAGCACACAAGCTGGGCTGCTAGATGTACGCGAAGCTTACGCATCACTTGCTCCATTGGATGCACGTCTTGTGTGCCCTGAATCGTATGTTGCATGTCGGAGCATGTAGCACCGCACGTCAAATCAGATGCCAAATCATACTCTGTGTCTCCTGCTTAACACATCCTGCACAGGTGTTAAAAAGTTTTACATGTGAAGGAGATGGCTCCCTAGTATGAATAAGTGCTTCATTAAAATCTTGCATATACTTGTTCTCTCAGCAATAGGTTGCCGAATGCAGATATAGAATTGTAAGCGCAACAGGAGACATATCTATGACGCCAAGTGGCTGCTGCACCACAAACCTTACAAAAAAAAAAAAAAAAAAAATCCTGGGCAGCTTACACAAAGTATAATATTCATGGTTAAGTTCCACCACAGTTGAAGTTTGCAAAAGTGGCATAAGTTATCGCTCTGAAAGTTGTCCGTTGGCAAAGGCAAAAATGTTGCCCCGTTGTCTATACAAAAGTTATGCGAAATGAACTGGGCGAACATTTTTAAATGTGGGTGAATTTATTTAGAGGTAAAATACTTCATGCAATTCACCCTTTTAGTGTCTTTGCAGCTGCAATTACGAGGACGGATCAGAAAGTCTTTGCCCCTATATTTTTTATCCAAATTAAAGCTGTAAATGCAGAGTCAGCATGTCCATTCTCAGCGGTGGACCTATCTTGGACAGGCCCGACCTTATCTGCCAGAAGCTCCGTGGTACGGCGCTGCTGTTAGTTGTTAAAGATGGCAGTTGTGCTTCACATGTCCACGGCGTAAGAGCAACGAAGTGTGATTCATTTTCTATGGAGCAAGGGACAAACAGCCATCGAAATCAACAGGGAAATGCAGCCCACGTATGGGGAAAGGTGTCTCACTTGGTGAAGTGTGAGGTGGTGGTGTTGTGAGATGGCAAAAGGCTGTGAAGGCTCACGACAATGAGCATCAGTAGGACAAATTCTACCACAGGGGCATCTCAAATTTAGTGCTGCGATGGGCAACTGTCTGAACCGGTGTGGGGCCTATGTGGAAAAATAGTGCAAGGTACGTAGAACAGTATGTACATGTGTTATTATTTGTATGTACTTTATTTTGGCGAACAAAAAATAGGGGCCCCCCATAAACTTTTTAATTCACCCTCGTACATTTCTTGTTGCTGCAACACGGGATAATACGCTTACCTTCTCAAGTTCTGGATTTGTCTCCGACATAGCTGTGGGGCAAATCTCAGCAAGCTGGGTTCCAAGTTCAGTGGCTTTGTCAGAATCTGAAGGTCGCTGCCCAAAGAAGGATGTTGTGTCTTTCACTTCACAAATTAGTAGCTCCACTTGTGCACATTCCTGTGAAAATAGATAAAGATACCATTAAGCACTGGTTATAGATATATTCGTTATTCCCATACCTTATATATGTAGGTGCCCGATTTACAACTACAAACCTGCCATGAGCATTTTGCAATGATTAGGCCATGTGACACCTCGTATATTTTCACAAGAGTGCCTAATAAACAAATTCTGGGGTTCTATGTGCCAAAACCATGATTATGAGCATGCCGTAGTGGATGACTCCGTACTGATTTCGACCACATGAGGTTCTTTAATAAGCACGCAAGGCACACTACATGAGCATTCTTGCATTCCACCCTTATAAGACTGGCTGCCATGGTGAAGGACTCAAGACCAAACCCACAGCCTCATGCTAAGAAACACACCATAGCCACTGAGCTACCCCAGCAGCTAGCTAATTGTCTGCACTTGCTTTAATGAATTCCGCAAACTTTGCTCTGGCACCACCACACCCTCCACAGGGAGGAACAGTCACCGAAAAATTTGTGCTCTCAAATAAGCTCCACAGCAGTTAGTGGCAGAGTTGCCACTTTACCCAGTGCACTCTGTCCACAACAGATCGCCCACTAACTCCTGTGCAGCTTCTCTGAGGGCGCTTCTTTGTGATGCAGGTGGATAGCTAGTCAAGTGATATGCTTCATTTTTCACAGACTTTCTTTATCAGCCCAAAAAGACAAACAGGTAAAAAAATTGTTGACTACAAATTCTACAAATTGACAGCATGCCATTCAGACCAGTAATTAAAAATTAGCTAACTGCAGTTATTTGAATGGCATGAACCAAAATACAGTAAAACCTCGTTAAACCGTACCCACCTAAACAGTAGTTTCGTTTTTAAAAGCACTAAAGTCAAATCCCCGACTCAGCGGCCATTCAACATAATGTGTTTTGTATCCGCATAAACCGTTTCAGCTTATTGGTTACGTATCGGTTAGCACGTAGTGTTTCCCCTTTTTGTCGTGCAAATACAGCGGTGCGTTGTCTCCATCGGGTCGCGCGGCAGAGCAACAAGCGGATGGATCAGAACAGCGGCCTCCAAGCATCATGTGCGTTTGCGCGTGAAGCCACATCGACATTCAACATGAACATGATTTCGGCGCTGTGCCAGGGAGCATTGTGGCATCGTGCAAACACTCATGTCATGCCGAAGCTCGGATAAAAAAATGTGTCGGGTGCTCAGCGTAGACGAAAAATTAGACATTGTTCGTGCTATCAAACGTGACACGAAGAAATCGGCATTGGCATGCGACAGGGATCTACTGTTGACTACGGTGTGTGGCATTTGGAATGCGAAGAAGTTGCTCAACAGCGCTGCTACGACCGCATAGAGATGTCGGCTACGAAGTTCGACTTTTCGCCATCGTTGCCTCTGTTGTTGCCGATGTGTCGACTAGCGATAGTGATGAGGACGACATGGAAAGCGACAGCACGGGTGATTCAGGCCATACAGTGGCAGAAGCTGCACATTACGTCAGCCTCATGAATGCAATTGTCGCGACGAGAACAGCACCCCGCAATGAAAAAGGCGCCCCACGACACATACACCACTACCGTGCCCGTGCATGGAGAATATGCAATGCCAACGAGGAATCTGCCAGGCGAGTGTTTGCCAAGAAGAGGGGGCTGGCTGAAAAGCTGGCTCGCAGCTTCAGTAAGTTTGAGGCCGCAGTCGTCGCTGTTAGGCCGCCGTTGCGTCCCTGTTTTGAAAACACTGCTCGTGCCTTCATTGCCAGAACGCTGTCATGTGGTTTTCGAGCAAACATGCAATGCGAATAAGCTGTTGCTCGGGCAACTTTTTTGTATTTGCCGACGCCGTCACTGCAGCGAACTGCATTGAAACTAGTTACCGCCAGTCAAGTTCAAAACAAATCTGGCTGATCTTTGCATTTGCTGTTCATGTGCGCAGCACACCTCGTGTTACGGTTTTTCCTAGGGACATACAAATATTCGAAGCTTTCGAATAACAAATCGAATAGTGTCCTATTCGATTTGGTCTTTGAATAGAATAGACACTATTCATAAATGCAAACATTTTTCAAATACTTTTCGAATATTTCTAAACATCAACTCTTCAATATTTCTAAACGTCAATTTGTGCCTGTCTTACCCTCTGCACCAGGAAAGAGTGTGCGGCAAACTTTCCCTCTTCTCTGACTTGTGCAAGACGGCCACAATTGACAATAATTGACGTTGAAGACTCCGCTTGAATGTGTTGCCGTCACGTGCTGCAGAACGATTTGGAGATGTTTTAGCTTATTCTCCATGAAATTTAAGGGATGTCAGTCCATACGAGGTCATTGAATAACCAGCCTTTCAGTGCAGCAGTAACTATAGCATGCAGAAGTTTCCCTTCGCTGAAAAACGTGGGATGTCCATCTTCAGTCGCGTTGTGTGCATGCATGAGGAACTATTTTAGCTGCATCTGTTTTCACTCGACGAGGAGCAGCAGCGACTGTGAATTGCCAGTGTGAATTGAAAAATCTCACCATCTGATGCCTAAAGTGCAACAGCAAAGAAAAAGCAGTCGATGCGGCACATTTCATTTAGAAGGGCACTGCCACAGAACACATTTGAAGAAAGCGCCTTCCTCGAGGACTATTGCCTACTGATCCGGATGGCCTGCGGGCGTGGCCCCCGTTTTAATTCTCTCCTCTCCTATATTATGGATTTCAGCCTGGGCTCCCTGATATAGGAGATAAGAAAACGACCTAAACCCGGAAGCCCCCCCAAATTTCATCTTTCAAATAAACACATTTTCACCACCATCTGATATATTGGTTAACTCTTTCCATACCGCACTCATTAGGCCTCATTAGGCCACTAATGATGGTTTGAAACACCACTTTCGAGACCTCCCGATGATATGTGGTGTTTAATGGCACAAGGGCCAGGTATGGCTAAAGAGCACCATGACAAATGGTGATTTTAACGATGTATTGTGAATAGCGTGGACAGTGAATTCATCATGGTAGATGTGACATGGCTATAAAATGGCGTAAAAACTGTCGCTGTAAATGGCATAAAATACATAGGTACTAAAACAATGACACTGATTATAGTCGGATACAACTTTAGAAAAAAGGGAGCGTTTACTCCTCCGAGGCGGAGGCACACGAGCATCCACCAATGGGTGCGCACTCTGGACTAACATCATGAGCCGGACAGTCGGTGACCCCGCCGACGGAGAAGATGGCCGCCTGCGCTTCGAACTGGGCGAGGTCGCGTCAGCTGTGTGCTTCAGCCCCTAGTCAGAGTGAATTTCAGAAATGTTTGTGATGGTCTATCATGCCGGAAATATTACTGCGAGCTTACGATGCGGCATTTGTGCCGCGTGCGTTTATTCTGAGCCGCGATCCGGCAAAGGAACATTGCAGTGAGCATCGCTGGCGCTGCGCTACGCTTTGCCTGAAAACAGGATCTCGCGGCGACAGCTACAAACACACATCCTGCGTGTTTGTTCCATGTTGTTTTATTTCGCTCCCGAATGAAGTTACAACGAGAAAAATTTTCCAAAGACTGGTGCATACTGTTAGCGGCAGGTGTGTTCGTGTACTGTGTCGCTGCGTTTTTCGTCAGACGGGGTCGTTTTTCGTCGGACCGAGCATCTCGGCGACAAACTTGGTCGTGGCCTCCGCACTGTATTCAAGCTCCCTGTTACGCCAATACGTGTAGCAGTGGAGAATCATGTTGCGTGAATCGCTATTCAAGGTATGGCTACTCTTGTTCTTGTCGAGGCTCCTTGGTGGTGTGGACATCGAGGCGACACAAGGCTCTTTCGGCAATAAAGTGCGAAGTCGCTGGGATCCAGGGCGGAAAACTCGCACACATTGCCTTACGCGAACTGGCGAGATTGCAGGCTTGCAATAATAATAATAATAATAATAATAATAATAATAATAATAATAATAATAATAATAATAATAATAATAATAATAATGATGATGATGAAAAGAAAAAAGAATTGAAAACACAAAACCAAAAAATATAAATTTTATGCTATTTAAAACCAAGAGTATTTATTTAAAACGATGAATGAAGCATTTTTGTACCTTCCTGCCTCGACCGTATTCTCACCCCAGGTTTGCAATGGTGGCGATAAACGCATTGTTTTATATAAGTACTTTTCCAATAGCAACTGATTCATTTTAAGCTTGGAAGACGAGTAGTAGATATGCCGTGTACATGTGAACAAGCGTAAAAGCCTCGCAGAGCTGCTCTTTCTGCTTTTGTCACATGCAATGAAGCTAAAGAGCAGACAGGCAGCGTTGTAGAAGGCACGGGATTATTTTTCTGTCGCTATCCGGCATGTGCTGTAGAACATGGGAGCTCTACTAAACCAGTCATCAAAATATAAAAGTAATTATTTATACTGAGAATTACGCTTTTCAGGAGCCCGATTTTTCGAGCGGGACTATTTTAATCGCGAAGGCAATCGGCTGTCGCGCTTTGGTCATCTAGGCGGGGCCTCCCCTTTTTTCTAAAGTTGTATCCGACTATGGTTAGGGACGTGGGTGACGGCAATTGTGTTTTGGTAAAAACGTACAACAGCAAAACAACAGTGACACTAGAGCTTAGAGGGCCCTCGAATACAAGGGCTGTTAATCACGTGTTAAAATTACCTGGCCAAACTATTTTCAGGGTGTCAGTTTTGGCTAAGAAATCTAAGACTATTTGCAGATTAAAAAGCAGTTCATCGCTAAGAAAAAATGCAGGGCGAAGAGGTATATTGCCACATGGTGTGGCACAGCAAGGGGACAGAAGAGGAAGAGAACGAGGTTCGTCTCGGCATCGCGCGTCAACGGTTAGGTTTCGTGAAGTACAAACGCCTGAATCCCCATTCAGCGTGTATACTTCAGCAGGGTATACGCGACAATTTGGTGGAGCTTGCTGGGTACACCCAACTTATGCAGGAGACCCCACTGGGCAGCAAGAACCTCGCACAATTGGAGTTGACTGCAGTTCACCACACAAGACGGCGAATACGAGGCCTCGCCATAGAATTTGCAAACCTCCAGGAAAAAGTGATGACTACGACCACTGCAACTTCTACGGAAAGGATGACACCGACTTACCTAATGCTGCTGAACCCCCAAGTGCCGACGGCTTTTCATGGCGACATATTTGAAGACGTGGAAGACTGGCTGGCGGAGTTCGAGCACGTGGCTGCGTTTAACAAGTGGGACAATAACGCCAAACTCAGGAACGTCTACTTCAGCCTCCAGGATGCTGCGCGCACGTGGTTTGTGAACCGCGAAAGTGCCCTGTCATCCTGGCCTGAATTCCAGCACAAGCTACTGGAGACTTATTCCAGCCCCGATCGCCGGGAAAATGCGGAGCGAGCCCTTCAGTCACGCGTCCAAAAGCCCAACGAGAGCGTCACGATGTACGTGGAGGACATGACGCGTCTCTTTCAGCGTGCCGATCCGAGCATCTCGGAAGAGAAGAAGGTGCGTCATCTGATGAGAGGCGTAAAGGAATAGCTCTTTGGCGGTCTTGTTTGGAATACGCCCAAGACTGTCGCAGAGTTCCTCACCAAAGCTACCGCAATGGAGAAGATGCTGCAGCAACGGTCGAACATGTACAACCGACAAGTAAACTCCACCTGCTCTACGGATACGCCGGTAGGCTTCGGGTGCGACGTCGCCTTGCTTTGCGAGCTGATTTGCTCAGTGGTTCGCGACGAGCTGCAGAAGCACCACGCTACGTTGCCACCGCCAGTAAGCTCCCTCGCCAGCATCGTAAGCAACGAAGTACAGCAGGCACTGCAGGCATCTCTTTCCAGCAGTGAAGCGCCACCTCTGCCAAGTCAGTCCCGGCGGAAGACTTACGCAGAAACATTACTGAGCCCCGCCCAAACTTTCGTACCTACTTATGTTGCGTCGCCAGTCGCGTTGCAATCGATGCAAGCCGCTCCGACAACTCCACTACCGTACTTCAACGAGCGCTGAACGCCCGCGAGGAAATCAGAGGTTTGGCGAGCACCCGACCGACGACCACTGTGCTACCACTGCGGCGAAGCTGATGATGATGATGTGTTGTGTTTTGTGGCGCAAGGGCCAGGTTTGGCCAAAGAGCGCCATGACACGTGGTAATTTTGACGATGTACTATGGAAGATGTGACTTGGCTGTAAAGTGGCCTAAAAATATTCGCTGTAGAGTGCGTAAAATCTATGGGCTATAAAATTATGGCGATGGTTAATGACGAGTACTATGAACATTAAAATCCGTCGTAGAAGGATGATGCAAAATATAAAATATATAAGATGGTAAAATTACTTGGAGCACTGCTGCCTCGCCAGAGCCCTTCAACCACAAGGGCCTAGAGGCATGTGCTATTCAAAAATTATCATCACAGCGCCATCCTCTGAAGAGAGGAGACGCTATGAACGTATGGGGCTAACAACATGCAACACAACATCTTTCAGATAACTTAGGACTGCGTTGGTGTCAAATAGTGGTTCTGGGCCGAGTAACATTACTGGATGAAGGGGGATCTGCTGCCGGTATGCAATGGGAAAATGTTTCTTTCTTTCAGATTCAGCTTTCCGACACTCCAGAAGGACGTGGAGGACAGTGAGCCTCTCCCCGCATCTACCGCAGGTGGGAGGCTCATTTCCGGTGAGTAAAAAGTTATGTGTACCAAATGTGTGTCCTATTCTTAGACGACAGAATAGGACCTCTGTCCGGCGTGATTTTGTTACGGAAGGCCAGAATCCTAACTGTGGCTTTATCACGTGGAGCTTATTATTTGTTTCCGCGTCCCATAGGCGTTGCCACTGGTTCCGTAGTTTCCTCCGTAAGCGGCGAAGCTGGTCATGTGTATCGGGAGTGCCCCTATCGACGACTCGGCCTGCGGGGTTTTTCCATCGATTCGCCTCGGCCTAGGTTTGGCCAGAGGCCTCCTGACATCGCAGAATTCATCAAGCAGCAGCGCAGGCCGGGCACATCGCAGCGGCAGTCATGCTCACCCTCACCGCGGCGATATTTCCTTGCTCGTGATACCACCTCGAGGACGACGCAAGGGAGATCACCAAGTCCACGCCGGAAAAACTGAGGTCAGCGACCTTCCGAGGCGGGGCCGCTGATACTCAACGCACTGAAGACCTCGTATCGTGCCGACCGCAGAACAACGAAAACACGACGACGCCAGAACCAGTTCCCGCCAACAAGATTTCACTGGACATACCTGTGTTGATCAACGGCAGAAAAATGAGTGCACTTGTAGATACCGGCGCCGATTACTCCATTCTTAGTGGCAAACTGGTGAGGGTTCTGAAAAAGTTACGTTGCCCTGGAACGGGGCACCAGTTCGCACGGCAGGTGGCCACGTCGTCACACCACTTGGCTTATGCACGGCGAGAGTAGAAATTCGCGGTGCTGATTTTCTTGCCACTTGTCTGGTTCTATGCGAGTATTCCCGCGATTTAATTCTTGGGATGGACTTTCTCCGGGAATATGGCGCCATTATTGACCTCCGCGAGCGCTGCATCACTTTCTCGACACAAAGGGCAACAACACAGACCGACGCCGTTGGACACAGATCGGCACTTCGCGTTTCGGACGACAGCATCACGATACCGCCACGTGCGAGTGTTATGGTTCCGGTCAAGTTCGACGAGCAACAAGACGGTGAAGCCATTGTAGAAGGCAACATTTCTATGTTGCTGACCCAAGGTATTTGTGTAGCGCGAAGCCTTCTGGAACTTCGTGATAGCCAGACAGCGGTCCTCGTTACCAACTTTACCTTTGAGCATCGCCACATTTTTCGTGGCACTGCCGTCGCCTACGCCGAACCATCAATGGACATCATCGAGTGCTTTGCTTCTGAAGTGGACACAGACAACGGTTCGCTCAGAGACATCGATGTAGACTCCGAGCTTACGGACGACCAAAAGAGCGCACTGCAGGAACTTCTGAACAAATTCCGCGCGTGCTTCGCTCGGTCTACTAAGGTGGGCTAAATGCCGATCATGAAGCACCGAATAACGACATCCGCCGACGCACGCCCCATCAAACAACAGCCTTATCGTGTCTCACCGAAAGAACGTTAGGCAATTCAAGCCCAAGTCAAGGAGATGCTAGATGGTGTCATTCAGCCTTCGCACAGTCTGAGGTCGTCCCCGGTCGTTCTGGTAAAGAAAAAAGACTAAAAGCTTCGTTTCTGTGTTGATTATCGACGCCTCAACGATGTCACCAAGAAGGGCGTGTACCCACTACCACGTATCGATGACTCTTTAGACAGGTTGCGGCGAACTAAGTATTTTTCGTCTCTCAATCTAAAGAGCGGTTACTGGCAAATTGAGGTAGATGAATGAGACCGCGAAAAAACTGCTTTCGTCACTCCAGATGGCCTTTACGAATTCAGGTTACTTCCTTTCGGGCTCTGTTCGGCGCCAGCAACTTTCCAGCGAATGATGGACACCGTTCTCGCTGGTCTGAAGTGGCAAACCTGCCTCGTCTACCTCGACGACGTGGTTGTTTTTTCGGCGAAATTTGACCACCACCTGAAACGACTGCGGCAAGTTCTCGAAGCCATCCGATCGGCTAACCTCACCCTTAAGCCTCAGAAGTGTCACTTCGGCTACAAGGAGCTTATGTTTCTGGGACATGTGGTCAGCGCGGAAGGCGTTAGCCCCGATCCCGCGAAAACTGCCGCTGTAGCCATGTTTCCAACAACGACCAACAAGAAAGGTGTCCAACACTTCCTGGGCCTTTGCGCATACTACCGGCGTTTCATCGAAAATTTTTCGAAGATGGCGGAGCCACTGACTCGGCTCACGAGGGACAACGTATCGTTCGTCTGGGCCTCAGAGCAAGAGACTGCTTTCACTGAGCCTCGACAGCGTCTGGTGTCAGCACCAGTTCTGGCCCACTTTGACGAGGAGGCAGACACGGAAGTTCATACAGACGCCAGTAACGTCGGTCTTGGTGCGGTGCTTGTACAACGGCAGGAAGGTATTGAAAGAGTGATTGCCTACACAAGTCGCACACTATCGTGTGCAGAGACCAACTACACCACTACAGAGAAAGAGTGTCTTGTCGTCGTATGGGCGCTGGCCAAATTTCGACCTTACCTCAACGGCCGCCCATTCAAAGTTGTAACCGATCATCAATCGTTATGCTGGCTTGCAAATTTACGGGACCCTTCTGGACGACTGGCATGGTGGAGTCAACGTTTGCAGGAGTACGACGTGACCATCGTGTACAAGTCGGGGCGCACACACGAAGACGCTGATGTACTCTCACGCGCCCCTATCGACACCACCGACCAAGACATTGAGGACTACGCCGTTTTCCTTGGGGCAGTAAGCGTTACTGATTTGTCCACACGGCAGCGCGCAGACGACTCACTACGACCTATATTCGAACATCTGGAAGGACGAAACCTATCAATACCCCGGCACATCGCTCGAAGATTGTCGTCTTTTTGTTTACGACATGGCGTCTTGTAAAAGAAGAACTCCGCTGCCACCAACAAGACATACCTTTTGGTCGTTCCAGCAGACCTCCGTGCTGAAGTTTTATTCGCCTGTCATGACGAGCCTCTGTCTGGCCATTTGGGTTTTACGCGAACGCTTGATAGTGTGCAAATCCTACTACTGGCCGAAACTTGCCGAGTGTGTTAAGCGGTACGTGCAAGCCTGCCATGAATGCCAGCGCCGAAAGTCGCCAGCTGTGAAGCCTGCGGGATTGCTGAATCCGATTGACCCACCTGGCAAACCTTTCAACCAGGTCGGCATGGATCTTCTGGGCCCGTTTCCATTGTCATCTTCTGGCAACAGGTGGATAATCGTCGCCAGACTATTTACCACGGTATGCTGAGACAAAGGCGTTGCCTCGAGGCACAGCTTCCGAGGTGGCCCAGTTTTTCATACAAAGCATCGTCCTATGACATGGCGCCTCATCGCACGTCATCACAGACCGAGGCAAAGCCTTTACAGCGCAGCTCATTGAAGACGTTTTTAAACTCAGCTGCACAACGCATCGAAGGACAACTGCCTATCATCCCCAGACAAACAGCTTGACCGAACGACTGAACAAAATGATGACTGACATGCTGTCTATGTACGTAGACGTACAGCACAAGACGTGGGACGAGATACTCCCCCACGTAACGTTTGCCTATAATACTGCTACGCAAGAAACAACACGCTTCACGCCGTTTTACCTCGATTACGGCCGTGAAGTGCAGACTATTTTAGAAGCAATGCTGCCATGCGACAACATCGCTCACCTCGATCTCGCCCAAGATGCCGAACTCTTCGTGCAGCGCGCGGAAGAAGCCCGTCAGCCTGCCTGAGTGCACATAAAGAAACAACAGGGCATCGATGCGCAACGTTACAATCTCCGCCATCGACAAGTCGAGTTCCTACCTGGCGATCAAGTTTTGACCTGGACTGCCGTGCGCCGAAAAGGACTATCCGAGAAGCTTTTGAGTCGCTACTTCGGACCTTACAAAGTGTTGCAGCGAATTAGTGACGTGAATTACGAAGTCCTTCCTGACGGAAGCCAGCCTCCCCGACGTCGACAACCGCAATCTGAGATTGTGCATGTTGTGCAGTTGAAACCGTACCATAGGCCCTAAAATTCGACGTTTTCAGCCGCTTAGGTTAGTTTTTGTTGTTGCTTGTCCCTCAGTGCCTTGTGCCTATATCGCACACCCCAGTGATTGTGACTACAGCCAATGTGTTCGTCCTAGGCCATCTCGGCGCTCTAACGTCAAGCCTATGTATGTTTTAATTCTTTTATTATTATTTTTTGAAGAGGGGGTAGTGTCACATGGTGTGGCACAGCAAGGGGACTGAAGAAGAAGAGAACGAGGTTCGTCTCGGGCATCGCGCATCAATGGTTAGGTTTCGTGAAGTACGAACGCCTGGATCCCCATTCAGCGTGTATATTTCAGCAGGGTATATGCGATAATATTTTCGCGATATGTAGAAGGAAAATACTTTTTCCTCTCTGCTTCTACTGCAGGGCATTGGACAAGAACATGGAAGACTATGAGATTATTGCTGCACTTGCCAGAAGTTGGAGGATCCCCCCCCCCAATCAAGAGGTAAGAGTGAGTACGGTAAGTATGTCCTATCTTTAATTGGCAAACAAGTACTTCCTTGTACCGTGCTGTTTTCTCACTTATCCAGTTCCCTAGTTCTGCTTTTATCATGTGTAGCTTATTCAATGTTTGTGTATCCCACTCTCCTTCCCAATGAATGGCTCTTTAGTTTACGATGTAGAAAAGACTTAGGTCTGTGGCAGGGATGGGGACATTACCATCTGGGTCGTTAAAGCTCACTGACTTAACACTTTCGTCAGCAGCTACGTTGCCTTTTATACCTTTATGGCCAGTGTTACGGTTGGCGTCTGGCACCATGTGCAGAAAGGAATTTCACCAGACCTCCTTCGTCGAAATGAGGCGTGACTTCTCCTGCCACAGTTGGCGTCCCGCACCTCGTGCAGAAAGGACTTTCTCTCACCCAACCTTCACCCACCATGCCTCATTGGAATGAAGCGTGACTTCCTAATTCGCCGTGACCATTTTGAGTGTCTGGCGGAAGCCTCACAGTGTTTACAGGCCTCTTTTGTGTGTGTGTGTGCAACTTTAGAGGGACCCTTTCCTCAAACGGTCAAACTCTACAGGAGAACTTCCACGAACCAGAAACGCGCAAAAAAGACGGACAAGCATTTACAATTCCAGGAGGCGGGACGCCCTTCTCCTTGCAGCAGGCTCGGTATAAGCAGAGGAGGAGGGGCTTGCTTTCTGTGCTGGTCACGTGACATCGACGGAAGCAAGATCCCTCCCACGACTGTAGAGAGCTTATTTAAGGGGCTCCGAAATGTACTTTTGATGACTTCATTCTCCTCCCATCATCTTTCAATAAACCGTGCAAGTTTCACACTAGAAATCGTATCGTCCTTGCCCGGTCGCCATGGTCTACCGGATGCCTGCAGCCCACCGACAACGCCACGCCTCCCAATAGTAACGTCGGTCGAGCTTCGATAGGCAGGCGTTGCTACAACACGGCAGCAGTACGATATGCTACCCTGGAGTATGCAACACCAGGTACCCAGCATAAGAAAGTCGCTTGGTTGCACATATATGCGGAGCACAATGAGCTATGCAGCTCATTCAATACGGAATTCTTGTTTTCGTAAACTAATTAGGGCTCTCGTCTGCGAAGACAACAGCGTTAGCGACATTTACGAGCCTTATGTGTTTAATAGCCGAGAGCATAGTGTATGCTTCCGCTGTAAATATACTGGTGTGTGGGTTTAGTGCCCTAGATGTTGAAAATGAGGGTCTGAGAGCTGCATAAGCAACACCAGCAGGAGACTTTGAAGCATCTGTGTAAAATTCATCACAGGAATACTTCTCTTTAAATAAAAAAAAAAGCAATTTTATGTGAGCCTAAGGTGCTCGTTTCGATATTTATAAGAAAGAGATGTCACATTGGATAATTTGCCACTCCCAAGGCAGTGGAAGCCGAGTAGGAGCCATTAGGACATTCTTTAAAAGAGGGACCCGTGTTTTTCCTGAGAGTGCTTCCAACTGGAGGGACAGAGGAGGCCAGATGGCTGGGCAGTTACAGAACAGCCTCGCAGTGGGCAAGTCGCGAACTGTAAGATGACATGAATTCTGAATATCTGATTTAACTCTCATGATGTAAGAGAAAGTTAAATATGTCCTTTGTAGAGACCATTTGTTGGATTCAACGTACAGGCTTTCTACAGGACTAGTCCTGAAAGCACCTGTAGCAAGATGGATACCCAGTGGTGAATCGAATCTAACATCTTCAAGGCACTAGGCGTAGAAGAGCCATACACTATGGCATCTTAGTCAAGGCGTGACCTTATCAGACTTTTGTACAAGCTCAAGAGGCACCTTCTGTCACTTCCCCAGGATGTACAGGACAAAGGCTTCAGAAGATTCATTGTCTTCATGCAGTTCGCCTTCAGACATTTCAAATGGGGGATAAATGTTAATTAAGACTCTAAAATGAGGCCCAAAAATTTGTTCATGGCTCACAGGGAGCTGTTGTCAACTGAGATAAATAGTGTGATCAGGTAATATACCTCTCTTGTTCGAGAAGAGAACACACATGCTTTTTTATGGGTTTAATTTAAACCCATTCTCATCAGCCCACTTTGGCAATTTGAATGTGCTGTTAGACAGAACTTTGGATGACATTCAGCAAATTGTCTCAGACTCCCATTTCAGCCAGGTCACGGAGAATTCGGAAACACCACGTAGTGTCCTATGCCTTCTCCGTATCAATAAATACTGACAAAAAGAACTGCTTATGCACAAAAGCATCGTGAATATTCGTCTCGATGCGGAAAAGGTGATCAGTTGTGAACGTACTGTCCCTGAAACCACACTGTAGGGGGTCTAATAGTTTAGTTACTTTCAAGAAAATGAAGGCGAAGCCGGTTAACCATTTTGTCAAACAGTTTACATAGGCAACTTGTCAAGGCTATAGGCCTGTAGCTGTTGACAGAACTTGGGTGCTTCCAGTCTTTTAGTATTGGAATTATTATTGCTTCCTTCCAGGTGGACGGAATACAGCCGGCAGAGAACACGGAGTTGAAAAGTGACACTAGTATTTTGTAAGTTTCAAGGTGTAGGAGTTTGATCATTTCATACAGTATTCTGTCACTTCCTGAAGCGGACTTGCTACAGCCATTTAGCGCAGCCTGAAACTCCACCATGTTAAATGGACGGTTGTAAGGTTGATTACTACCAAATTTACACGATTGTAAGTCGACCCTCCCATATCGCGTGTGACAGGGGAAAAAAAAAAAAAAGAAGAGCATACCCGAGGGCGCATTCGATAATGAAAATTTATTGGTAGCTGGCATGGTCACTGGACTACTCGCCTTTAGTTGTGCCCATCCTCACTAGTGCTGCCATCCGATCCCAAAGCGCGTCATCATCTAGAGAAATTCGACATCTGGCAAACGACCACACCACAACATCTTGTGGAACAGCAGCCCACGCCAAATGCACCCAACAGCACACAGCCATCAGGGAGGCTCTTTTTGACAGGTCCGGTTGACGTAATTTCACGGTCTTCTGCCGCCAGCCACTCATTATACTCCCGGCGGAGCAGGTCCTCAAAAGGCGAAGATCCGGGCTTGTTTCATGACCATGTCACACTTCACTGACATGGACTGATTATGCATTTCAGCAACGTTCGCCGCAAACTTGGCCTACAGCTCTGGAAAACGTCCACACTTCGGCCCGGGGGAAATTCTTCACTTGCCGTCACAGGTGAAAATTTTGCTTCGCTGCAGTTGCCAGTCTCACACCACCCGTTCAGAAACATCGAACTTGCGGTCCGCTGCGCAGTGATTTGTTTCTTTGATGTAGAGAATGGAAGCCCTCTTAAACTGAAGGAGTGCCGAATGTTTAGTGGGCCTGGGACACATGTGATGACTGAGGAAGCATGAAAGTAGCATGTAGCCAGCAGTCAAGTCGAACTCGTCAAACTAAGAGCTACAGGGAAAGAGAAACGTGAGCGGTGTCTGCTCTTCCATGAACTATCGATACGCCTCGCAAGCGCTGCCGTTCTGAGGGCGCTGCCGAGAATGGAACAGCAATACTTCCATCAACTATCGGCACCCCCCCCCGAGTGTTGTGTGCACTGTAAAACTCGCAAATGTTGAAAAAACCCTTCCAAAAAGCAAACACACAGAATAGCGGAAAGCTACAGTTAGGGCCATAGAGCAAACATAAAATTTTAACTACATTGTAGCTGCCCTGATGTTATTAGTATCACTTTTTTAGCGATGCCATGCTTTGGTTTTGTTTGTAAGTCAACTTAGATTTTCAAATAAATAAAAAAATAGGTCGACTTACAATCCTATAAATACGGTATTTCCTTTCCGACACAGAGGCAGTCGCTCTGCTTGTTGCCGGTATCTCAGAAATGTATCTGAGTAGTGGGATAAACTAGAAATCTTCTCAAAATGTGCCCCTAGAGAATCAGCTTGGTCAATAAGTGTGTCTTCGTGTGTATTTACCAATAGTAGAGGATGACCTTCACAGCCTTTTATTTTATTTACTCTGTTCCAGGCTTTTCTTTTGTCTGTACATGAATTTATACTAGAGATGTATTTTTGCCAGCTTTCCCTTTTGGCACGGCACACCATTCTTCCACCTTCCAACTTTATTTTCTTGAAGCTGATCAAGTTCTCGGTAGCTAAAGAGTCGTGAAGGAGACTCCAAGCCCTATTTCGATTTTTGCGAACTTTTTTGCACTCCTCATTCCACCAAGGAATATGTCATTTAGAGGGTGATTCATTCATTTCAGGGATACATATTGATGCAGCATCACTTATTAATGCCGTCAAATATGATACTGCATTGCTGATTGAGAGAGTACACATGTCATCCCAGGTCAAGTGCGTCAGCTCTCTGTATCGTTTCCAGTCAGCAGTGTCAACCTTCCAATGGGGCAGATGTGGAGAACACGTATCACCTTTTGTTAACTTTAAGACAATTGGGTAATGGTCACTCCCATATGGATTTTTGATCACATTCCACTCCAGGTATGGCACGAGTGTACTTGATGTGATGCTTAAATCTATAGATGAGAACGTTTTGTTTGTTAGACTGTAGAATGTGGGTTCTTTCTTGTTTAGTAAGCATGCACTTGTGGATAAAAGGAAATTTTCTAATGAGCGCCCTCTCGTATCACAATGTGACTGTCCATAGAGAGTGTTATGTGCATTTAAATCGCCTACTACAATGCAAGGTTCAAGGAATTCTGCGATAAAGCTCTGGAATTCTGTTCTGGAAAGTTGATGGCTGGGAGGGATGTCGTCATCATCATCATGATCATCATCATCAGCCTGGTTACGCCCACTGCAGGGCAAAGGCCTCTCCCATACTTCTCCAACTACCCAGGTCATGTACTAATTGTGGCCACGTTGTCCCTGCAAACTTCTTAATCTCATCCACCCATTTAATTTTCTGCCGCCCCCTGCTATGCTTCCCTTCCCTTGGAATTCAGTCCGTAACCCTCAATGACCATCGGTTATCTTCCCTCCTCATTACATGTCCTACCCATGCCAATTTCTTTTTCTTGATTTCAACTAAGATGTCATTAACTCGCGTTTGTTCCCTCACCCAATCTGCTCTTTTCTTATCCTTTAACTTTACAATCATCACTATTCTTTCCATAGCTCGTTGCGTCGTCCTCAGTATAAGTAGAACCCTTTTCGTAATCCTCCAGGTTTCTGCCCCGTACGTGAGTACTGGTAAGACACAGCTGTTATACACTTTTCTCTTGAGGGATAATGGCAACCTGCTGTTCATTATCTGAGAATGCCTGCCAAACACACCCCAGCCCATTCTTATTCTTCTGGTTATTTCAGTCTCATGATCCGGATCCACGGTCACTACCTGTCCTAAGTAGATGTATTCCCTTACCACTTCCAGTGCCTCGCTACCTATCGTAAACTGCTGTTCTCTTCCAAGACTGTTAAACACTGCTTTAGTTTTCTGCAGATTAATTTTTAGACCCACCCTTTAGCAGCTTTGCCTCTCTAGGTCAGTGAGCATGCATTGCAGTTGGTCCCGAGTTACTAAGCAAGGCAATATCATCAGCGAATCATAAGTTATTAAGGTATTCTCCATTAACTCTTATCGCCAATTCTTCCCAATCCAGGTCTCTGAATACCTCTTGTAAACACGCTGTGAATAGCATTGGAGAGATCGTATCTCCCTGCCTGATGCCTTTCTTTATTGGGATTTCGTTGCTTTCTTTATGGAGGACTACGGTGGCAGTGGAGTCGCTATAGATATCTTTCAGTATTTTTACACACGGCTCGTCTACACCCCGATTCCGTAATGCCTCCATGACTGCTGAGGTTTTGACTGAATCAAACACTTTCTTATAATCAATGAAAGCTATATATAAGGATTGGTTATATTCCGCACATTTCTCTATCCCCTGATTGATAGTGTGAATATGGTCCCTGTACGAATTCCTGAATGATCCTGAGGCTCCAGCCACTGGGAGCAGGCTTCTTCATCTTAAGCGTACCAGTGAAAGCACCAGACCCCATGATGTAGATAATTAAGTCCCCCATTGTTTCCCTTACCTTCTCACTCCCGCCACTTCCCAAGCCAATTCACCGCAGCCCTTTAAGGGCAAAAAAAAAATGTGAATAAAGACGTGTAAACAACAACCGCCCATAGCAGAAACGTGCCGTATTAGGATAATAGTGAAGACAAATGCCGCAGTTTTCGCAGTATGCCCGCCATGTGTTTCTATGTCCCTGGCAGCTAAGCGCGGCCATCTCTGTTTCTGTACCCTCAAAGTGAACATGGCTACGTTATTGCCGCAAACTTGCCAATATTAACGATATTATTCATTACTGACATGGAAAAAACTTTCAATGTACGTAATGTACCCACAAGAAGAAAAAAAATCACGTTCAGCGCGTTTGGCTTGCTCCACCGGCCGCCATTTCTGTTTTGGTGTCCTGCACTGTTACAGCGGCAGCCGCCTACATGGCAGCCGCCTGTTTGTTGACCTCTTGTCATCCTGCAGCAAATGCGGGATGAAAAAAATTTTTCCTTTTCACGGAAAACTTAACCTGCGTAATGATCGCACCCCTGAATTTGTGTCAATTTTTTTGGACAGAAAAGTGCAACCATTATGCAAATAAATACGGTAATTTAAATAATTTTAGTTAACCTGCATATGCGCAAACACGTAACACATTTGTAATGCATTGTACAGCACAAAAGTATTTTCATTTTCTTGTAGCCTAGTTACCAAACACACTTACACTCCCATGACGCAGACGCCGACACAGATTCCTTAGGCTTGGATTGCACGGCTGCTAGCCAAGGCATGTCTATGGCTGTGTGGTTGCCATTTAACAAGCACATCCTGCTAAATTTCGCAAATTCATTCGAAATTAGTGTTTTGGCACAGGTTGGCGCAGCTCAATGGTTTGGCGCAAGATGGTGCAATTGGCGCAGCACTTCCATCCCAGTCTTTCCGAGATCATTTGAGCAGTCCCCTTGCTTTATTCCAGCGGTGGTTTTATGTATCTTCTGCTTGCTAAGTCGACCCGCATGTGTACATGAAGGTTAAACTTGATTGTCATCACAGCTGTAAGCACTTGAAAACAGGTTTTGTGTGCGTCATTTTGTGATTCCACAATGAAAAAGCAGGAACCGTGAAGAAGTAATAAAATGCTAAAGGATGTGGAATGCACTAACACGCAGTTCAGGTGAAAGTAGCATGGAGAAGCTATGGCCTAGTCAAACATAACATGAACCTATCACAATTTGTCTTTTCCACTGCCGTTATATCCAGTGAAGTCACCTGAAGAGGGATCTACATTAGGGCTAGGCGTATGGAATTTTACCATGGTTAATGAGAACCTTTAATGGAATCAATAAAATTGGATTTGTGTTTTTACATACATGAGCTAAAAAAATCAAAACCAATAAGTTTTACACGCAAACCTAAACTGTGCTACTTGTTTGAACAGAAATTGCCTTCAGTGTCAAATGATTGACCACTTCGCATGTAACAATCACATCAAACACGGACGAAAGTAGGCATAGGTTGGTTTTGTCATGACCCCTAAGAGACACACAGGCAGGCGACGAAACACTGTCTGTGATTCCTTTGCTTGCTGCTGAACAAGTTGGAATGTCCCACCGACACTTCCCCAATTTTGCTCATGTGACCTCTGCCAATTACTTGCAACAAAAAAAATTGTGATTAAAACATTAATTATTTGGAAAGTTAATCCATCAATCGCCCAGCTTTGACGCACAGTAGCGTGGCACCCTGTCATATTTCTTTTCTAAACTTTCGTGGTTAACATTGTTTGCTCATGAAACAATGCTGAGCTATTTGTTAATGAAAGTGTAATAAGTGAGACACATGCCTATGACCTTGACTGACTGCTTCAGTATGCAATTTACAACTTCGCATGAATGAAGAGCAGTTTTTAGCAAGTCTATTTATTACTTCATATCGGAAGTTTCATTTTTGCTTTGCATACAATTATAAAATCAACTATCTATATGAACTGAAAAACCAAGAAATGCTTTGATTGTGCTCAAGAAGAATATCTTTTTCGAAAATTCAAACATTCTATATAATTCTTCTGGAAGAGAAATATTCTTTCTTTTAAAAGCAGTCAGAGGAGACAGACTGATGCAAGATCTCTGGCTGCAGTGGTGTCACGGACGTGATGTAAAGCAAACAAAATGTACACCGGTGGTTCACATATGACAAGAGCTACCAGTACAAATTCTAAACGAAGCCATAGGTGGCTTGGGGTGACCCCCCCCCCCTTTTCTGCACGGTGTTTTCCCCCTATTACTGAAAAATTTCCTGCTATACATTTTTTATTTTAGTTGATCATGCATATTCTTGATGCATTTTGTGAACTTGGATAAAAAATAAAAATATTTCATGGGTATTTATATGTGCCGTAATTAAAGAAATAAAAGATTCACTGTTTATAGGCACAAAACAGTTATGTACCAGTTTTTCTAGGACAAATAGTTTTGCCTTCAAATGCAAAGTTTTAAAAATGCTTACATGATTAAGGAAACATTTTTTAAGCAAAAGTGTTTCAGCAGTCAACACTAATGAAATTATATATTTTTTTCAGGAAATACAGAGCAGTCGAGTGTAAATTGAAGATACATATAGAATAACATCAACAAAATGACATGGGTTGTTTACAGATCAAACTGAAATCTTTTTCCAGCATAAAAACTATCAGCACTCTTGAACTATTCAATCCCTACACAGAGTACAACATAGCTAGATGCGGGTTTGAATGAAGTAATTGTTTTACTTACTGGACGAGAAGGGACGTCTGACGACTCTTTAGCAAAACCCTTCTTGCTCTGTGCAGCGCCTGCGTGGTAACAGTTCAATACACCAACTTTCCTGCTGTTGCATAAACATAATAAAGTTTACACGGGGTTCTCCAGCTATAATGCAAAAAGCTTTAATAAAAGATGAATAAGACCAGGTGCACGATGTTTGAGGTCTTGTTGAAAAACACCAATATTTTTTTTTTTTAGCCCCTGACATACAATTACATTAAAAGTTTGTTAAATCGCCTTTCGTTAATGCAAATTTTGAATATTTCAAACAAACTAGCCAAGTCCAGCCAAGCTCCAGAGAACTCCCTATATTAGAAAGAGTGTTAATTCGCACACTATTTGGGCCCGCCACAAATAATTCTAACTAAACACCACCATGTCCAGCTCCTGGCTCAAACTGGCGGTCATTTTTCCAGCTAAGCATCAGCTGACGCAACGTACTTATCAGCATTGTCATCGATCCACACCTCAGTGACAGCTCCCTCAGATCTCAAAGACTATGGTTTTGTGGACTCCATGTACTGAAAATGATTAAAGGAGCTGGAATCTTGTCATGACTGCCATGTTACAATTATTTTTGCAAATGGTTGGCTGCATCGAGACAGTGAAGCATGTGGCCAATGTGGTACGTCGGGCAGCTCACCAGATGCATAGATCAAGCAAGCAAGATAAGCTGCACCATTTTTTATAGTCTTTGTTTTGTTAGTGCCCCGCTGCGTGTGTTATAGGAAGTTTCTGTTGTGGCAACCAGACCTACACTGCTAGCTAGATTCCTTTTACTGGGACCGCGCGTGCCACCATGTCGCGTGGCAAATACCGGAGACTAGTGGACCTGAGGAGAATGATCCCAATCCTGTTCAGGTACAGACCTCACATCTGTTAAGAACAACACGAAAGCACGTGGCTGGAGATACAATTTGTGCCTTCTACTGGCACACTCGTGTTATCAGCGGAATTATGCGCTCAGTACATAATCGAACACACCCCCGGCAAAAGAGTGCATGGCACGTAATTTCGCTGATAACACCAGAGTGCCAGTGAAAGGTGTGGATGGTATTGCCTGCCAGACACTCACACATTGTTTTTGACAAGTCTGAGGACTGTATATAAAGTGTTGAGTGACATGGACTTCGCAGACAACCATATTTACTCGATTGTAACGAGAGTTTTTTTCATGAATTTCATTGCTTGAACTCGACCCTCGCATTAGCTATGTTAAAGCAATTATTCTAAATTCCACGGTTTTCAGCATTACGTTGGCAACCTGTACCTTTGTGTCTCAATCCTATCCATAGACAAGTTGACCGAAGTCAAAACTTTTTTTTTTTTTTTTGAATCAGTGCCATTTTTGCTGTGCTTGTGAATGGTGTTACAGTTACAGTGCTGCAGTACCCTGCGGCCTTTTGCGCTACAACTCCGTTCATTTGGAACGCAGTGACAAAGCGCGTTCGGTGTGACACCTGCTTCAAGAGACTAGCAATTTTGATGGTCAAGGAGCTGGAAAACTCCGCCTCAGTTTTGCAACTCGATATCAACGAGATGGCGATTCACGAATGGCGGGACCAGTGGGAAGCCCTCTTTAAACACAAGGCCAGTCGGAAGCGCTCTGTGGACATTGTAGTAGCCTGGTGCTGCCCCCAAATGAAATGGTTGTGCAGTCTTTGAGCTCGACATCATGAAAGAAAACTTGATTCTAGGACAATAACTTTTGGAGATAGTTCCACTTTCATGAGACTCAGCTCATCACGACGCCAAATCTCTCTCGATAAATGGCTGACAGCACTCTTGGCACCGATAGCGAGTTTAGCACAAACCCAGAAACACTTGGTGGGGACACTTTCGGTGCCAAGTCGCAGGAAATTTTGCAACAGTTAAACTACAGTTCGACCTTTTTATAACAAACTCGATAGTTCCGCGAAAAGTGGTCGTTACATCAGTAGTTCATCATATATAGACTCGCCCTTAAAAACGCTTAAAAATTAACCGCACTGAAGCTGGTGTAAGCAGTTACAATTTGGCAGCGCTTTGGACTGAAAACAAGATTTTCAGTGTCATTTTTGTTCCCAGTGCATTCCCGAACCTAGCAGCAAACTTCCTCTAGAAACATCCACCTAAAGAATGAAATGTGGCATCATGTAGCGCTTTCAAAACGGTGCCTGGTTTCGATCTCCTGTCACTTCAAAACTGCAAGCGCAGCCGGCATTTCTTATTAGAGAGTTTGTGATATATTTTACTACCAGCGGGACATGACTGTATTCTGCATATGAGAGAGAAGCGTTCTAGTTGGCTGGAAGCGTAAACTGCGGCAACTACTGCGGCATGCCGCAATTCTGCAAAGGTCTTGGACATCATGGCCTCGGCATTATGACTGCGCATCAGCCACGCAAGAGCTGTAAAATCACACTATCGACGTCACTTTGGGTGAAAAAAGAAGCATTGTTCAAAAGGTAAAATGTCACAGCGAGCTGTTATCAGCAATCGGCAATGCGTAAATGAAGCGCCGCCAAACCATGATCTCCTGGTAACAGCATAGTAACCACCGACTCTTCGCAACACTGCATGGCAGCAGCACATGGTACAGCGTTCTTGCCGACTCAGGCGGCGTCGACAGGAACGCTTGAGTGGCCGTTGTTGCCATAGCGGAGACATAGATGGTCATTCAAAATAGCTGAAACGGGCATAATGCACATGGTTCCACAAAAACTAGTGATGCCGTCGTGGCATCCACTATTGCACCGGCCAGCGCATAGCCCATGCCATGCTGTTTTTGTAGTGTGCCTCCGCCCTGGAGGAGTATGCGGCACGCCTCCTGCCCTGCTAGTCTTTTGTGTTGATGGTAAAACCAATGCTTCAGAAAGCAGCAGTCACAAGTGGAATTCCTAAACCAGGATGAATTTTTTTTCAACTACGAAGTAGATTTATCAAGGACACAGAAAAGGGCTAGTTCATGGCATTCTGTTACAGCCCAATGGCAATATTCCAGTAAGGGTAGACCCGCCTCTTTCTAACAAGATTAGTTAAATTGAAAGCAAATGGGAAACAAAAATTTACCTCATATTTGAAATAAGCACATCAAGTTGTATCTACGTTTTCGGTACAACCTGATGAACAGATTTTGTTTATCTTTTTTATTCACTTTTTTGTATTTTCGGTTTAAGTACCAACTCCCCCTTGAGTTCAAATTCACTGCATTTCGATTGTGCATAGATATTTCATTTTCGAGTTCTACATTTTTCTGAATTTCAAGGGATAAAAATTGGGTCTTATCTGGCAGTCAGTAGATAATCTACAGGAGGTCATTAGTTAATAGTCAAATAGTCAAAGTTTCACTGACTGTCTGCACTTCATACACACAAAAAAAGATGCATGCTCGTCACATGCAAGCAACATCCTTCAAAATCAAGTTATCTGCAAGTGCTAGTAGCTGATGTACAACCAGTCACTTGTGCAATGACAACAAAAGACAGTGCACGAAATTGGGGAAACTATTTTGTATAGCCCACACACTTAAGTCCTCACAGCCCAAAATTTTTCCTTCAGCACATCAACACACATAACTAGTGAATGCATTTAAATGCAGAGTTCCCATTTAGGTGAAACTTCCTCCACTTGGTTCATTTCTATAGAACTGTACATTAAAATTTATTAACAACTACGAATTGCACCCATGAGAGAGCGAACTGCACATCTCCTGCATCTGCAACATCGCACACACAACATAGTGAGCAAAATCCCACATGTGAACCAATGAACATATTTTGCAATATGAATAAAATAGAAGTGATGTTTCTGAAAGCTCAGTTCACAATGTACCCATAAGAGCAAATCAATTGGTCCAAAAACCTATCTTGCAAAGAAATAAAGGTTGCCCAGGCTGCTGGCATGTGAACATATACACTGTACAATGAAAAAAATTATAAATTAAGGCTTGCTCATTACCAAGGATTGCAGAAAGAGCCATAGCTTTCCTCTTTGGATCCATGCTACTTCCACCTGTTTCCCCAGGATTCACTTCCGATTGTTCTAGCCTACAGATAAAGGTACAAAATTGTGTTACAATAACATTCCAAACAGCCCATAACACAATTTCAAAGTTGCATAAAACAGATAAAAAGATATTAAAATTCTGCTATCATTATTGGGAAAGTAATTCAGCATTACAATCTCTTCACACATAATGAACACATTCATGTTGGCAAGACATTTCTTGCTACCAAAATACAACTTGTGTGCACAATATCGCAATTCGATCCGAATAATGGCGGTGATACGTGTAACAAGCTACAAGAAACAAATGAATATTAAGCACTATTGGCCGTAGCACATTACAAGTAACAGCATTACCCGTAACATGTTGCTTTTTTGAGTAATTTCAAAATGCACTCTCATGCTCTGTATAAGCTAACACACAAAAACACATGGCAAAGCGCTCGCACATTGCAGCTCATACTGAGCGTGAACTTACGTAACATTTTTCAGCAACGTGGACGGTCATGTTGCTAGTTACTTTTCATTTCAATACTTCCTCCCTCGCAAGAAAAAAAAAAGTCTTGATCACTTGAACTAAAGTAGCATAGTAAATATACAAAATATACAGGCGCTCTTGAGGACCTTTCTTGCGGCTCGAATGTATGCCACACAAAATGTGCTTTTGACAATGCCCGCAGTAGACTTCACTAAATATAAAAGTACATACTACCCATCAGGCTTTAATACATGCAGTCGGGGACACATCTGCCCCCACCCCTCTCTTCTGCCTCTCTCACATACACAAGAGATGTATAAATAATCAACCAGCTCCAAAATCGAAGTGCGGGTACGTGTGTGTGCAAATAGGCAATTATTTTTGTGTGCTATAAAAATTTTGCGCGACAGCACTAGCACTTTCATTTCTTAAGAGAGGCATGTCCTGCATCTTCTAACATCACAGTTTACAAAATTACTGTAAAGTTGTTGAATGTCCTGCAAACTTTTCTTTGCAGTTTTCTGTGGATTGAGGATAAAGCCTTGATTTGTTCAATTCAAGGCTAAAGAAATTGTTCCTCCACAAGCCACAGAGGGACAAGTCATCAGATGCAGCTCTATAGGCAGAAACTTTAGACCACTAATTCTACTGAAATCGTAAAGATTTTGCACAAAACTCCCTCGCTAAATCAAGTTCAAGAGTGAAAGCTTAAGAAAAAGCTTAAATTGCATGCATATAAAATATAATCTTCATAAAATAGTTCTTCTGGGTTCCTGTAACAGACACACTGTCTAGAATTTATGAGCATGGAGTAATGACAAAGTAACAAGCATTATTATTGCTTATGTAGGAAGCAGCGCGACGCAGTAGCCTCCGTACCCACGGTTTACTTTGGCTGGCCAGCCATGGTGCCGCGGGATCTCTGGAGCGGTTGATACTGTGGCCACTCAGATCGAGCATGCCGGCATCTTTACTCGCTCTACATGCACGTGAGCCCTCTTTTTCTTCACCGACTCTCGAGGCGACAGTCGTGCCGCTACAGGCCTCCCCTCCCCCCTCCTAGTGCGAAGCGCGATTGAAATATGTACAAAAGGGGCAGGTACAGAAAGAATAAATTAATGTGTGGTGTTTAGTGGTGCAAGGGCCAGGTAGGGCCAAAGAGCACCATGCCAGTGTTAATGAGTTCACAGTAGAGTTACGACTTCTATGAAGTTTATGTGACGTGGCTGTAAAGAGGCCTTAAAAATAGTCGCTATGAGGTGCGTAAAATCTATGTGTAGGAAGATTATGGCGATGAAAAATGATGGGTACTATTAGCATTAAGATGCATTGTGAAAGAATGATACGATATACAAAATATGTCAGATGCTAAAATTGGCTGTAGCACTACTGCCTCACCAGAGCCCTTGAAACACAATGGCCTGGAATAGGCATGTGCTTTACGAAACAACTATCACAGCGGCATCCTCGAAAGAGAGGAAGCGCTACAAATGTATGGGGCTATTAAAATGTAACACAACATCTTTCAGGAAATCTACGACTGTGTTGGTGTCAAAGAGCGGTTCTGGGCTGAGGAACATTACAGGATGGAGGGGGATGTGCTGCCGGTATCCTAGGGGAAAATGTTGCTTTCTCTCAGATTCGGCTTCCCGACACTCCAAGAGGACGTGGAGGAAGATCATCCTCTCCCCGCTTCTACCACAGATTGGAGGTTCATTTCCAGTGAGTAAAAAATTATGGGTGCCAAATGTGTGTCCTATTCTGAGACAACAGAATAGGACATCTGTTCAGCATGATTTTGTTGCAGAGGGCCAGAAACCTAATTGTGGCTTTATTACGTGCAGCTTATTTTTTCTTTCCACGTCCCACAACCACTGCCAAAGGTTTCGCATTTTTTTTCGTAAGAAAAGCCTCAGACCTGAAACAGGGACTGCAGCGGTAGGATTAGCAACGTGCGGTGCAATTTACGTGGCCATCTGGTCTGCCAGAATGTCACCTTCGATGCCCGTATGGCCAGGCACCCAGCATATAATAACAGGCTGGTTAGATATATACGCTTTATACAGGATGGAATAGAGTTTATTAAGTACTGGATTTTTGTGCTTACAGAATGACATCAAGGCCTTCACGACACTTAGGGAGTCTATATATCACCGATTTTTGGAGTTTTGATTTCCTTATATGCTTCGCAGCTGACAATAGTGCGTAGGCCTCAGCCGTAAAGATACTTGTTTCCGGATGCAGTACATCGGATTCCGAGAAGGATGGAGCGATGGCTGCGTAAGACACCCCGTCATGCGACTTCAATGCGTCTGTGTAGAATTCCGTGCAAGGGTGCTTGTAGTGGAGTTCCAGGAAATGCATTCGGATTTCGATCTCAGGAGAATGCTTTGTTAATTGTAGAAAAGATATATCACATTGTATCAGCTGCCACTCCCAAGGCAGCAGCAGCTTAGCTGGAGGTATTAAGCATTGTTTAAGGAGTTCCATTTCGATGCTAAGCTCCCTCAAATGCAGTAAAAAGGGCTACAGAGGGATGATTATGAATTAGTGTAGCACATGTCATATCATTAACGGTATTAGAACACAAATGCTGATGATTAGTGAACTTTCAGAAAATATGTTAGGCTTATTTATGCTCTCTGCAGATGGAGTGACCACTCATTTGATTCTACGTGTAAACTTTCAATTGGCCTTATTCTAAAAGCACCAGTGGCCAGGCGGATGCCTATATGGTGGACGGGATCTAGTATCTTTAGCACGCTTGGGGCAGCAGAATGATAGATCACGGCACCACAGTCCAATGGTGATCGAATCACGCTCTTGTAAAGATCCATTAAACACTTCCTGTCACTGCCCCATGTTGTGTGGGATAAAAGTTTCGGTAAGTTCATTGTTCTTAAGCGTTTCACCTTGAGATACTTTATGTGTGGAATGAAAGTTAGTTTAGAGTCAAGTATAATGCCTAAGAACTTGTACTCTTAGTTCACAGGTATTTGTTGCCCATACATTTCCATATTGGTATCTCCAATGAGCCCTTTGTTTCTTGTGAAAAGCACACAAGAACTTTTGTTGTGGTTGTGTTGTGGAACTTTAAGTTCGTTTTCGTCTGCCCATTTGGACACTTTCTACAAGCCCTGTTGTACTTTCCTCTTGCACACTGCAAGGTTGCAGGATATGAAACCTATTTGTATGTCGTCTACGTAAACGGAATAAAATATGGCTGGCGGTAATGAAGCACTAAGCATGTTCATCTTTCCAGTAAAAAGCGTGCAGCTAAGCACACCTCCTTGGGGTAGACAATTTTTAGTATAAAAGGTCGCAACAATACATTGCCAATTTTCATGTGGAAGGTACGTTTGGACAAACAGCTTTTTAGTATGTTTAACATATTTCCACGAATGCCCATTCCCAACAAGTCTCGCAAGATCCTGTATCACCACGTTATCCTGTATCACCAAGAACTGTTTATGTACAAATGCATCATGGATATTTCCTTCAATGCGCACAAGATGATCAGTCGTTGACCGCCCTTCTCTTAAACCACACTGATAGGGATCAAGCATATTGTTCAGTTCAAGGAAATGTATGAGTCAACGATTAATCATTTTTTTCATATAGCTTACACAGCAACTTGTAAGAGCTATCGGGCAATAACTTGCCTTCAAGGAAGGGTCTTTACCCAGCTTCAAGACGGGAATAACGATAGCTTCCTTCCATGAGGATGGGAGGTATCAGCCAGCCTAGATAGTTGAAAAGTGCCACAAGTGTCATCTGTTGTCGGTGTATAGGTTTTAATCATGTCATACATGATTCTATTAGCTCTCAGTGCAGATTTTTAGTGTTGTCCACTTCTCTTGTGTCCTGCCTGCACGCCTCACCCTTTCTTGCATAATGAATCCTTACCAACTAGCTCAGCTTTCTGTCGTTCAGAGCTTCTACATGTGCTCAAGGCAGCTTTAAGCTCGGTTGTATGGACGGTTGTGTGGTTCACCCAGACGGCATTTACGATCCAGTGCCTTAAGTTCAGCAAATTGTTTATATGTTTGAGGAATGGCTTTGTGTAATGTGTGGAGCTTGATACATGCTCGAAGTGTTCGCCTAGAGCATTGGCCTGGTCTTCCAAGGTAGTCGCTTGGTCGTCAACGAAGGGAAATGGGTGGATTTGTTTCCCCTTTAGCTTTCGTAGGCCATTCCATACTTTAGACTGTAGGAAGTGATGCCCAAGAGAAACCTCTCCCAGCTAGCCCTCCTTGCCTGTCTCTGCGTACCCTTCCCTGTGATTTTGCCAGTTTAAATTCCATGAGATTTTCTGCAGTCGGGAAGCGACGCAGCAAACCTCACTCTGTTTTGTTTCCTTCACGCTAGTCTGCACTGCTCATTCCACCAGGGGACCCGTCTTTAACATGAGAGACCTTGTGTTTGTGGAATGAACTTTTCAGCTGTGTCGAGTATAAACAAGTAAAATATGCTACTGCTTCATCTATACTAAAATCAGTGATAAGATGTCATAAGTAAGTGGATTAATAAGCCTTTGAAGGTCGATTTTTTTTTGCCATATGCGACCGCCCAGGGTCGATTTTTTTTTTTTATTGCAGATTCTAATTCTTCTTAGGGACTTATTTCGAAAAAAATTTCCCGTAATTTTTCTAGGGTGACTGTAAAGCGAGAAACAAATATTTTCAGTTGGTATATATATCTACTCTTCATTCATGAATAACAACAATAGAAAAGCTAATAAACTTACAAGAATAAACAAATTTGAGGCATTGTTATCGTTCAAGGCTTTGAAAATGCGCACACGAAAATATTTCGCAAGACTCAAATGTTCCTGCTTTTACACTAATGTTTACATCCACAGCTTAATCAACTGCGTAGGTGCGTGCACTCAAGAAAACTGTGTGGCTGTGTGCCAGTCAAAAAAGCAAAACGTGTGACAAACTTCCGCTAATCTTCATCTTATCGCCAGAAGGTTGTGCAGGGCAGCGTATTGTGACAACCAGCAAGACCTTGGTCTCGAGATGGCGTTGTCAGTCTCGCCACTGCTTTTTGCTGCTTAATATGCTAGGGCTTTCGTCAGAATAGCTACAAAAAGCCAATGCTGTTGTCGTTGGTAGCATTGGGTTCACGCAATCCGAGAGAGATCTACCAGGCAGCACCGGCAGTATAGGTTATCAGCGAGGCGCAGCCATAGTGATGCCGTAGTGCAAAAACATGACCTCCTGTAGTTTCTTGTAGATGCCTGGGCCTGGTACAAGTTGGAGCTCCGAAAGAAGACCATCTCTGCCAGCTTGTAACTTGCGTGGAGATAGTACAAGTGTTGGTCACTCACGTTGTTGGCGTAGAAGTGATTCTTGAGCTGAAGAAACACAAATGGCAGAGCTGCTCCTGCAAAACTTCGGTAGGCCATGCACCCGTGGAGGGAACGACACAAAACGGAAGGCCCGCATGCTGCTGCTGCTTGTGGCGAAATCTTGAATGATGATAGAATAGAGTTGTGGTGGTCGCTGAAGGCATCACAAAGGTTGTGCTAGTGGTGTCGTCATGCCTGTGAGAGTGAAATTTGCACCTAGTGGAGAAGGTGGGAGAGCCTCTGAATAGGTGATGAGCAGCATGCGGGCCTCAGAGCAACCAAAAGCGTTTGTGTTTGGCCTAGTGAATTCTTTGGAAACAGTCGTCGCGCAGATGCCCTTAAGATATGGAGGAGACTCAAGGACCGAGTAAAGGTTTGGGGCCGCCGTGTGCGGATGATCGGCACGGGTGGACGCAGGCAATGTGGGACAAAATGTGACTGAATGCTAAAGGTGGCATAGAGAGCAAGGACAGCTGCCTGCAAGTCCTCGTAGAAGTCAGAGCTGGGGGTGGCAGCCGGAGCCTGGAACCTTGTTGATACGGAAGTGGTTGTCCAGCTGGATGAACAAGATGTCTGGCATGTCGATGTAGAAGTCCCAGACACCCTACAACGGCGGGACAACTGCTGGACAGCATGAGGCCTTCTCGCCTTGGTAGAGTCGGTGCATTGATGCTGGCATGGCTGGGCTCGGTTGTCCTGGTCACCAATCTGTGGGAGGCGGCACGCAGAGGTAGCCGCCGTGGACAGTTTAGTTAGCTGTAGCTCCCGCAGGCCACTCGGGTTGAGCTCACCAGTCAGTTTTTTTGCGTTGCCCGCACATGAGCACTCTTCATCACCAGATTTGGAGGCAATCGCGTCTCTACACTTTTTTTGGTAATGGCAACAAGTTACCTTAATTTGCAGGTAAAGTAGGGAGGCAATGTGTTCTACGTAATTGAGTTATATACTACATTAAAACTTTTTTGTAATGCCTACAACATAGATAGTAGATTGTTCCAGAATCATCTGTATATTATTTTTGTTTTAGTAACGTGCAAAAGTGCTTTCCCACTATAGTATATCTTCGTTTCAATCTTCAAAATTACTTCAAAATTCTTTAGAATTTTAACAGGTAATTTCAAAGACACTATTATTCTTGAAAAATCTTCTGCATTTCACAGCAAATGAATCTTCTATCAAGCATTTGAAACAGAGTTATTGTTTTGGTCTACATTCTTTTGAATTTAGTACTAATCTGTGACAATGCTCTGCTAATTTTGCATCAACACAGACTGCTTTTATTCATAATTCAGGTTTTTCAAGTACGCGACCCCTCTAGCAGCTGCTACTTTAACTAAATTTGAAGAGCAAGACGCGTGCTCCCACCACTTCTCACCTCTATGCAGTGGTAGTGTTTCACCAAACAGGCTCTTGCGACGATTTTTTTTTTTTTTCACTTGTGCTGTTAAATTAGCTTCTCATCGTCCTTCACTAGCACATGCGTATTTGCTCACGTGCAAAAATAACAAACACATATTCCATTTACCAATGCAAAGGCAACATGCCGATGCGATATGCAGACTATTTGTAACCAAGATTCGAGAGGTACACCAGCCTTTATTTTTCAACAGCTTGGCCAGTACTTTGATCCAACTGGTGAAGACATGTGAGCATCAAACGCATCGTGGCAGGACTTTCTTCAGGATAAACTGGACCGTCGTTTGAAGTCGCTCAACTTGAATGAGGTGGTCAAAATAAGCATCCACGTGCTTGCCCAGTGCAAGCAGCTCAGCATGATGAACAAACAACATGCAAAAGTTCTGCACATGTACCACAAGTGTATTGCAGGGCAAGTGTTGCTTTTATCTCAAGATATTTATCGTGTGACATGGTACAATAGGGGGGTGGGGGGGCAGAAGGTAAGCGGATGCAACATGCTGTTTTGTTAAGCGTGTAAAATTTATTTGCCAGCGAAAAAGTAAGACGTGCGAGTTGTGCATAATGCAGCACCGCGAGTGTGTCACTTTGGTGTCATATGATGCATTCCGATGGGCTGTGTGGCGACATTCCCCGTATTTGTTTAACCCCACATATCCATACAGCTAGTTCCACCTGTATACGCCAACACATTCTTCAGCCAATTGTTAAAGCCCTGTGATGTACATACCAGTAGATTAAAACATCACCAAGACTTCTGCATCAGCTGTAGGGCGGCAAGTGCAGTTTGAATGTTCACAGCACTGGTGTCATACTTTTTACCAGAATGTTAGCTTGCCTCACTCAGCAAGAATCGTGTGATGACTCACAGGTAACATGGTTTTTATATACAGTCGAACCCGGCTATATCAAACTCACAAAAAAAGCCTATCAGTTTGATATAGAGCCTAATTCGATATACACCTGCTATAGGATTGGATGCAATAAAAGCACATACCGCTTATAAAATCACTTTATTGATGAAACTAGCTTAGTTTCCCATGAAATAGTCCTGTATTTTCTTCTGCTTGGGCAATTTCGGTGTCTGCGACACACGCACTTCTCAACATTGTCTAAGGAGTCGGAGTAGCTGAGGCCGCAACCTTCCGCATTCACGCAGAAGCACCGGACTAGTGCGAGTGCACCAATCACCTCGGAGGATGTGGGCAAAGGACCGTTGTTGCTTTCCTCATTGTGCCCACTTTCACTTGTGCTTGGTACGATGTCGGCAATGCAATCTTCATTTTCGGGCTCTCCCGTGGTCGCAACACCATCATCTGCACTCACAAACTCGTCGACTATTGATTTGTCAACAGCTTCCGGAAATTCTGACAGCCCGCTCCAAACTTTGGCAACACCGGCAACGGCTTCGTCACACAAATCACGATTTACAGTCATCACCGAGCACGCAGAAGCCGGCACGTCTGAAGCAATTTCGGATGAATCACTTGTACACGGCCGTGCGTATGCGTTGGGCGCCATGGGCACCGGGTCACCAGGACCGGGTCACCGGGCACCGGGACTTTGGCCACTTTAGCCCTAATCTTCCCCTTATTCTTCATGACTGTGCTGAGAGTGCTCCTCGGAATGTTGCACACTGCAGGGATATACAACTTCTCACCGTGTTCGACTCAAGTTATGATTTCAAGTTTCACGACGAAAGGCGAATTCTGTCGCTTCATCACGGCAACACTGCGGGAGAAGGCCCACAAGGCGCAAACACAATGAACCAGAAAAGCAGCGAGACAACTCACACTTGCGTCGTCTTGCATGACGAGGGCACAAGAGCCTCTGATTGGCTGTCTGAGCAAGCGCTGCAGGCGGGCCAGGATCATTTTTTGCAAGGGGGTGTCGACGACTCGCCCCAGGCAGCGCGGTCACGGTAGGGAGAGCGGGTGGATGGAGCCGCGCCACCGGGTTTCCCCGCCACCACGAGGGAAAGCGAACTTCTGGGGGTACTTTTCTGCCGCTTGAAGTTCGATATATCGAGAGTCGCTGCTATTTTTGTTCAATGTATGCATAATTTTTGCTATATATACTCGTAACTATACAGTGTTCAGAAATTGTTCGATACATAGAATAATTAGACGTAAAGGGCTCGATATAGTTGGGTTCGACTGTGTGCGTGTGTGTGCGTGTGTGTGTGCATGTGTGTATGTATGTATGTATGTATGTATGTATGTATGTATGTATGTATGTGTATATATATATATATATATACACACATTCACCATGCGCACCATACCAGTACAATACATTCAACATTCCAAGGCGGTTCATGCAATAGACAGTACAGCAAGTATATGGCTTGAGACTCTTTGCTAACACTGAACCTATCGCTCAAGCGCTAGTTCACGGAGTCGCTTTCGTCAACGAAACAGCTTGCAGTATTTCTCACAAACTGCAACCAATATTCTCGCACCAATCATGATAAAAAAAATCACTGTTCAGTCCCTCAAGCTCAGGAAATTGCCACGGACCATGCAAGGGCTCAGGCAATCACTTCGCACACCTGCCCTGCGGTAATGGCAGCGCAGCATGGAATGCAGCTCAAGCGAGGATATGTGCATGAGCACAGCAGAATTAAAAAAAGATCCATTATCATGCTATCACATAAATATGTGCGCAATCAAGAACATCATGTGACAATTCATGAATACCTGAAATACGTCCTTGAACATCCTGGTGCACAGCTACAGAAAAGGTTTTGCTGTATACCTTGAATTTGCATCTGAACAGCTTGGGTTCTATTAGGCTTATTGCTGATTGAGCATCACTGCTCGCACCTGGCAACCCTTCGTGCCAAGATATCATTCACTTACGATAGTGACAACAGCACCCAATGAGTGCACACTTAGTGTACATAGCGTGTACGCACACATGCACATGCAAAGTGCAATTACCTGGTGAGTAAGCATACGTAATGCTTTGAGGAAACAGGACTAAGTAGATTCAGTCATGGAACAGTCATTTGACTTTCAGGCCCCGGTTTTGATGAAGGAAAAAGTCTGCTTTGCCGCAGGAACAAGCACTTTTGGCAGACTGTTCAACGTACATCTATATACCTGATATGGCCTCACATTAAACTAATATAGTCAATACACATATGGCAGAGCTGGCTTTGTGTGCATCCAACGAGGTGTTCTGGGTGAAAATTACCTAACTATACTCATGCACAACTTAATAGCAACAGTCAAATAAGGCAAAACACACCAGTGAATGTAAAAGTTTACTTATTTTGAGGCTTTTCCCTTCCGCGTCTGGGCAAACGCGAAACCATCAGACGTGGAAGCGACGTCGATTCAGCATCTGTTCCAAGCAACCAAAAGAACTCAAACGCTCACGGACTACTTGACGCAATAACCCATATGCAGAAGCTCCACCCCCATAGCTTTCTATTCATAGCCACAGAAGGTTGTCCACGAGGTTGTCCAGTTTCAATATACAGTCGACTCTCCTTACAAGAGACCCTGACAATCTGACAAAAAGTATCCGTTTTATCCGAAGTCCGTAATATCCGAAACGCCTCACGATGTCTAACAACTTTACTGCAAAGAGCGAGTGACGAACGTTCAAAGTAAAAAACAAACAAAGAAGTCGCAATTTCACCCGAAAGACGAAGCATCGATTGCAATAGCAAGTTAAACAAGATAAGCACGGCAGCAGCGAGTGAATTGACCTTCGTGCTGTCTCTCGCGTAAATGTGAAATAAACGCTGAAAGCACAGCGCATACGAAGCTACAGGCACTGGGCGCACTTTGCCCACATCACAGATCGCTTTGAATATGAGGTTTGCATGGGCGCGCACTTTGCTCACATCACAGGTCAGTTGCAAGATACAGCACCCACGCGGGCGCACACTTTGTCCACATCGCAGGTCGCTCTCAAGATATGGCACCAGCACGGCCGCACCGTAAGCAGACCCCGGCGGAGTAGAACCCCCTTGATCTCTCTCTACCCGTGCCTCACGTGCGAAAAGAGACGGTGCGGTTGCTCCCTTGAACGCACGATATTGAGCCGCGATCGTCAACTGTCCCGCACAAGAGCCCGTGTCAACACGGAAAAAGTCCGTTTTATACGCCCGATTCTGACAAAAATTGCAACTAATTTCGTCCACTGTAGCCAATAATCCGTTGCAGTACAGTCCGTTTAAAGCAAACTTCATTGCATTAATAAAATAGGTAGAGCAAACAAAGGTTGCAATATGGTCCGTTACATCCGAAAGTCTGTTGTACCCAGGATTCGTTGTAGCAAGTGTAGACTGTATAAAATAAAAGGCGGCAGTTTCGCCTAACAGGCGAAGCATTGATTGCAGCAGCAAATTATTAGAGAGCTATGCAAAGTTAGTCGTTTTACCAGGTGCATAAACTGCTGTAAACATTCACTTACTAACTAAATTAACAAGTACATTGTCATTTGCGCACAGGCAAACATGAAGACATCTCCCTCGATGACCGCGAACACTCAATGTCATAACGCTAGGATGATGGAGAACAGCGAGCGGATTTCACTTCGTGCTGCCTCTGACTTCAAAGCGAACTAAGAGCGCGTGAACACAGCGCACAAGAAGCTATCATTTATATCCGGTCAGCTAGCCTTCGAACCCAACGTAGATTGCCTCCAAGATAGGAAACGCATGGCTAAGCTAAGCCACCACAGCTCGAGTAGAAGAGGGGTGGCGCACTAACCTGTAACCCTCCTCCCAATTGTGCACGTGAAAAGACGGCGTGCATGCTCCCCACCTTCCTCTCTTGCAAGCGCATGAAGACACTGCTGCATAAAGCCACAATACTTCCAAGTCGCACCCTCGCAAGCTTCCGTTCGCACCTACAGCATACGGCCACAATGTTATCGCACTTGGACTTATGCAAAACATCACGGCAACAACAACAGCGAAAATTCACCTTGAATGTCCATATAATTGCTATCGCAATAAAGTGACTTTCCCTGCGCATGTGTCGTATAAATCCCTTTCTAACATTTAGACTTGCAATAGGCATTGCGAGTTTGGCACGCTTCAAGTGAGCAAGAAACATTTGCTGAAGTAGGACATGTCAATCCCACGCCCTAGGGACAAGCACGACTAAATTGAAGTTGCAGTGAAGACATCAACCGGTTTCTTCTGATATGCACAATCTCTCTTGCATAACTGTGCCATGGATCATGTGAAAGCTGATCAAATTATAACCACAGAATTAGCTCTTCCAATCATGCAGGGCTGCAAGGAAGGTCCCTACAATACTCATAAGCAAATTAGATGTCAGTGGTTGAGTACATGTATTACACAATATATTTAAAGTGGAACCGCCAACAACTATCATCAGACACTCTCCTTGCACAAGTCTGTGCCGTGTTGGTACAAGAAACACCAAACTGCAGCACTAACCGCAAAAACCAACTACTCCACAGCGGCAGTAAATTAAACATCCGCCAGAGAGAAATGAAGCTAAAGCATGAGAACTGTTAATGGAGAACCGATGGCATCAGCTATATTTTTGAAGCCACATCGTTCCTTTCCAGGATGATAATAACAGCGGCAGTGGCCTGCTTTAGGCTTTCTTTGAGCTGGTGCCTTTTCACATATGTACCCAATGTGGCCAATTCGCCACATTTATCAAGTTTATTTATAGTACAAAGGCGTCTTTTCCTGCAGTCTGTCCGACCCATGCGCTACAGTTTCACGCATCACGGTCTCGGTATACCGTGTTTGGGAACTCTCTTTAAGCCAAGCGACTACCTCAAGAAGTTGGCGTGTTGTTCAGTTCAGCACTCACCCCTGTCATCTTATCTTCGTCCGTATCTTCTTGGTGCTGCTGCCTTTTCAAATATGTACCAACACGACCAATTTGCCACATTAATCAAGTTTATGTTTCGTACAAAGGGCTCTTTCTCGTTGTGTAGTCTGTCCAACCCATGCGTTACCATTTCACATATTGCGGTCTCAGCATGCCATGTTCGGGAACTCTGTTTCTGTCTCTGGGCCAAGTGACAACATCAAGAAGTCAGCGTGTTGTTTGGTTCAGCGCTCATCCTTGTCTTGTTTCCGTCAGTGTTTTTTTTTGCACTGCTACCATTTCAAATATGTACCCCCCCCCCCCCAACACACACACACAATTCGCCACATTAATCAAGTTTGTTTCGTACAAAAGGCTCTTGTCATGTAGTCTGTCCAACCCATGCGCTGCCGTTCCATGCATTGCAGTCTCAGCATACCTTGCTTGGGAACTCTGTCTCTGGGCCAAGCGACCACCTCAAGAAGTCCGCGTGTTGTTCGGTTCAGTGCTCGTCCTTGTTGTCTTATCTCCGTCAGTGTCTTTGCTACCACTTTTTCAAATAGGTACCAAGGGTCCTATAACGGAAAACTATTCCAATATGTTTTTATTCCAAATCGGCCATTTGCCCTCCCTGAAAGATTAGAATGGTTCAGATCCAGCCCATATGACCGGGAGCCACACCCATATGGGCAGAGCCCGATCCATTTTGAGCCATCACGGAGGGCTAATGGCCGATTCGGAATATAAACGAATTGGAAGTTTTACGTTATACCGACCCAACACGCCCGATTTGCCACATTAATTAATCAAGTTTATTTCTAGTACAGAAGCCTCTTTCTTCTCCTGTAGTCTGTCTGACCCATGCGCTACCGTTTCACACATTGCAATCTCAGTATGCCGTGCTCGGGAACTCTCTTTCTGTATCTGGGCCAAGCGACTACCTCAATAAGTCAGCTTGTTGTTCGTTTCAGTGCTCATTCTTGTTGACTTGTCTCAATCTTTCTTGCGCTGCCGCCTTGTGAAATACAACCCTAAGATTCATCACATTAGACAGAGCAAGGACCCTATAATACAACAGCAGTATTACAAATGTATACCTGCAGTAACAGTATACAGCTCTTTAAAAAGTGCAGTACACTTGAAGGTTACTTCTTGGAAACAGATTCACTACAGTGGCTTTCAAGAGCATAAAAATTGCCAATAAGATGTTATAAGAAATTTTGCAAATTTTAGTTAATCATAGCATACATTGTAACTGTATAATTGAAGCTATCAACTGCTCAATGCCTGTTTGTTTATTGATAAAATTTAGCATTTAGGGAAAATGGTGATAAGTCTCTGTCCTAGTCACCCTCGTCATCCCTTTCTGCTTCAAGTCTACTCCATGTCAAATTGCAACCATTTCTGACTTCGCATGAAAGAAATTAGAATGCCTTAGTACATCACCACCACTTCACTAATGCAGCTATGCTTGCACTAGCCAGGTGCAACTTGTTGCAAAGGAAGAAGAGGGACAACCTAAGCAGATACAAACAAGACTAGGTCCTGGTCATCTCTGTGTTCTTTCTTCACTTCATCTATGCTCATTATAGCGTACCAGCAAAAGTAAATACACTATCGTCAGGCATGCACTGCAACAAGCAGTATCTGGCAGCACGAATGTTGAGAAATTGGCTGCACAGATGCACACACAAGAGAGGACAGCTGTAATGGCAAGCAGAGCCAGCAAAGTACCAGAACACACTTAGATGGTACAAGTACATAGTACAGTGAACTCTCACTTGAGTGAACTTCAAGGGACCCAAAGAAATAGTTCACTTAACTGAAAGTTCACTAAACTGAATTTACACTGGAATATCGAACAACATGGTGCACAGCAGACTTGGAGTCAAAAGTGTGAAATGCAATTTGTGGAGTTACGTACATCAATATAACGAAGTGCGTAACAGTTACGCTGCTGCCTATCTCATTTTGAAGAAGAAAAATAATCTGCAATTTTCGCTTGCACTGGTGCTCTTAAAGCGATAAGTAGTTACAAAGTTGACCAGAACGTCTATGTTTTCGTGTACTTCCTCTAGCACAGCCTGTTGCGGAGACACGAAGTCTCGCAACTTTTCAAGGCATTCTACAGTCTCAGCTAGAATTACAGGATTTGAATCTTCCTTTGGATCTTCCTCGTCGCACTCTTCTGCTTCGGGACGAACACTGGAGACAGTTTTCAGACCTGAAGGTTTAGCACAGATAACCAGCTCACTGTGACACTGCACATAGCCGCCGCTGGAGGAGCGATTAGGGGGCGGCAGGCATCGGCTACGTCAGTGCTGGAGAGCACAAAACATCGTTGAACTGACTTCAATAATGGACCCAGGTCTACTGACCAAGTTCGCTCAACTGAAATATTCGCTTTTTAGAAATTCGTTTAACTGAAATATTTTTACATTGAATGCATCGGAAAACTGCCGAGGATTTTCTAAGTTTGTTATTCTGAAATCAGCGTTAAACCGGCGTTCGTACAACTGATAGTTGACTGTACTCAGTATGTTACATGAACACAAATTCCAGTGACGTGCAATCCGTTTCAAAAAGCACTTTTTTATCATCAGTATCATGTTTCAGAAGGATGTGTGACAGCTGAAAGGGTGATGAGGGAAAACAAAAGCATGCATATAAGAGGTGACAAGTGGTGAGCACCACACGACAAATGAACATACACATTATTAAAGGGCAAATGAACAATGATGACTAGCAGGTGAATATCAGATCCCTTTGAGAGGAATTTGTGGCTGCATTCTTGACCTGCCACTGAGAATAGTACTGCCTTGAGCCATATGATACCGGAGAAAGCATGCATATCTCAAATAATTTAATAGAATATGCGATTTGGCAAATCATGGAAAAAGATGCAAAGCCACCACATGTAACACGCAACTCAGCATCCGATGATGATGATGATATGTGGTGTTTAATGGCGCAAGGGCCAGGTGTGGCCAAAGAGCGCCATGACAAGTGGTGATCTTGACGATGAATTATGGAGATGTGACTTGGCTGTAAAGTGACCTAAAAATAGTTGCTGTAAAGTGCATAAAATCTACGTGATATAAAATTATGGCGATGATTAATGACGAATACTATGAACATTAAAATCCATTGTAGGAGAATGATGCAAAATAGAAAATATATAAGACAGTAAAATTACTTGGGGCACTGCTGCCTCACCAGAGCCCTTGAAACACAAGGGCCTGGAGGCATGTGCTATACGAAAGAGCTATCACAGCAGCATCCTCTGAAGAGAGGACCCGCTATGAACATGTGGGGCTAACAACATGCAAGACAACATCTTTCAGAAAACTTAGAACTGCGTTGGTGTGAAATAAAGGTTCTGGACCGAGTAGCATTACGGGATGTAGGGGGATGTGCTGCCGGTATGCTAGAGAAAAATGCTTCCTTCTCTCAGATTCGGCTGCCCGACACTCCAGGAGGACGTGGAGGACGGTCAGCCTCTCCCCGCATCTACCGCAGGCTGGAGGATCATTTTCAGTGAGAAGAAAGTTATGTGTGCCAAACGTGTGTCCTATTCTGAGGCGACAGAATAGGACATCTGTTCGCCGTGATTTGGTTACGGAGGGCCAAGAACCTAACTGTGGCTTTATCACGTGCAGTTTATTATTTATTTCTGCGTCCCACATACGTTGCCAGTGGTTTCGCAGTTTTCTTCTTAAGAAAGGTTTCAGGTCTGTGACAGGGACCGAAGCAGTAGGACTAACTGCACACAATGAAATGGATGTGGCCATCTGGTCCGTTAGCACGTTTCCCTCAATGCCCCTATGTCCAGGCACCCAGCATATAATCACATGCTGGTTAGATACATATGCTTTACATAACACGGAAAAGAGTTCAATTAAAACAGGATTTTTGCGCTTACAGAACGATATCAAAGCCTTCACAACACTTAGGGAGTCCGTAAAAATAACTGATTTTTTGAGTTTTGTTTTCCTTATATGCTTCACGGCCGACAATATTGCGTAGGCCTCAGCCGTAAATATACTAGTTTCCGGATGCAGTACGTCGGATTCAGAGAAGAATGAACCGACGGCTGCATAGGACACCCCGTCGTGTGACTTCGATGCGTCTGTGTAGAACTCCGTACAGGAGTATTTGTGCTGGAGTTCCCGGAAATGCATTTGGATTTCAATCTCTGGAGCGTTTTTTGCAACTTCCATGAAAGATGTATCGCATTGTATCAACTGCCACTCCCAAGGAGGTAGCAGCTTGGCTGGATGCATTAGGCGAAGTTCGAGAAGTGGAACATGCATTTCATGACTAAGCTCCCTCACACGCAGCGAGAAAGGCTGTCCTACGGAAGGACGATTACGAAACAGTGTAGCATATGTCATGTCATTAATGGTGTTAAAACAGGGATGTTCAGGATTAGAGTGGACTTTCAAAAAATATGTTTGGCTGATGTATGTTCTCTGGATATGAAGTGACCACTCATTCGATTCTGCATATAAACTTTGTACGGGACTCGTTCTGAAAGCTCCTGTGGCTAAACGGATACCCAGATGGTGAACAGGGTCTAGCATCTTTAGCGCGCTCGAGGCGGCAGAGTTATATACCACGGCACCGTAATCTAATCGTGATCGGATTAGGCTCTTATAGAGATTCATTAGGCACTTCCTGTCACTACCCCACGTAGTCTGGGATAGGAGTTTCATTACGTTCATTGTTTTTAGACACTTTTCTTTAAGATGTTTAATGTGTGGGACGAAAGTGAGTCTATTGTCGAGTATAACACCTAGAAATTTGTGCTCTTTGTTTACAGGTACCTGTTGTCCACACATTTCTAAGCAGGGATCCGGAACCAGGCCTCTCTTCCTTGTAAACAAAACACAAGAACTCTTATGAGGATTGATTTTGAATCCATTTTTCTCTGCCCACCCTGACACCTTGTTCAAACCATGCTGTACCTGTTCTCGCATACTGCGAGGTTACAGGATTTGAAACCTATTTGAATGTCGTCCACATAGACGGAATATAAAATGGCCGGTGGTAAGGAAGCACGAAGTGTTGTCACCTTGACAATAAAGAGTGTGCAACTGAGCACGCCACCCTGGGGTACACCGGTTTCTTGTATAAAAGGACGCGACAGCACATTGCCTACTTTCACCCGGAAGGTACGATTGGACAAGTAGCTTTTTATTACGTTTAGCATATTACCATGAATGCCCATTTCTGACAAACCTCTCAAGATTCCGTAGCGCCACGTTGTGTCATACGCCTTTTCCATATCGAGAAATATTGATAAGAAGAACTGTTTATGTATAAAGGCGTCCCGGATATTTCCTTCAATACGTACAAGATGGTCGGTAGTGGAGCGCCCTTCTCGGAAGCCACACTGATAGGGATCAAGCATTTTGTTCTGTTCAAGGAAATGGATGAGTCGCCGATTTATCATTTTTTCAACTACCTTACACATGCAACTTGTGAGGGCTATCGGGCGGTAGCTTGCCACTGAGGAAGGATCTTTGCCTTGTTTTAAAACAGGGACCACAATGGCTTCTTTCCATGCGGTCGGGAGGTACCCTGCGTCCCAGATAGTGTTGAAAAGTTTAAGTAGTGTAACTTGCGTGTCATTGTGTAAGTTTTTCAGCATTTCATACATGATTCTATCAGATCCCGGTGCAGAGCTCTTGCATGCGCTCAAGGCAGCTCTCAACTCTGCAATACTAAAGGGGCGGTTGAACGGTTCATTCTGCCGACACGTTTTTATGAGTGGCTTGCATTCTTCTATTTGCTTATGTTTGAGAAAGGGTTTGGAATAATTGCTGGAACTTGACACGCTCTGAAAGTGCTCCCCAAGTGAGTCTGCTTGTTCAAGCAGGGTATCGCCTTGTGTGTTTACCAGGGGGAGTGAATAAGTTTGTCGTCCTTTTATCCTGTTAACCCTGTTCCAGACTTTCGCCTCATCTGTATAAGAGTTGATACCCGATAAAAACTTCTGCCAACTCTCTCTTCTGGCCTGTCGGCGCGTTCTCCTGGCTTGAGACTTTGCTTTTTTGAAGTTAATAAGATTCTCTGCAGTGGGAGAGGCGCGTAACGATCCCCACGCTTTGTTCTGTTTCCTACGGGCGATCGTACATTCGTTGTTCCACCACGGTACACGTCGTTTGCATGGCAAACCGCTTGCTTCGGATATGCATTTTGATGCGGCATCTATTATGAACGCTGTAAAATACTCCACAGCAGCATCAATTTCTAAAGAAGACATGTGATTCCAGGAGATACTAGTGAGAGTTCGGAATTTCTCCCAGTCGGCTGCATCGATCTTCCACCTAGGAGCCTGTGGTAGATATTCGTTTTCTTTATATGTTCTCAGCAGTATGGGGAAGTGGTCGCTCCCGTAAGGATTGTTTATAACTTCCCATTCGAGTTCAGACAGTATTGACGGGGAAACTACGCTAAGATCAATTGAGGAAAAGGTATTGTTTGCAAGAGAGTAATAGGTGGGTTCTTTCTTATTCAGCAGACACGCACCGGACGAAAAAAGGAATTGTTCAACGAGACGACCTCGCGCATCGATACGAGAGTCTCCCCACAAGCTGCTGTGTGCATTGAAATCACCCAGAACAACATAAGGTTCTGGCAATTGATCTATAAAGGACTGGAATTCATGTTTAGTTAATTTGTAATGTGGGGGTATGTAAACAGAGCTAATAGTGATGAGTTTGTTTAGGAGAACAGCTCGAACCGCCACTGCTTCAAGAGGCGTTTGTAGCTGTAAATGGTGACACGCAATGCTCTTATGTATGACAATGGCAACACCGCCCGATGATGCGACACCATCATCGCGATCTTTACGAAAGGTTATATACTGTCGGAGAAAGTTTGTGTGTTTTGATTTTAGGTGTGTTTCCTGTAAACACAGCACTTTTGGATTGTGTTGGTGGATGAGTGCTTGTACATCACCAAGGTTTCTCAGAAAACCTCTGATATTCCATTGTATGATTTGTGTATCCATATTTAATGTAAATTGCTGCTGTGTATACGGAAACAGAAATGACTAATTAGATTACAGGGCTCTTGCGAGGCCCTGTAACCGGGGTTTTGCCTTTTTTGGAGCGTTCGAGGGAGCCTCGCCGCTCCTTAGGCGCTTGGTGCGCCGTGGAGATAGGTGTTGTGTCCATTGCCTCTTGTGAGGCGCCGGACACGCGCTCTTGCAAGCGAGAAGTTTTTCGGGAGAGTCTCACCTCGGAAGGCGAGACCCCTGCGCCCACCAGCCCAGAGGTCGATGGGGCTCCCTGTGGAATTTGGCTGCGCCGGCTGTTGCCAGCGCTGGGGGGGGCCGGGGAGGTCGTGGCAGCCTCAGCTGCGCCTACCTTCGTGGCCGCTATCGGTCCTGCGGGATCGCTGCGTGTAGCGCAGGTTGCCGCAGATAACTCTTGTGTGGCCGGCAACCCAAGGGTAGCCTGGCCTGGTTGCTGGTTGGATGGAGCAGGCTTACCTACTTCCACCCTGGGGGCAGGAGCCAAAGGTACCTGCTCGCTGTACGCGGGCTGGGTACTTGTCAATGGCCGCTGCGACGCTGCCCCCCGACGCGCCCTATCAGCATAAGGTGTGCTGTGGAAAGGTGAGCACCGTTTACGAGCTTCCTTAAACGAAATGTTTTCCTTGACTTTAAGGGTGATTATATCTTTTTCTTTCTTCCAGTTCGGACAGGAGCGTGAGTAAGCTGCATGGTCACCACTGCAGTTCACACAGTGAGGTGTGCCACTGCAGTTGTCTGAGGGGTGGCCCTGGACTCCACACTTTGCACAAGTTATTTGACCACGGCAGCTCTGCGAGCCATGGCCGAACCTCTGACATTTGAAACATCGTCTAGGGTTGGGGATAAATGGTCGTACATTTAACCTGATGTATCCTGTTTCAATGGTGTCTGGCAGCACGCTGGATGAAAATGTTAGGATAAGATGTTTAGTGGGGATGTCCTTGTTGTCTCGTCTAATTATAATACGTTTTACGTCAGTAACATTTTGTTCTTTCCAGCCTTCCAGGAGTTCAGCTTCTGTCAAATCCTGAAGGTCTGCCTCTGAGACGACTCCGCGTGAGCTGTTCATTGATCGGTGTGGTGTAACAGAAACTGGAATGTTGCCAAAGGTCACCAGACTGTCTAGCTTTTCGTATTGATTTTTCTGTGGGATCTCAAGAAGAAGATCTCCACTTGCCATTTTCGTCACCTTGTAACCTGACCCTAAGGCTTCGGTCAAAGTTTTTGAAACTATGAATGGTGAAATGAGTCTGGCCTGTTTTGCAGCATTCTCACTATGTACAACATGGTATTTCGGGTAGTTCTCTTTGGTGCGGGTCAAATATGAATTTATGTCATCGGTGCGTCCCCTCTTCTGAGGGTGGCGATCAAGTAGGCGGGGAAATGCGGGTGTTCCCATAATTTGTTAGTTCGTTTTCGGCAGCAATGGCGGCCACCCACCACGGAGCCCAACATGGGGACGCTGCAGGCCTTAACGTGTAAGGCTGCAGGCACCAACCGTACATTGCCACTATAACCTAATATATTATACCCAAGGGAGGGCACATACACAAGGTTAACCCTAGCCGCCGTGAAGAAAGGAAGTAGATGGAAGAGAGAAGAAGACAGGAAAGATGTAAAAGTGGGAGAGAAAGTCGAAGATTGGAGAGGAGGACAGGAAAAGGCGACTGCCGATGTCCTCCAGGTGGGTCAGTCTGGAGGTGCCGTCTACGTGAAGCAGAGGCCAAAGAGGCGTGTTGCCTCCGCCGGGGGGCCTTAAAGGTCCGAACACCCGACATCGGCTCAACCCCCAGGATCCCCCTTTCCCCGGACACGGCTAAGCCGCGCACGGCTACACGCGGGAGGGTCCAACCCTCGTGTGCTCGGGTACGTGGTGTCGCAACACACCAAACGCCTGCTTGCGCAGACGCCTCTGCGGGGAACTCAGCATCCGATGACAGGGCAATGTAATCACCAACCACCACTTTATTACTTCATTCCATATACTTCTCGTGTGAAGTATTTTTGACAGCATATCTTTTATATGACCAAACACACATGCATACCTGCCAACTTGGGGACTCCGAAATTTCGCAGATATATCGAGCGGGGGGTACAATGGCAATGACAAAAAAATGCATATCACTCTATTTTTCCTGGGGCACAGCAACGTCACAAACTGGTCTGAATGGCTGCCAGTACAGTTGTCTTAGTGCTCGTACTGGGACCAGAGATGATGCATGATTGTGTGTATAATTAAGAAACATGTACTATGTCCTGTGACAGTGGCACCTTTCTACCTTTCCTCTATTAATAAGCTTCGCTGCATAAGACAGCTGCACTGCGGCAAAACTAAGTTGCGGGGACCACTTATTATTCAATGCATATTAGATCCTTGCCTCACGTGCACTCATCAACACATGCCACGATCTGAAGCGAACAGACTCTATAGACCTTTTCAACGAGAACACCCTGGGCATCGCCATCATGCCCTCTGGGCTATGGTAATTGAGCATGAAACCTCACATAAAAGCACTGCAGAATCTGACGCACGTGCCTTTTTACTCCCGCGCTACAATTCAGAGAGGAGGGTCTCGCTATCCCCGATGATAAGGTCTGAAATGAATTAGAATACCATATATACTCGTGTAAGGGCCACACTTTCTAGAATCTTGGCTGGGTGCGGCCCTTACAATAACCAGGCCACTAGAGGTTTGTACTGATAGCCCGCTAGAGGTTTGTACTGTATGGCAACTATAGCAGAGGGTAAGAGAGGTACAAATGACATAACGCTGCAGTAAACAAGCTCAGATGCCAGCCCATCGTCCCTGACCAGCACCGACTCGAACTGGGCTCCCTTCTCTGGAGGCAAAATGCCACCGATCTGACTGCAAACACTACGAACATAGCCTATACAACATGCTACACAAAAAATAATGGCATGGCAGCGCCAACATGAGTGGCGTCGATGGTAAAGCAGCCAGCGTCATCTAGTAGCACAAAACTAGCTCCGCTTTCTGGCAGGACATTATGAACTTTTTTCCAGAATTCTGGCCTCCAAGTGGGGGTGCCGCCCTTCACAAGTATATATAGTGTTCAGAGATGTGATCAGACATTGTTGTTCCTAGCACGAGTTCAGTTTCGCAGCGTGCGATTGGCCTACGCCATGCCAACATCGTCAGCCACAGCGCACAGCCATGTTTTTGGCGACGTCAAAATCACAACACGCTCCTGTGTTGAAACCAAGCAAGTCGTCTGCTAGGAGCAGAATGCAACAAGAGGTGTGCAGTTTGAGTATCATGCACTTGCTATGAGACTGTTTTCACATGGCAGGTCTGGTGGATTGGATTGGATCCAAACAGTGGCTGTGGCTATGGAATGGCATGTTCGGATCCAATCCAGTCTAATTCGAAAAAATAGCACTTTCAATGGGAGCTTCGGTTGTTGCATCGGCGTTGCTCGTCAGAAGCAGAGCAGTCGGAGGTGCGAAATGCGTCTGAAGAAATGGCAGAAAGCGAATTCCAGCATTGCTTTCATTTCTTGAAATGAACAGTGTGTTGGTTCTACAGCAATCTCGACCCCACAATCAGATGCCAGCGAGCCAGTGGAACGTTGTTGTTCCCTCTTAAAAAGTGCACAATTTTTTCGTCATATTTTTTTTTTCGCTGTGCACAATACTACGTAGCGACCATGCAGGAAAACTAATATTTATAAATTGTAGTAGTCATACATATTAATATTGAGAACATGCTTACGCTTACAAAAAAAATGTTTATATAAAAATTTTATTCATTAGAAGGCGAGAGACATTTCATTTAGTAGTATATTGCCTGCAAGCAGACAATATACTACGAGACAAACATTCAGGGAGTTCACTGCTTGCCAATTGGCTGCTCTCTCTGTCCCGTTCTCACAAATTTTGCAAATTGCCCACTTTGTGACTTTACAGCAACTGAATGAACACTGCTTCGAACAAACATCTCCAATCACACCTCTGGTTCACTATACTGTCTACATACAAATGGCAGATTTAAATCCAACTTTGGTTAGCTGCCTAGCGCATAATAGCAACTGCAATGCGCCTTTGTTGCATGTCAGGCACTTTTTTTTTTTTCTGCAATAGGATTGGCGCAATTTTTCTGGAGATTTCTGGCAGTTTCTGTAAAATCAGGAGGATGGGTCGGAACTCTGGAGTCTCTTGGACAAATCGGAAGAGTTGGTCACTACAAGTGAATAAGAATTGAGCTCAACACGCTTTCACACCACTACAATGAAATAACAGCAATTACCTTGTGCTCTTTTGCATCCTATGAACATCCAGAGGGTTATTTCCAAATAGGTACCCGTTGCGCTTAGCAACGGCTGCGTCAGCATCCAGTTCAAAAAAGTAGCGCACAAATCTGCAATGAACATAATGTGGCACCAAATGAAAACATCAAATGAAAAAATTCCTTTCTGAACAGTTTGACATTAACATTTTTGATAAGCCATTATATAAATTAATGGCTTTGTTTAGCCTGCAGTATTAAGGACTCACCAGTTTACCAAGGCATTAAGTTATAGTCTGAATTTGCATGAACTGCACTTAAAAGAACAAGCTTAAAACATATAAACTGAGACCAGGAAAGGTTTCAGTCTTGCTCAGCCGCAGGCAGTGTTTATCCCGTCAGAAGGTATTTGGGGGAATAAGAGAAATGTTTTGGTACCTGTATGAGCTTGCAGTTTCATACATCAGATGTCAAATTAACTGAGTTTGGTAGGATAAGTTATGATGTTCACAGAATTCCACTGGTTTGTTGAATTCTGACATTTTTTAACATGCTAAAACCACAATATTATTGAGGCACACCATTGTGGGACACTACAAATTAATTCGGTCACCTGGGGCTCTATAGTGCACCTAATCTAAGTTAACGAGCACTGTTAGATTTCCTCCCCATAGATACAAGGTCACTGTGTCTGGGATTGAACCCAGAAACTCAAGCTCAGCAGCATAATGCTATGGTCACTGTTTCAATATAGGGCATAATTTGCTGCATCCAAGTACTTTATACCTTGATTTAAGCACATTCCCTGTTCCACATTAATTAATAAGTGGAAAATGCCTACCTTTATAGGTACAGGTCAAAATGTATCCATGCAAGTTTGAAAAGTTTTAGTTTTAGACTGTTCTGAAGATACAAGCAGACAAGCAACAGTGCCTAATCCAGATCAGAGTTGTGGAGTGGCAAGTCATTGGAATGATTCCAGAATTTTCAACATCCGAGACAGAAGGATAGCACCTGTTGGGCAGATGGAGCCCAGTATTCCAGAATGGAGTTGGAATGGAATGGGCAGATAGTCCTGGAGCACCAAATATCCTTTTTAAGCTAGACTTCAACACCACTAAATTTATAAATTAGACTATACATCACCAATTTATTACGTTTCTCAATATTACTCCGTATCAGATCTTTGATTACTACCAATAGATGGCCACCTCAGCCACAATAATTATAAGCACACAGTATTCTACTTTTCTGAATACCCAGAAACCTTTCTGCATTACAATGTTGAAGTGTGTTTAAAGACAGCAGCTTTTAATTGTGACGAATGATTTAATCATAGCAAGAGCCTACTAAACATAAGACATGAGAATGGATGACAAAAATGAATGGTTGCACCCTGCGCGAGTCAATGGTGATTTGGAACCTGCACCATGTTCTTTTTTTTTAACACACAGTCAAGTACTGAAAGGACACGATAACAGGTGGTCAGAGTTGTGGTAGAAAAACTGGTGCCAGTTAATATGCCAGTAAATTTGAAACGAAAAAGATTGTCTTGCAAAAAATATCAATGTTTTGCTTTTATGTTAGTCATCAAAGTAACAGAATAAGCTAGGTGGATGGATGACAGACACAATGGTTAAGATTATTTTGTACTTTGCTTCAATTGAATAAAAATAGTTTCAGAAGGATTACTGATTTTTGGATATGGCAGATTTTATTCAGAAGGCAAACCTTGCTTGTATCACAGCGTGCGATGTTGTGTACAGCCAAACATGTGAGCAGCTAAAGCGAAGCTAACTTCTGCAGTCATGAGCAGTAGCTGTAGGCTATTAGACTTGCAAAATCGGTGTACAATGCTGCCTGAAATTAGCATCATGTTTGGCTGTGAAAAAGACATGCTTAATTCTAAATAGAAGAAAAACTGCGTAAATACCCCGAACTGAAAGTTTGCTTATGAAGACCTCAACTGTTATACAGCTTTTATTTTTTCATTGTTACTTTGATGAAGCCTAGAGGGCGACTAAGCCTTTCTTTTTTTTAACTTTTTTTTTCATGTAGGTGGAGCTTTGGAAGAATGGACCTCATGGTAGGCTACCTGCTCGCCTGTGACGCGGTCCATTTTTCCGAAACTGACATGTTTTGGAGATACTCATATTATCAGAACTGAATATACGATCACGTCACTTATTCGTGACTTCAAACGACACAGTGAACCCATGTACCTACTGTTAAAAACAATGGACATTCAAGAGATTACAGGCAACAACACACTGCAAAGATAAGTCAAAAACTGTTTGTTCTTGAGCAAAAATATAGTAGGCAACCTTATTTGAAATGTTCTTAAGACATCAAAAATATGTTTTTAGTTACTAGGCACCCACAAGGGCTCAAGTACTAAATAATTATAGAGAAAGTGCTTCTACTGGAATTGGAGAAATCAAATGAATTGACTCCCAGGAGTGGGAATTGTCAAACTCTCAGCATTCTGAGGAGTTAAAAGGGGTGGAATTACGGGAATATAAACTTTTCGGAATGAAGTGAGAAATGAATGGAAGGCTCCACTCTGCAACTCTGATGCTGACATCTCAAATGAGCTCCCCTTTCTGCAGCTCAGGATATGTAGCACTCATTGCAGTCAGTGAGGCATGTATGCTCATTTCGTTGCCCAAGTGCTGTCTATTGATAACTACTGCCTTGATATAGCTTACATCTGAGCATGCGGTGTCACACAGACGGGACTGCCTGAACAGTTTTCGCTTTGCCAGTTACCATGGCTTCCACAGCTTGCCTGCAGTCACCAGTCACATGCTCAACAGTAATAGGTGTATCTACAGAAAGGGCAAGGGGCCAATTGCACCCCCAGTCAGAAGTGGGAGGGCAAAGTAGGTCATTTGCCCCGCCACTTTTGAAAGCAGGCACTTTCGGCTGCGCTCTGTAAAGTTCAACAAAACTACAGCTGAAGCTAAATTTTCTTATTAGAGCGGCCACGTAAGTAATGCTCTTCTTTACTATGCATCCCCTGCTTGGACAGCGCGGATTGTCGTTTGTGCCTCCTCGGGACACCCTGTAGCAGATGACACGCGGGATTCGCCATACACATTTGCATTGCGGAGTATGCCTGGCGTTGGGCAGTTCCCGCCCTAACAAATTTCAGCTTGTACAACTTGCACCATGCCCACTTTTTTGGGACCACTATATCCGTATTTGAAAACACAATCAGCTTGCTATATTTCAACTGCGGGTGACGGCGAGGTGCGGATAAAGTATTATAATCAGCTGCGCCAAACAAGTGGTGTGCCTTTCGGCATGACATCATTGGATTATCAAATGCTGGAACTATTTAATCTTTGTCCAGAGATAGCCTACACAGTGTTGCTTATCACCATCAAAAATTTAATCAAACATCTTACCAGAATAACTGTAGAATTTTATTGGGTAATCACGACTTACTGCAGATGTGCGCATTAAAATGACCTTGGTCGAACGTGCAGAGCCATTTCAATACCAATAGAACGCAGACGAATTTTTTTCTAAAGGCATGTGTCACTTCCGACTTTGATGATTTCATTTTCAGGTGGTTTATAAATAAGAGCTACACTATCACTTGTTTCCCAGCACGGGCAAAAACAGCAGATATTTCGTATTTTGAAAAAATGAGGGCCACTTTTTGGTCACGTGCACTGAAAATTTGCACCATGTGGGTTGCGTGCATGCTCTGAAAAGTTACTGAAGTCGCTTTCTCCCAATTTCAAGGTGAAAGCCTTAAGTGGCTCCTACCCCCGATGGTCTAGAAAAATGCAGCATACAGTACAGGTCATATGAGCTCGCTTCGCACAGACACAAGCTCATGTGTTCATTGTTGTCTTCTTCTACAGCTGGCTCCGATGCCGCTCATCATGCGAGAAAAAAAGGGGGGGGGGGGGGAGGCAAACTTAAGACAGTTAATTCAGGCACTCGAACCCATGACCTTAAGTAGTAGCCAAACCCTCAAGCTTATGTGGAAGTCAAACCCACGACCTTTAGTGATAGGGCAAAGTTAATTAGGGCAGTAATTTATTATAAAGTTAATTAACTAACTCGAACTCATGAATTTTGGTGTTAATTAGGGTAAAGTTAATACATGGCCAATTAAGGCATCACCAATTAAGGAACTCAGACGCACGACCTTTGGTGGGAGAAAACAAGTAAAAACACATTCCAATGAGAATGTCGCGTAATTTAATGAATGTCTGCTGAGGACGCAGACTTTCACCTTCACCCTCTTTGGCATGTGCTAAAGTGATTCAATTTTTCATGCGTCATACACGGCATTTAATTGCCCCTCCCCCCCATCCCCCCTCCCTATACGCTCGGTAAGACAAGTGGGGCATGTTTATATTTATTCAAAGTACAAAGCAATGTTCTGAGTGACCAGCGATATATATTTATACAGTGTAGGTTCATTACAGCCTTTGTAGAAAGTTACTCATTGAGGCGTTCCAGGGCGTTGTACTGCCGCTAATTGAAATAGTTCCTCACTTTTCCATGTGTTTTCATGCATCAAACGAGATTTGTGGTTTGTTTTCCCCTGTCTCCTCAGTAAGCTAAACAAGGACGTGTTTATATCTGGGGAATATTAGGGTCATGGTATGGCCATTGTCTAGGAAATGTTTCAGATGGGTGGGTTAAATGTGCATTTTCCAGTAGAATACATATGCAAGTGGTCCCTAGCGTTGTTAGACTGTTTTAGGAGCGGTGTAAAACTTAGGCGGTTGCACTGGCATAACTACAACTAGAACTGAGATCAACTTTTGTGAGCATCAGGAGAACAATACACCAAGTTAACGTACAATGGTAATGCAAGATCAAACACAGCGTTAAAAAATTTTTAAGGGCTCGAAAGTATCGTGCTGCTATTAGCTAGGTTTCCCAATGACCGAAGAGAACTCTGTGTTTGTTATTTTATAATTTGAAGAAATATGCAGCATTTTAGGCGCAATGCGACATGTATTTTTTACGTTTCTGGCGTATTTAGAAGAGCTAGGAAGAATTATTCAGCCCTCATATTTTTTCTTCTTTTTCATGCGTTATATATGTTTCACCTGGTGTCCTCACTGAACTAATGGAGGCAGCTTCGTTATGTCTGCTGACTGCAAGGACAAGTTAATTGGTGACGTGTAGGTGAAGTTCAATATAGATGGGTAACTGGGGCTTTCGCAATAAATTATGTATGCAAGAACTTCAGAGTGTTTAAGCATGTCTAACGAGTGGGGGGAATTGAGCCCACTGCCGTAGCAGAACTATGAAAGCCACCAAGGCCAAATTTAGCGAAACTTGGTGGTACGCTATGGAAACTTTCTCTGTGAAGCTAAATGCTGTTGGATCAAACATAGCCTTTGTAAAGAAATCTTGTTGAAGAGTCAGAGCGTCTGATGTGGCCACTATCACCTATGCTTCCAGTTTCCCGACATAGCTGTAGGTTACAACAGGTTTATATTTTGAGTAAAGGTAATCCACAAAAAGGGAGACTTTAAAGAATTGAAAAAGTATAGGCCCATTAGCTTACTCCCAGTATAATATAAAATATTAACCAAGATAATCTCCAATAGAATAAAGGCAACACTGCACTTTAGTCAACCAAGGGAACGGGCTGGCTTCAGGATGGAATACTCTACAATGGATCACATCCATGTCATTAATCAGGTTATCGAGAAATCCGCAGAGTACAATAAGCCTCTCTATATGGCTTTCATAGATTATAAAAAGGCATTTGATTCAGTAAAGATACTTGCAGTCATAGAGGCATTACATAATCAAGAAATACAGACCGCTTACGTAAATACCGCTTACATAAATACAGTAGAATCTTGTTACAACAAACTTCGTGGAACCGCCGAATTTAATTCCTTAATTTGAATTATCGTAGTACTGAAAAACCAATATTTGCATGTCAGTAATGTAACACCAACAACGAAAATTACATACCTTTGCAGCAGATGCGCGTGTTCGTACGTAATAAACGAGAACGCTGGGCACAGTTTAACTACAATTTATTGCTTGAAGTCTGTAATCTTCTGGCGAGTAGACAGCAAGCGCTGCAGGACGAACGCCTCCACATCCTCGACCTTCCTCTGAACGTAATCGGGGACATCTTTACAGCGCCCGGGGAATGCTTGAGTCTTTTCTAGAAAAATTAAAACATCCAAGCTGGAAACAGTCTCTTCCTCTTCATGTGTTGATCCAGTGTAAGAATCGTCTTCGTCATTACTGCAACATTCTTGCTCATGCACTTTATTGACAATGTCTTCATTGGTGAGCTCCGCAGATGTAGCCGCCGTGCTGTCGCTGTAATGTAATCATCGAAGGTCACCGCGGTGTGAACGGGGAGCTTCTCGGTAAGCTCATTCCACAGTTCTGGGTTGAGCTCCTCTGTGTCCTCGAAGGTGAAGCCTTTAAGAGGCCTGCCTTTCACCAGCAGTTGCTGATCGTGCTTGCCTTCACGTTCCACCACGACCCTGTAAGCATTTCTGCAGCTTGACGGATGTTTACCTGTGTGGACAGCTTCAGTCGAATATTGATCAGGAGGCGCTGCACAAGACGCTTCCGAAATTCGGCCTTCACACATCTGATGATGCCCTGGTCCAAAGGTAGGAGCAAAGAAGTACAATTCGGGGGCATAAATTCAATTTGCACACTGCTCAATTGCACATTCACGATACGCGCCAAGCACTTGTCAACGATGAGAAGAATTTTTGTCTTTCTTCTTCATTGCGTTGTCGAGCTGCAGCAGCCACTGAGTGAACAATTCTCGCGTCCTCCACGCTTTTTTGTTGACTCCGTAGTCGCAAGGCAACAAGACGTTTTTCAAGCAGCGCGGCTCCGCAGACTTGCCAACAATTAGCGGCTTCAGTTTTTCCGTGCTCTTGGAGTTGCAGCAGAACAGAACCGATACGCGGAGGCGTGATTTCTTTCCGTACTTGCACCTGTCACCATTGAAGTTCATTGTTTTATCAGGCAACTGATAAAAGAACGCCGTTTCATCCCCCCTGAAAACGTCGTCTGGAGAGAAAGACTCGATCTCTTGAAAGCGCTCATTCCGCCAGGCCACCGCACTCTCGGCATCTGCTGGCTTTTCTTCGCCACAAGCAACCTGCCACGTAAAGCCATTCCTTTGCCTGAAGCGGTAAAGCCATCCGGCACCGGAGATGTCCAACGCGGCCGCGAACTGTAGCGCCCTTCTCTTGAATAATCGGGCCTGACAAAGGTACATCGCTTTGTCTGGTATCCTTGAACCACGTGAGGGCGTCATCGTCGACATTCTCATATTAGTCTACAGTTGGGAGCCCTGCTCAAAAGAGAAATGCAGGGAAGTCAAAAAGACTACGCAAAATTAAATTACGAACAAATAGCGCAAATAGCGGCAGGCATAGCGGAAGCAATAGAGAAACATCCCATGGAAAGGTGGGATTATAATCAGTCAGAACTACTCATTAGTACAAAAATAAAAGAAGTAAAAGGAGTAAACAGCTGGAGAGTAAAGAGGAAGCCACGAAGTTGGTGGAATAAGGAAATTGGAGAGGCCATTGAACAACGACTGTTGGCATCACGGGAACACACAGAAGCAAAGAGGGTGCAGTTGTCTGAAGAGGAAATAGGCCAAAAATGGGAATCTTATCAACATAAGAAACAACAAGTGTAGGTCCTCGTCCAGGCTAAAATAAAGCAGTCCTCTGATCGCTGGCTGGCTGAAGTTCGCGATGCAACTAAAGGAGGGTCAAGAAAATTCTCGAACCATATAAGCTGGCTGGGTAAAGTGAATCACAGAAAGCAGGAACAGGTTCACGATGCCAAAGGAAATTGTTTAGAGGGAGATGACGCTGTGAACTGCATTGGTTCAGTTATAGCAGAGTCATTTAGGAAAGACGATAGGGTAATCGCCCCAAATGAGGGAGCAACACAGGATAGCACAATAGAAAGCAGCTTAGAACTGACCAATCTTACCTGGAAAACGGCGGAAGGAAATGTTCCAAAATGCACATCCGCGGGGAAAGACGAAATTCCAATCAAGTTAATAAACTTGGCCCAAGAAGCAAGGAAATGCTGATAAAAGCAATGGAGGCAGTCATAACAAATAAGCAAATTCCGCACAGCTGGAAACGGAGTAAAACGAATTTGATTTATAAAGGGAAAGGTGATAAGAAGAACATAAAATCCTTCCGACCAATTACAATAACATCAGTTACATATAGGCTGGCGATGCAGGCGGTGAAATTAAAGATGCAGTCATGGGTAGAAAGTAATATAATACTCGGAGAACTTAAGAATGGGTTCAGAAGTAGTAGGCGCTTAGATGATAGCCTGTTCATGCTTACCCAGTGCATAGAAATAGCTAAGGCGGAAAATAGACCTCTGTATTTAGCCTTCCTGGACATAAGCGGTGCATACGACAAAGTGAACAGGGAACTTCCGTGGAACATATTAACAGATGAAGGTATCAGTCATGAGGTAATTGATTTTCTACAGGAAATATATCGAGAAAATAATGTTGAAATAACATGGGAAGGAATAAAAAGTACGACAACTGTTGACGTACACAAAGGATTAAGGCAAGGTTGTCCTCTATCACCGCTGCTGTTCATGCTTTATATGATAAGTATGGAAAGAAGGTTACAACGAAGCAATCTAGGGTATAATCTGTCGTACAGATTAGGCGGAAAGATTGTTCAGCAATGACTACCGGGTTTAATGTATGCGGACGATATTGTACTGTTAGCAGATAGCCAGGAAGATTTGCACTACTTAATTACTGTGGAGACGAAGGAGACAGTTCAGGTTTCAGTTTTAGTGCAGCTAAGTCTGGTGGGATGTTTTTCAATAATACAACTGATCAGGAGCTTATAATACAAGGCCATGAAATACCCCGAGTGGCCGAATACAAATATCTCGGGGTATGGATAAACAAAGGGCAGATGAACTCGGAAAAGCACGAACAGTCTCTCATAGCAAAAGGGCGAAGAGATGCCAGGATAATGAAACATAGGGCATTGTGAGGGTACAACAGGTATGAGGTACAGAGATGTATTTGGAAGGGAATAATGGTGCCGGGGCTTACTTTCGGGAATGCGGTCAAGTTCAGTCGAGACAACAAGTAAATCATGGAGAGCTGTTGGAAGATTAGCACTAGGTGCCCACGGGAAAACCACAAACGAAGCAGTACGTACAGGGGGATATGGGCTGGGCATTGTTCGAAGCACGGGAAGCTCAGAGTGAAATCCTATACGAAAAATGTCTGAGGAAATTGGACGATAACAGGTGGGCAGCTAAGGTATTTAAATACCTATACAGAAAGAGCGTTGACTCACAATGGCGGAGAAAAACTAGGAAGCTAACCAGTAAGTATGCCAGACACGAGGACGAAGAAAGACGGAGCATTAACCAACAGGTTAAAAACGCGGAAGGCAAAAATTGGATAAATTCAATGGAAAAGAAGCATAGTGTGGAACTATATCGATACTGGAAACAGCAGATCAGGAAGGAAGCGTTTTATGATAACTCAAGAGGCAGTGCCCTACTCTTTGAAGCTAGGTCAGGATGTCTTAGAACATGGAGCTATAAAAAGAAATTAAACAAGGAAGAAGACATGTACTGTGTATGGTAAATATGTAGAAACAATGGAACACCTCATACTAAAATGTGATGGTATCAATCCCGATGTCGATGCGGCCACAATAACGCTTCCTGAGGCCCTAGGGTTTAGAGATAACAATAGTCAAATAAATGTGTGATGGAAATTAGCAAAAGACGATTGAAGGATTGGTGGCTCAAAAGCAGAGAGGTGACATAAGGTTAAAAGGGTAGGAAGACGTATTTAAAGTAAATTGCGAATTTTAATAACACACAACACAGGTAAACAAAGATAAAAGGCAAAATAAAAAGCTGAGCATGGTGGCAACTGCCATCACACCATTTCAAAGGGGACGCTCCTATCTTCCATCCATCCATCGTAGTTGCCAAGCCGCAAGCGTTTTCTTGAGGGAACCAGCCATGACTCTCGATGCAATTTCATGGTCTTTTGTCAGCAAAGTGAACACACAAGACAATGACAGCACTGAAAACTTTGTAGTTCCTGCTGATCGCTATCAACGTGGTGATGCAAGAATTACGACGTAGTAGGAGAATCCAAACATGACCATACGAACATGACCATACGCGATGCTCATAGAGTTTCTAAATAATTACCCTAGAGGGAAATGTGGCGCTAGTATCTACGGGGGCTCTCATGAGCGTTGCCTCAACCTACATGGGAATGATGGGAAGTACAGGCTTCGGATTGAGTTCGATCTTTAGACTAGTGGCGTTTGCTTGCGGCGCAGTAAACAAAGCTATACCCAAATATTATCGCGTAAAATATAATTTTATTTCTGTAGTATGTTATATAATGTACAACACGCTACATAAACTTTGACTTTGAGTGAGATGGAAGCATGGTTTACTATGGTTTAACACCAGGACACACCAGGGTATGCATTCTTGTGCGATTCTGTTCTCGATTTAACGCAAGAGAATAATTATTTATTTTTGCAACAGCAATAACAACCGTGCAAGTACTTATATAAAAATACTCATCAAGTATTTATGGAAATAAAAATGTATTGTGAGAAAGTGTTGCGCCCTTAGGTGGAATGCTACAAGTGTCGTCTGCTATGACGCCTGCTCGCTGCAAACGCGAGACTTTTCTCACAGACGACAGGCGTTTGCGAACTCTCTCGCTCTTTCGAAAGGCTGCGTAGGCTGTCACGATTGCTGAACGTCTTTAAGTACTTTTAAGCACATCTGCTGCAGTGCTAGCTAGGACGCTAGTGGCCTCCTACGAGTATGCTTCATCATATTTTATATTGATGTACCGCTTCCGAAGCGTTATGGCGTGGCTTTGCACTTACCCATTTTGCGACACTAGACTACAGCCAGGAAGCAGCAACCTTTCCTACCACAAGTAAGTTTGTGTTCTCAAAGTCCTAAAACACGCATTTCAATGAGCACATAAACGAGCAATGCATAATGAAGCCCCCAATAAAATTTGATTGTCAAGCCACTAGAAGTACAGCTGTATATGTCTTGTATCAGCAGTGCCTTCTTTTACCTATTCTGAAGTTTCATAAAGCACATAACGCTACAGCACCAACTTAACACACTTAACAAGCCAAGGTCCAAACGGTCAAAACATGTTCTTTCAACATTTACGATGCCATCGCTTTCTCTTCAGGGCTTCGACACCACACCGCGACACAAACATCGTCCCAGTCGCTGGCCCAGCGCGCTATCGCCACGTTGAGCAACAGAACAAAGGCCGAGAGCTTTGCGTTGCACTGTCCCACTGCAGGTTAGAGCAATTGCGCTTGGAGAGAAACCAAAACTGCCAAAAAAAAATACTTGTAGACTAGTTCGCCAGTCAACAGAATGCCAATCTGAAGCCTGTACTTCCCATCATTCCCATGATGGTTGAACGATCGCAGCGCCAGATTTCCCTCTAGGCATACTAATATGAAAATCTATGGCGACGCTCACGCTGATGCTGCTGGGGCTGTACCCATTGAAACTGGTTCCACAGCGCATGGCTGCTGCGGCTGCAGATGATGATGAAAGGTGTAAGCCTCAGGGATTTGGTACTGAAGCTTCAACAGAACTTCGTAATAATGAAGCATCTTGGTGAATACAGGATTAAATTATGTACGCTATTCTGAAATATTCGGTAATCTGAAATTTATAGTACTTAAAGTTTTTTACATTGAAAATATAGGCATTTTGACGGGAATATTAAAGAATTCGTAAATCTGAAAAGTTCGTTAATGTGGTGTTCGCAATAACGAGATTTTACTGTACCTTGGAAAATATCTACAGAGGTTCCACAGCTACCTTAACTCTAAACAAGAAAAGCAGAAAGATACCTATAAAGAAAGAGGTCAGACAGGGAGAGCCAATCTCTCCAACGTTATTCACTGCATGTCTGGAAGTATTCAAGCTATTAAACTGGAAAGGCTTAGGAGTAAGGATCGACAGCAAATATCAAAAACCTTCGGTGTGCCGATGACATTGTTCTATTCAGCAACAATGCAGACGAATTACAGCAAATGATTGAGGACCTTAACAAAGAGTGTGAGGGTGGGGTTGAAGATCAATATGCAGAAGACAAAGATAATGATGAATAGCCAGGCAAGGGAACAAGAGTTCAAGATCACCAGTCAGCCTCTAGAGTCTGTGAAGGAGTACGTTTACCTAGGCCAATTAACTGCAGGGAACCCTGATCATGAGAAGGAAATTCGAAGAATAAAAATAGGTTGGATCGCATACGGGAGACATTGTCAGCTCCTGAATCGAAGCTTACCATTAACATTGAAAAGGAAGGTGTAATATCAGTGCATTTGACCAGTGCTGACATATGGGGCAGAGACTTGGAGACTGACAAAGAAGCTTGAGAACAAGTTAAGGAACGTGCAAAGAGTGATGGAACGAAGATTACTATGCATAACGTTGAGACAAAAAGAGAGCGATTTGAATCAGAGAGCAAACAGGTATAGATGATATTCTAATTGACATTTTAAAAAAATGGAGCTGGGCAGGTCATGTATGCGCCGGTTAGATAACTGTTGGACCACTAGGGTTACAGAGTGGGTTCGAAGAGAAGGGAAACACAGTTGAGGACGGCAGAAGACAAGGTGGAGCAATTAAATTAGGAAATTCGCGGACGCTGGTTGGAATCGGTTGGCACAGGACAGGGGTAATTGGAGATCGCAGGGAGAGGCCTTCGTTCTGCAGTGGACATAAAATAGGGTGATGATGATGATATAAAAGAAACAAACATTTATTGCAACTGTTCAAAAGGAACAGCTTCGCTGGAAATCCGGTTGTGAGTCTCCAAGGTCACTCACATCTGCTGTATTTTTTTCTTGTGGATATTGCAAGTAAGTTATGTTGAGTGTAATTCGTTGCCTATAATCTCGGTAATACTATTATGTAAACTATTGATACATTTATGCTGTAGGCATAAACACCAAGTACAATTTTTTGTTTAATTACTCAAATTGTTTGTAGCAAGCGTGCATTCTTTTTGTGCGCTCTACGTCTATTACTGGGTGGGATCCGGGACCTCTGTGAGGCACTCATTGCCTTTTGTCCCTGCATCATCTTGAGATTTAATAAAATTGGAATAAATGCAAATTCAAATAATTTTTTTGGGTCCCCTATGTTTGACCATGCGTGAATGATAAATAGGTCCATGTCTGGTAAATACAACTATATATATATATATATATATATATATATATATATATATATATATATATAAAATCATATCATGAGAAACAAACGAACAAAGACACCAAGGACAACATAGGGGAAATTACTTGTACCGATGAATTTAATTAAATGATTAATTAATGGCAATGAAAGCAGATTAAAAGACAACTTGCCACAGGTGGGGAACTATCCCACGTCTTCACATTACGCATAGCATCACACACATAATGCGAAGACGTGGGTGTGCTACTTTTTGCCTCCATCATAGTACATGCTCAGATGTAAACTATCTCAAACCAGGTGTTATCGCTAGGTGTAACTCGCACAGCCAAAATCACACCATTTGATCACTCTAGACATTGTTGATGACTGCACCCCATGCCCACTGTGGTACAGAATTTGCCAAGAACCAGTTTGGCTCATCATTTTAGTTCATGAAACCTTTAATGAGCTATGGCAGAAGTAACACAGTTTGCAAAACCATAACTGTCAAAAACATTACATAGCAAAGCACTAGGTGTTTTTTCTTATGCACTATTTTTTTTAAATGTTGTTCCTACATCCCTGCCAGTATTGCTGAGAGGCTACGTGACTAGGCAGACATAGTAATTGCAAAACTGAAGCCAAAAAGTAGTGAAGTTATGTCAGATTAGCAAAAATCCTAACTATCCTCTTTGGATCCCATGTCCACCCCTGTGGACAGTTGCTTTCATTATTTTCATAATTATACCAAAAATAGTAAGCCACTATATCCTGTTACAGAATAAAGCTAAATGCAGGCAACATTCTATGTGAAGCATGTGATCATTCTGTGGCAACCAGTTTTCTAGAAGACTGACATTTTTTTATGTGTACAGCTGCATTGTCACTGACGACGAAAAGTGGATGTGTAGTACATTTGAAAAACCACCCCATGATGCAGCAATCCGGAATGAAAAGTTAAGGCAAGGAACCACCATATCATCATGTTTGTCTATAGGAAAACAAGACACTTTTACCTGAACAAACTGGAGATATGGATCTCTGTTCATATATACGGAGGTACAGATGCGAGCATATAACCATGCCATCAGATCAAGGAAGTAATTTTTTTAGGTTCGTAAGATACCAGTTGACAATGAGAACTGACCTTGAAAAGTATTGTCACTAAGACTTTTTTTAGTGTCTAAGGAGTCTATAGCACCACAGGGTGTCTACCAAGTTGACATTTCCAAATTCCCAGAGTTTTCCAGGTTTTCCCTGAGCACCTTTGCAAAATTCCCTGAATGAGCCAGAACTTTGTTTTATGTCAAGACAGGCTGACACCACGTTGCCCGATGCTGTCACTCTCTAGTAAGCATGCTGAAACAAAAAAAAAATGACTTAATCCAGTTTGAATAGTAAGGATTAATATCTACTTTATTTAAAGAGAAAACAGAAGGAAGGTGTTAGTAAAATGCACAGCGAAAGAAATGGTAAAGCCCATTCCAAATTGAGTCGAACATTTTCAAATACGAATGAAAAGGCGATGCATACATAAGTAAATATTTTTTTAATATGAGCTATTTCTATGAACTGATAGCAAGCTCAACTGTATATGAGGCCCTGAACTTTGTCACAACTAAGGTTCTCTCTCAGCAGCTGGGAAGTCAACCTCAACTGTCCTGACATACTCTCAGCCCGTACACAACATCTCAGTGTTGGGTTACACTGCTTAAAACAGTTTATTTTGGTTTGCATGAGGGACACCTGTATCTCAGCGTCAGCCAACACTTAGTTTTTTTAGCTCAAGCTCCTTCAAAAAGGCGGCGGCACCCTTCCTTTCCCGTTAATTCCTCAGTGCGTCAGTCCTTCCTGTTCTGATCCTCCTTCTACCACGCTTTCACCACATGGATCATCTGAAGCATCCTCTTGGTCAGTTGTACAGTCAATGTCCGATTTTTCGGATTCCCTAGGGGCCGCAAAAACATCCGAAAGTCGGGCAGTCCAAAAATAATGAATGCCTGTCTTTTAACTGCCCTTAAAGGCTAAAATTGCCACAGGCACGCCCGAAAAGAGAGAGTGAGAGAGAGAGAGAGAGAAAATGATTAATGAAAGGTAGGGAGGTTAACCAGGACTGAGCCCGGTTGGCTACCCTACACCAGGGAAAGGGAAAGGGGGATGGAAAGATTAAAAGAGAAAGTCCACTGGGGATATCAGTTGGTCATTCAGTCCGGTTCACAGATGCTGACTCAATCCGGTATCTTTCAAATATCGCAGCAGCGCTTTTGTGGCCTTTTGTGGCTGCGACATGCGAGGCCATGGTCCCAAGATCTTGTTCAAGGTGAACGGCTTTCCATCTAGCTGTTTGAGAGCTGTGCAGAGGTCTTGCCTTTCATCTTCAAAAGATGGGCAGTAGCACAGTAGGTGTTCTATGGTTTCCTCGACACCGCAGGCATTGCACTTGGCGCTATCAGCCATTCCAATCAAAAATGCATATGCACTGGTGCATGCGACGCCCAAACGTAAGCGTCACAGCACTGTTTCCTCATTTCGAGGAAGACCTGGTAACAGCCACAGTTGCATAAAGAGATCGAGGGAATGCAATCGATGTTGAGTGAATTCAGGGGTGTGCCACTTCTCCAATGTCAAAGAGTGCGCTAGCTTGCCAAAGTGTTGGGCTGCATCGGACCGCAATAAAGGTATAGAAACAAGGGTTGCTCCTTCGTGTGCTTTCCTAGCAGCTTCGTCAGCGAGGTCGTTGCCGGAGATACCGCAATGACCAGGCAGCCACTGAAACACGACGTCGTGTCCTTTCGTGATCATGTGATGGTGCATTTCTTGTATCTCCGACACGAGTTGTTCACATGACCCGCGACGAAGAGATGACAGAAGACATTGTAAGGCCGCCATTGAATCGCCCGAAAAAGCTCTTAAAGGGAAGATGAAACACTTTTCGAAAAAAATGAGTTCTCTGCGGCATTCTACAGTTTTGAGTCCCCTGAACACGAATATCTGGTTCAAAAAGGGCGGAAACAAACGCAAGCGGCTGTTTTTCCAAGAAAACGCGCACCAGCGCCTCAGGGCATCGCGCGAACGCCGCTGTTGCCCGTGATTGGTCGGGGCCGCTGTGACGTCGTTGGCGGTAGTCGCCGGTCGGCGCCGCCGCATGTCTCCGTTTCAGAGCGTAGCACCATTCCTTTCTCTCTGGTAGCACGCGGTTCTGCTGTTCTGGCTTCATAGCTGAGTTGCAAGATGGAACGTTCTCGCTGTCTCCGACAGCTTGTATTGTCCCCGTACATGTTTGAACCCACAGCCGATACGGAAAACGATGGCGGCAACTGCCAACAGCGAGAGCGATGTGTGCACCTTCTCACGCGCTGGAAATCTTAGCTGGTACGTATGTTTTTTTTTTTCATGTAGCTGCACGTTGCAATGACGGGAGAAAAAATGCGCTAAAGTGTCACTGGGAACATGCTGCTGGAAGAATGACGAAGCACTAACTTCTCATTAGATTTACACGGGTGCAATTCCGCGATGTCAAGCACCTTGCCGCTGCTTGTCTAAAGTCCCGTGGTTTTTTCAGCGTTGATACACGACCGCGAACATAAGTGCCGCGTTTCAAAGCGCGCACATGCAGTGCTGTGAGGTACAGTCATGGAAGTTGCTTATCATACACATCCAGAGATGACCAGAGGTATTATATGTGCAATATTCATACTATGGTTCGACGACTTTGCGAGTGTGGCTCGATCAAGAATCGGTATGCGTGCTCCATGCTAGTGTTGACATAAAGACATTAGGCAGTTTTAGCACCGCCGTGTGGTAAACACGATAACTGAACCGTACGTCGAATGTCACTAGGCAAGCCTACACTCCATTTGATACCTCAGGTGCATCGCTGCGGAAGCTACGCTCGAAGTCCGGTCACCAAAATTTATTACTGCGCGCGTTTCCGTCTATGCTTCGCAGCGTGCCAGCGGCGTTTGCTCGCGCGAGCATGCACGTGAAGCTGCCGCGACGGGCTGCAATTAAAAAATACCGAAAAGAAAATTTTTTTAAAAGAACTTGTTAGCAGCCGTATAAGTACACGGATGGTTTCTATGGGTAAATTCTTTTTTTATTTTCATTCCGAACTGAGCTTATATATGGAAAGCTTTCTGAAAAATCGGGTCAAGAAACACCGAACTTTTTCCAAGTGCGAACGCAGCCACTGCAAGAAGTATCTCAAGCCTCCGCAGCGTTGCACCTGATGTATGAAACGGAGTATAGCAACGCTAGCAACAACGCGTTTTCGCATTTGTCGTAAGGCTATCCGGCTACGCTAAAACTGTGTTACGAGACGTTAATGGCTGCAAATGTTCGTATTTCTCCAGTGCATCAATGTGAGCCTAATCACGCTTTCATTAAACTAGGTGCACCTGCATGTGCTGCGTATTGATGGAAGATGAAGAGAACTGCTTGTGCTGCCAGGAGGTGCAAGAGATTAGGAAAAAACAGAAGCGCACGCAGTGCGTAACAAGTGCAAGACAATTCAGGACTGTGTGCCTCAGCAGGGCAGTACTGGAAGTGGCACTTGCCCAGAAAGGAGTCGAACCGGCTGGACAAGGCAAGAAGTTTACACACAGGTGTGAAAATGATATAGCCAATGGAAAAAGAGTGATGCGGAACAACGCGGAACAACGCCGGGCTTCAGTCGCGCCGATTTAATTGGAATACCCATTGCCCGCATCGTTGTCAAGCTCCGATGATAGTCACTGTCGCGGAAATGGTCCGAGCACAGCACGGTTGATTTCGTCGGCACGAACTTATCTCTCCTCACCGCACGTACCCACTGCGCTGCAAGCTTCTTTTCCTTCGGGAATTTGTGAAACACCACATCGTCTCGCCCGCCTGTGTTCGCACAGCCGAATGCTGCACAGAACGAGGGCATGTTGGCCGCCCTTGGCTGTAGGCACTCACGCAGCACAGAAGGAAAGAACAGTTTACGAAAATCGCAAAACAAACGTGAGCGGCGGCGGCAGATCTCTCGTAGCGTCGTTCAGTAAAGCGCAGGACGGAAAGAGGCATGCCAGCACATGTCAGCACGCCGGTCCGCAGCTCGGTTGGCTCGGTCTCCGCCCATGACGTCACTCTCGCCGGTTCTCTCCTCTGCCAACGTCCTCACCCGGCGCTCCGGGAAGCGATGGGGGCGTGTCCGCGCGGGTGATTTAGAAAGCGATTTCCGCCCGTTATATTAACAAAACGAAAAAAACATTTCGGAACCGTAAATTATTAGGTCTGTTCTTCCCAATCCCAGCAATTCATAGAAATTGAAAACCGTTTCAGCTTCCCTTTAAGGCCTGCCACTACACTTACTAGGCATATCGATGCTTGTACTGTGACAGGAGATGGGGGTGCACGTGTGTATAATTCAGGAATACATACTGTGTCCCGTGACAATTGCCCCTGCCCACGCTTGTTATGTTTCACCGCCTAACACTAATGTAATGAGGCAAAGCTAACTTTCGGAGACTGACATTACACAACGCGCTGTGCTCTGCGAGCTTCAAAGCCAATCGCAAGGATTAGAAAGGCGGAGTCGGTGCCATTGGTGATAGCGGCGAATTCTTTCAATGAAAAACACGGCACCGCACGGCAAGAAGCTTAATAGCGAACATAGAAGCAGCTAGGCCTAACGTTGCCGCGGTGGTGGTTACGGCTGCCAGCGGATCTGCATGCGAGAGTGCCGGTTCGAGGCGGCGAGATAATCAAAATAGCGGCGGTGGCGGCTTTGATTAATGCCATTTCAGACCTGCAGTCAGGGCAATATACATTGACTATATGGAGTACGTGGTGGTGCCGCAAAGCCGTGCTAATAATCGGGCATGTCCGAAAAATCGGGCGTCTAGAAAATCGGTCGTTAACTACTCTGGCAATATATCGTGCCGATGACACGGCGTCAATGACGATTCGCTACGATTCCTCTGTTACTGGAGCCAGCATTAACACGACTTTCGTTCCCTTTCAATAAAGTTACAGCTAATTTTCCCTGATAGAAGCACAAATTCCCTGAGTTTCCCTGAGTTTTTCCAGACTGTTCAAATTCCCTGAGAATTCCCGGTTTTCCAGGTTTTCCCGGTTGGTAGACACCCTGCACCACTTTCTACACATGCGCCCTTAAAAGTGCTAAAAAAAGAGATTGGCGTTCCAGGTAGCACTTTCTCAAAATTGTGCCTTTGGCAGTTCTGGACTATGTTAATTGGAATCATGGTTACGATACTTCAGCGCAAAGACAAGAGACAAAATAAAGGAAGTGCACAACACGAGCGCTGTCTCACAACTGAAATTTTATTGGGATCTACCCATAATATATACACATACAAAAAGTAAACAAGAAAACAAAGCAAAGACCGCTGAATAACTCAGAATCAAACCACTACATAGAATCCTAAGAAAAAAAAAAACAGACACAATGCGCAGGGGCGTAGCCAGGGGGGGGGGGCTTATGGGGCTTCAGCCCCCCCCCCCCCCGAAATTTTTTCGTGCTGTCCATGCGCCGCCAAACAAAGCGACCCCCGGCGACGGAAATCACTCTGGATTTTGTCAAAGATGTCTTTCGAAAAGACATTTAACCGCGGAGATTCCGAACTCGGGCTGGATTTCGTGGCAACGCCCATACACCGGGAGTCACATAACGCCAAGCAGTCCCATCCGAGCGCAAAGTTTAAAGGGCGCTTTGATGGTGAGCGGGCTCCCCGCGGCATCTCACTGAGGCCACGGAATCTATGGAGCGCATGGATATCAATTGCGAAACTTTATGGGTATAACTCTCATAAGCTTTTGATGTGAAAGTTGCATTGACATTTCAAAAGTTGTGCTTAAGATTTTCAATTGCGGAACTTTGTGGGTTTAATGTTGTTATAAACATTTGACGTCAAGGTTCCATTGGCTTTTCTAAAGTCTTACGTCGGAACATACAACGAGACAAGCCAAATCAACACACTAGCAGACGAGTTGACAAAGCACGCAGCAAGGTCCAATGAGACGAAGCGTTGGGGTGGTTCATTTGTGCCGTCATGTCACATAAAAAAAATATCAACATTTTTTTAACCTACGCCAGAACATCCATGTCAAGACACTAAGGCCAGCCAAAGTAACTACGTTCTTATTTATTTTTTCTACTTTGACTTTTATTCGCGAGGACACATTGAGCCTCTTAAATTTTTTTTGCTCTCGCTACCCTACCCGCGGGCTGCCAGAGCCAGCCAGAGCGCATACGTTTTTCTCGTATGGCCCCGACCACCGCGCGGTGCACTTCGGTGCGCGTTCGGTTTGCTCTGGCCGAGTGGATTTTCACCTGACAGAGTTTTGGACGCTTTCTGGCTAGCAGACGAGAAAAAAAAAAAAACAATGGTCGCTCGCTGCCATCACTGTGGAGAATCGAACGATTGCACCGCGTTCCTTGAGCGGAACCTTTCCGGAAAGTCTTGTTTCGCCGGTGTAGGATACTGAGCAGTATGCGTATGGTTCGGAGTGGACCAAGCGTCTCGTGTTTTCTTCGGTATTCCCTCCGTAGCCCCATTAGGTGCCCGAAGTAGGCATTCAATTCTGGCCAACATACTTTCCTATGCGTATTTTTTTTTTTCATTTCGGTGCCTCCGCCCCACAGAAAAAAAAATACATTGTTGCGGCGCAGCGAATTGTCGCATGGTGAAAGTTCGATTTTGATACTTCTTTTGCGGAAAGTAATGGGCGACGGGACGCTTCAGTTGCCGGATACGTTTATTATATTATTGCGAAGGCAATTATATGGACACTCCAGGCGCATTCCTGCCGTCGCTGTCGCCCTCATGTTTCGTATAAAGTCCAAGGATGATAACACCGTGACCACGCGCTGTATGCTGTATGTGCGAGTGAAAGCGTAGGAGGGGAGGTGGAATGGGTGAGCCGACGATGGTGGCTCAGTCTTGTGTGCGCAAAGGAGAAAAGCGGGGAGCAAGAGCGCCGCCTTCCGTCGCGCGTAATACATCGGGGGGTGTGGATGGAATGGGGGCGGAATCTAGGATTCTGTGAATCTATGATTGTGCAACATGTTTATTTGCCTTGTTTGACGCATTATATACAGTTACATTTTCTTACATACATAGACTCATTGGAGACTTATACGTATACTTAAATATCTTTTTGCGAGGTTTTGTGTATACATGCAGTGAACTTTGTTTCCAGTGACACTTTTTCGTCCTTTATCAAGCCGTATTTTCGCATTTGTATATCCCATTGTATCTTTGCATTTCTAATGTACGAGGGCGAGTCAAATGAAAGTGAGCCTACCCTAACCGCGCAATAATGGTTCGGTTCATTATCTGCGAGGCATGCGCGTAGGAGAACGGCATGTCTCATTTACAAAAGTGACACGCAGGTGTGAAGATAAATGTTCTTTGATGCTCTCATACACTGGGTTGAATATGGTTGCGTCACATAATGGACACTTCAGAATTTGAACACCTCGGTGTCGCGAAGTTTTTGACAGCTGAAGGTGTTTCCAAAACAGAAATTAATCGGCGTATGGCTGCCGTGTACGTTGAACACTGCATTTCATTGACCACTGTGAAGCATTGGAGCAAACGGTTCAAAGGACGTTGCAAAGACATTCCAAGACCGGGCCAAAACCATCATGCAATCACCCCCCACACAATTTCAAAGGTTCATGAGCTGATGAAACAAGAACGGAGGATAAGCATCAATGAACTGGCAGACCGTCTGAACATCAGTCACGGTTCGGTTCACGCCATAATTCATGAGCTTCTCGGTTATCGGCTCTTTGGTGCGCAATGGATCCCCAAGATTTTGATCCATCGCGAGAAGACGGAGAAGTTTCGCGCTGCCTTGACTCATCTGATCGGGTATCACAATGAGGATGACGACTTCTTGTTTGCAATTGTGATCGGGGACGAACCTTGGTGCCAGTACTACGAGCCTGAAACACGATGGCAAAGCTTACAGTGGAAACATTCGAATTTACCACGCACAAAGAACGCAAAGGCCATCATTTCCGCTGGAAAGGTGTTGGCGACTTTTTTTTTCGATCGTCAGGGTCCATTACTGATAGAATTTGCTAAATCTTGAGAGGCTATCAATTGTTTTCGATATTGTGAAACGCCAGAACGGCAGCGTGTCGCAATCAAGAACGAACAACGTGGAAAATTGACGAATGGGGTCATCTTGTTCCACGACAATGCCTGTCCCCACGTCGCTTATGTGGTTAATACAAAACTGTCAAAGTTCAAGTAGGAAACACTGCAACATCCACCATACAGCTCAGACCTGTCACCTTGCGACTCCTACATTTTGGGGCAACCGAAGAAACAGCTCAAGGGAACCAGATACAGACTTTTTGAAGCAGCAACCCAAGGAGTTTTATAGGACGGGAATCACGCGACTCGTTACTCAATGGGACAAATGTCTAAATTCTCATGAAGACTACTTTTAATTAAGTACCCCGTTGTTGGCTCACATTCATTTGACTTGCCCTCGTATATCTTGCAGAACTGCTTTTTATACGTGCTCTCTATCGCGACTATAACTTCGGTGCAATTACTCATGATACACGACAGGGGACAGCTACTCCTGAGTAATACATTGGAACAAACGACAGCGTCATTGAGATTTTTCACTGGCCATTGCATATATACAAGAATGTAAGCACGGTTCTTGAATGACAAAGTTTCATTGACATATTTGTCCTCAACTTGTTCAGCTCATTGCCTTTTAATTTTTCATATCAGCGGCATGCACTGCTTTCCTGGTTTCGAACTGATATAGTTCTAAAAGTTTGTGTGATATTTTCTTTACCTAATAAATAGACAAAAATATGGAAGCATTGATATCAGTTATCTTGGGCAAAATTTTTGGCACATACAAATATATTCTGTTATGAAAAAATACATATTTTATTGTTTTGACAGTGCGTAGCGTCCAAGAATTCGTTTGCAGCATCTTTGGCAATGACAATGCAGTTATTATTCATGTATTTGATCACTCGACAAATTGTTTAAGAGGAAGCTTTAGCTCGGGCCCAATCCGACGCGGCCTATTCAAATACTTGTAAAACGCAGAAATGCTTTTCTGAGATAATCCTGCTTATCGCTTTTATTGAAATTGGTTGCATTTGAGAAAGAAAGTTAAATCCTAGTGTCTGTTGGAAACAGAACTTCGATTTAGGGCCTGAATTTTGTTTAAAATATTTTGAAAAATTCGAAAATTTGAAAAAATAAAAGCACGACGTTTACAAACTAATAGCTATGCATGAAGAACAGATATTGTGGTTCTGTAAACGACATCTATTATAACAGTCAAAGTGGACAAGTTTGCTATGTCAATTTGTATCTTACGTGGATTGGTTACATTGTGTACAAGGGTTCTGCAAAAGCCGCATTTCCACAACACTAAATTTTTTTGAGATTCATGTGTAACATATCTATTTTGTCCGCTGTAGATGTACTATTAGATGCAATTCACAGAATTGTGATATCATTTTTCATTGTTGAGTCACGGAGTTTTAAACTTGATAGTTTCGTTTTCTGAAAATTTTCGATTTTGGCCAATTTTTGATAAATAAGTGACCGCCTAAATGAAAAATTCAAAACCAGCAGTCACTATAATTAATCTTTTTCTTTTAAATGCAAGAAAGCTCCTCAAATTTGGTGAAGTGGTTGCAGGGAAAAACGAATTCCCCTTCTACATGTATTTAAATAGGAGCACCCGAGCTAAAGCTTCCTCTTAAGGAGGAGGCGAAACTGCAATGTGCCCCCCCTCCCCGAACAAAATTTCCGGCTACGCCACTGGCCCCATATATATATATATATATATATATATATATATATATATATATATATATATATATGGGGCCAGTGGCGTAGCCCCCCCTGAACAAAATTTCTGGCTACGCCACTGACGATGCGCTCTCAATCGGCATGGGCAGTCTAATACCCCAGTCACACGAGCATGCCAAAGGTCCTTTGAAGTTAAGGAGCATTGAGATTTCAAAGACACATTAGTTCAAGGGATATGTGTCAGTGCTACACGGCCTCCAGATGGTCTCCGTTGAAGCTTTTAACAGAAACCGCAACGCATTCTAAGCGCTGCCATCGCCTCAAAACCAATAAAAATATGGCCCAAATGCATCTTATAATAAATTTGTCATATTTTTTTCAGCAATATTTATTTTTCCTAATCCATAGAAACATCAAAACAAAATGCACACGTAGTAAAGGCATTACACATGTTGGTGTTGATTATTCGTTGTTGCCCTTGCTTCAGCTGCTTTGTTTCATTCCTTGTGGCTAGGCAGCGGCATCACATTGCAACAAGTGTAGATGCAAACCAGAATTCCGTGGGTGCTCAATTTTATGTAAAAGCCAGAACCAGACAACCTGTGAACTAGCAGAGACTTTTTTTCATTAGGAAACACAAAAATGCATGCGTCGGCCAGGAATCACTAACCTTACATGACACGGAGTACTACAACATTGATATTATTGATACTACATTTAGACTGCCCGTGCCAATTGAGAGAGCGTCACCTCTGTTTTTTCCTAGGATGCTACATAGTAGTTTGATTCTGGTTTATTCTGTGGTCTGCTTTGTTTTCTTTTCTTCCTTTCTGTACATATATATATATATATATATATATATATATATATATATATATATATATATATATATATATATATATATATATATATTCTGGGTAGATCCCAATAAAAATTTAGTCGTGAGGCTGTGCTCATGTTGTGCCCTTCCTTTTTGTCCCTTGTTTTTGTGCTGAAGTTTCATAACCATGAATCCAACATTCCAACTAGCCTAATTAGCAATGTTAATTGGAATGCCAAGGCACTTTCTAGCAAATTTTGGATATGCTGCACCATTCAGCTATGGCACTGCTAGAAGGCACAGTGTGTCAGAAGAAGCACAAGAGAGTCTCCAGTGCACAACTAATAATTGACACATTTCAGCAGTGACAATACGTGTGTTGCTATATTGCTTCAATCTACTCGCATTAATATCGACAGTCATCCCGAGATGGTTTCTGCCGAAATTTTTTTAAAGTGTTCCACATAAAAATAAACACCTAATCTTTGCACTGCCAGTCTACACACGATGATTGCATGTAGCCTCCGAGATAGTGGCGTGCTGCATGGTGTAGTCTACGGTGACCTGATCTTTCCACTGCCAGTCTACACATAACAATTGTGTGTAGCCTCCGAGATAGTGGCGTGCTGCATGGCGTAGTCTACGGCGACTGCCACGGGATGCCATGACAACACTTTTGGCTGGGGCTTTGCCCTCTTGCCTTCTCCGCTGTGTAGCTTTCAGCACGCTAGTGGAGACAGAAAGAGGGAGAAAGCTGGGTATCACGGTGTGGCAACTCGACTTGTAGTGAAGGAATCAAGAGAGAGAAAGCTTTTTAGCGAAAATGCAGTATTTAGCCAGCACATTTTCGCCTACATTCTACTCTGCAGGGAATGAAATGAAGGAGAAGAAAGGTCCTAAAAGGTGGGCAGAAGAAAAAAAAATGCAGGTTGTGTGATGTTATCAGCAGTAGAGTAACTGTCCGATGCGATGAAGGTAGATGGTAATTGCAAAAGAAAATAAAATCTCAGTCTTGAATGAGATGAAGTGCATGAGTAAACCAACTGAATTATTAAATAAAAACAAGTCCAGGACTTTGCACACCTTTGATTCATGAGACCAGGGTTCAAGCGTCCGTGTCAATGTCAAGTGGCCTTGGTCAAGCCTTTCCACAAATTTTTGTAGCATAAAATTCGTGGGATGATGTCCTTTAATGTTAAGAGCATTCTATGACGAGTTAGAAAAGTGTTTCAAGACCCCTTTAAGGAGCACAAGGAATGCACAAAATATGTACTTAAAAACCATCCAAACCTTCATACAACTACTAGTGGTGCAACAAAGGCAGCCAAAACATTTCCCACAGTGCAAGCAGCCATCCTTCCAATGCATTGTCTGATGGATTAGATCGTTCTAACGTATGTGTTCACTACTTTAATGTGAAGTTGTGCAAAGCATTACATTATATTGGGGATTTCGAATTGCAAAAACATTTTGGCCATAAGAAACACCACTGCAATGACTGGCTCTAGATTAACATGCAAGATCTTAAATACAGACACACTGCAATAAAACATACAGGTGTATCTGTCTTTGCACTCTGCACACATACCAACAGTCGTCCAGCAAGCCAATTTTAAGATAAATTACTTTGCTGACTGGACACTTATCATGGCACCACTGCGAACGCTTATGACAGCACAGTAAATGCTGCGAATTGCAAGCATTGCACTACTTACACTGCATGACTTCTAAAAAAATAAATCATGGGGTTTTACGTGCCAAAAGCACTATCTGATTATGAGGCATGCCGTAGTGGTGGACTCTGTAATAATTTGGACCACCTGGGGTTCTTTACCATGCACCTAAATCTAAGTGCACGGGCGTATTCGCATTCTGCCCCCATCAAAATGCAGCCGCCGTGGCCAGTTCAGTCCCGCAACCTCGTGCTTAGCAGCCCAACACCGTATCCACGTAGCAACCACGGTGGGTTTGCATGAGTTCTGCATGGCTACTGTAACTAGTAAAAAAATGCAGAAAAATAAAATATCGTACAGCAAACAAGGTATTCAAGTCAAGGTAGGCTGTCAGTACTGCAAAATACCAAACCTTATATGACACATGGTTGCGCATGTTCTTGCCAACATGCAACAAAACATTTATTTGCTACTGCTTTTTCTTGCCTACACAAAAGGGCATATTTTAGAATAACACCTTATTTTAGTTGTCTTATAGTACCTGTGTTGAAATGAAACAGCGATGGTGGAGCTACAAGTATTCAGTAACATTTGCAATGTGTTACACCTAAAGGCTGTGCAGTGACGCTTTTCAAAACTTACTGATAAAATTCCCCTATCTGCCCTGCATTGTGCATGCTTTATATGATAGCGAAAATTCGGCAAACACGCGTTGCGATTTCAGCATTCGCTTACGTGCAAGATTTGTCGTACCCAGAAACCGCATCCAACCCATCAAGTTACAACAAATGACAACTGCCGGGGCTGCCAACGCGTAGCACTAGGGAGCCCACATGGACGTCTTGCGCTTACATGTAGGCTGCCTAGTTGCACGTAGTACTGAACGCGACGTCGTACTGAGCGTCTCGTACTTTAACAAATTGTGGATAAATTTGGTGTTAACCATTTCGTTCTTCGAATAAAGTCATCAATTTTTATGAAGCGTCGTACGATGCAGCGAACGCGTTGAAACATGGCTGCTAAGACTGTTGGGCGCCCCCGGAAACTAAATTTGTTGGATACCTCGCTGACATAACTAATCGTACGCCGTGTAGGTACCCATTTCAGCCGAGGGTGCCAGTTTCAAGGCATGCATGGCACGTACTGCGTGGCACGTACTGCGGTATATTTCCACGCGTTATATTTTGACTGCGTCACAATGCCGATACTGCCGCATGGTTTATACACACGCAAAAAGTTGACAGGAGCGCCTTAAAGGCATCACGCTAGGTGACTAGACAATTCAGAAAGGAACAAATTAAGAGCGAACGTGTTCCGTCAAAACTTACGCTACTTTTCCTGCATTCTTCGAGTTCCTAACACGTATAGAGCACACCTCCCCAACTTCGGTGAACAAAGGAGCAAGTGTTTGCTGAAAAGCAGGAAAGAAAAAGAGATCTATATTAGGTCATCACAAAACTTACATAAGTACGTATAGTTAACCTCTAGGGGCATGCACGAGATGTTTTGACATTAGTAGAAAGCAAAGCCTGCCAAGCATGCGTCGAGTGCTGCGTTTGAGTAGCGTTGGTTCAATTTCTCCCCAATACTTGCCTCTGTAACGTTCGAAGGCAAATTACCAACAAATACGTCGAACAGTGGCTTCCTTGTCGCCATAACTCGAAAAATATACAAATGTCCCTATAGGAAAAAAGACTTCCATACAAAAATCCAAACCAGAAACGCACATGCAATCGCGCACGCGTCCAGAACAGCCGTGTCAAGTGTAGAACACTGATCAAAGCTCGCGCAAAACGCAAGCGCCGCCACAACATTGAAAGAGTTTACAACAAAATAATAAATTATGTGGTTGGAACCACTATAATGACGTTTATTACTAAAGTAAATGCTGCATAAATCTTACCAATCAATTGAAATTATTCATTTTGTGAATTTTTTTAAGACGATGTCACTATACACGAGAGCGAAGCTAGCCGCGACCAGCTGGTTGTGCTAGCCACTGCTCTCGGTACGGGCAGCCATAGAGTTCGGGCAGCCTAAAAAAGAATCGAAGTTTACGTAGTACCATTAGTAGCGTGTTAGGGGCAACGATGAACGACAGATTTTCTCCCTACAGTGATAGCTATGACACACCTGACTTCGTATTTGATTACACCTCAGCGTTTGATTATTCTTCTATTCATCACATGACGGCGCTGAAGAAGCCCGAGAAATACATGACAATATTTAACTATAACAAGCGCCAGGTTGTTGTGGATTTGTCAGGTGAACTCCACTTTTCTGGTTGCTAACTTGTATGTTCAATCAAGTCACAACTCCCTTTAACGACTGAGGGGAATGTTATGTAAGTGGTTGACTTAACAGATACGAACTGTTTCAGATTGCGAACCAGAACCGTGGCAGTCAACTGTTATTAGAACGATCGTGACTTTCTTCTGCTACCTCTTCCTCGTTTTCACATTTCCAGTGACGTGCTGGGTCTGCATAAAGGTATATTTTTGGTAGAGTACCTTACCCTCTTCGATTCGTTTACAAGCTGTCGCCTTTACGTCACGCAGAGAGTGCCGTCCCTGGAAAGGATCGCCGTCTTTCGTTTGGGGAAGCTGCAGCCAGTTCAGGGTCCAGGTAACACTGTCGCACGAAAGCTTGTATTGCCTCGGGCATGCATACACAATACTAGCGCTTTGCTGTAAACGTGCTTAAAGTTTTTACTTTTGTCATTCGTTGACCAGAACTATGTGAACACTCGTCGCGATCCATCACAGTGTGTCTCGCCATGCCTTCAGCACTACCAGTGTGTTTTCGGTATTTGACGGGTTGCTGCGGTGTTTGCATTAAAATGCATATGTCCAGCCGTTGTATTACAGAAGAAATTGTATGCAGGGCCGTAAGCAGGAAACAAAACATGCATCGAAGTGCGAGAAGAGGACCATAGTACTGCATGTTTATCCTTTAGGCGCGAATGTGACATCCCAGCATGGAGGGACACACATGGGAGGCTGCATTCCTGTGTGCTGTGTTCTGAAGGCAATCAGCACCATGCTCGTAAAAGTAGAAATCAACGATAGTAGGTTTTCTTGAAAAACACACTCACTCGTCCATAGCTCTAACTGACCTAGCTTATAGAGAATTTTTTGCCGTGCTGCGTTGAGTGGCAGCAGACAAACACCCTCGTACTTTTTGAAGGCAAAGGTTTCTTTTAACCTGAATCTTCACAGCCAGAATGAAAGTTTGTGAGCTGGCATGCAGAAATGGCACTATGTTGTGCCTAGTACTTCATTTGCAGGCATCTACTCATCCACCTCCATTTAGGGTGATGCTAGCTAGCTGACCCAGGGTAATGAAGCTAAGCAAGTCAGAGTCATCCCACAGCTCTGATAGCACCTCATGTTAGATAATCACAATTGTATTAACCCTGAAATGATGGCAAATATAAATGCCCCCCCCCCCCCAAAAGAAAATGTTTATTCGCTATCTAAATGTGCAAAAGACGAGAAGAAGCATAATCAGTGAAAGAAAAATATTTTGTGGAAACGTGTTCAGCAATAGGGAGGAAACATCCAGCAGAAAACTGAATGGGCTTCACCCCAAGTCACCTATGACTTCATTTGAAATTTGTACAGACAACTCTCATCTTATGTGAACCGTAGGTGTGCATTTTATTTGCTCTACATAATGTCTGTGATTCCACTGCAGCCAGATATGTTTCATCAGTCTGTCTCTTCTGACCATGCTATCAAAAAAAAAAAAAAAATGAGGCATGTGCACAACTTCCTCCTCAGTTGTTCCTGTTCTAAACTAACAAATGGCGCTTGCTGCATGTCATTTGATGTTGGCCAAAGACATTTAGCTAGAAAATTCGTACGAAATATGGAAACTTGGCAACAACAAAATTTTTTCTTGTATGTTGCCTCTATATATAGTCAACGCTTGTCCATAAAGGGTTAATATATTAGAGCATGGGTAGTGCAAACAACCTTTCTTCTTTCTTCAACCGTTTTTTTCCCTACCAGCATGTAAGTGCATGAGAAACATTGCTTAAATAAATGTAAACCCATGAAATGTGCTTAATGAATCGGAATTCAAATTTTCAGAAACAAAAAAAAACAAAAAAATATGTAAAATTGGCTTTCAGTGTCCTTTCAATGACCTTGCTGAAGAAAATAAGACCAAAGGTTTTGCAAAGAAGCGAAAGAATGCACTTGCAAAAAACCATCCATAGTTGTCAAGCTTACTGTGTAAATGCAAAAGGGAAGGGTAAAGCTGAAGGCATTGTGAACAAGCTCAGTCGTATAATAGTGTTAAGAGTCAGCTATACTGACTGTGCATTAGACGCCTATTAGATGTGAAGGAATGCAAAGGAATTTGAGCAGTAGAGAGCACAGTGCGTGTTCTGTGTGCTCATTGTTTCTGATCACTGTGACTAGCATCAGCTACATGTCACACAGAGTCCTGTGTAGTACCAGTTTTTTCTTCAACATTGAGTTAGTACCCTGAGCAGTTATTAATTTAGGTATGCTGGTAATGAATGCACGTAACCAAAGGCAACAAAGAGAAATGGTGAAGGGCTTTACATCAGATGATCATCAAGTGCTATTACTTTCTTTTTTTCCCACGTGTAAAAATATATCACATCCATCATCCTTAAAGCGAAGCTTTCTTTGCCTCTTTCTTTGGTTTTCCCACCTATGCTGCTGCTGCCACCACCACCAATGCCGCATTGGGAGTGGTCCAGAGCGTGTGTATACATGGAAGGAGCGTGGCAGAGATGAAAGGAGAAGCGGGAAACTCGTTTGGACCTTTGCATTCGGTTGAAAATGCACAATGCCCTCTGAAGCTCCCTGGGTGTCACCAGCTAGTCTCTTGACAGCTACAATTATCCATGACCCTCCACAAAAGCATTGCAGAAATTGTAGCGCTTACCTTTATACTAACGTGCAAAGCCAGATGGAAGATAGACATAATGGTAGAGAGGAGGGGAAGAGGAGGCAGAGAATGGGTAGAACCATCGCAGTGGCAAAACAAGTGAATAACAGCCTTGCCACCCTTCGCTTGCAGTTCCCATACAAGAGGTAGGGGTATGGGGAAAGGTGACATGAGAAGGCAAGGAAACACAACTACTGTAGACATGACAGCAGTTGCAGGGAAACAGGATAAACTTAAGGGCACTGTACGGTACATTTCTGCTATTGAAAAATAAACACCATGCAAATATGTCAAGTGGACAACTTGCAGAGGGCGTGCAGAAGCAGAGCTGCAATTAAAGCACACCGAAGGGTCTAGGCTACACTACAGAAGTGGTCGCACCTCAAATCAACACTTCTGTGCTTGCCGCAGTAGTTTAGCTTTGCGGGTATGCCATTGCTCGAGGTCATGGATTTCATCCCGACCACGGCAGCCGCATTTCGATGGGATCGAAATAAAAAGTGTTTGTGCACTTTCATTTAGGGACACATTAGAAAACACAACTGTATCAAAATTCTTATGGCATCCGCCACTACACCGTGCGTCATAATCCGATTGTGGTTTTGGCACGTACAGACCCATAATTCATTTAATGTTTAATACTTCTGCCGCAATGCACTATGCCATGTGAGGAAACGACAATGCTCAACCCTCTCAGAGGTTATAAAATATGGCGCACAACAACGCCTCAAGCAAGCACCTCTCCCTGTGTGTTCTACATATTATGCAGAAAAACAGCAGTGGTGCAGACAAAGTAATGTTTAATCAACTCACCACTCTCGTGTTGGACTAAATGTTGAAGAAATTAGACATTTGCTGTCAACATCACTGCTAATTATCGTCAGTCAAAGCAAATAGCACAGAAAGCTTCGCTTAGTACATAGATGCCCATAGTACTTGGGATCTGCATAAATTTTATACTCAGCATACAGACTAGAAAATGTTTACTTCAATGCGCTGATCTTCCTATTAATGCTATTTAGAGCCAGACAGATTTTCTTTTGGAGTCTTGCTAAGCTGTAATAATTTTTGTTTATGACTCCCTGAAATGTACACAGTACTGCTTTCTTTCCCAAAATTTTGTACCTCATGTCTGCGCATTCCCACTCTTTCTGGCCCAAGCTATGTCAAGAAAAGATGATGAACTGAACCACAATCCTTTGCGCTAGGACAGCCCCGTAGTCAATGACAAGGCAAGAATGCCGGAGTCCCTCTTCCCATGAAAGCATGCTGTTTCTTCTCTCTGTTCCTCTGTACTTTCGGAAAATAGTCCTCTTACAATTGAGAAATCTGAAAGAGGTGCTTCTTAACAATGAACATACAATAGCCGTGCACCATGCAAACGAACAGCTAAGTTTGGCAGTTGTGTTTTGTCTTGCTACTGTCGTCACACACATACATGCTCTCTTCTGTGGTGTCTCCAAATGTGCTTTTGGGACAAAGGAACGACAACACAGTATTGCAGACAATCACAAGGGAATTTATTGCACCTTTCATGCAGTACTGCCAGCTAGCCGAATTACTACCAATAGAACATGCCAATGGGTGCAAACGAATCGAGGAAATCTGTCTCACCATGACAGGATATTGAGCAAATATGTCCGCCCCCATGCTGGACACTAGCGGCTAATCATTCGCGTGTACAGTCAGGCAAACGGTGGTGCATTTGAGTGGTCGAGTTCATCCATCCCAGTGCCCCGCTCAACAGCTTCACGAGACGGTCCTACAGAGCGTGCCAACAGCTGCGCGACAACTCCGCGCGTTCTGCCAACCCCAAGCCAAAGAACAAGCGACTACTCCCTTTTGCACCCAGGTAACCCCACCATTAGATAAAGAACAAGCGACTACTCCCTTTTGTGCCCAGGTAACCCCCACCATTAGATGGCATTAGCAGTGCTACACTCGCACCATCTTTCCTACTATTCTATACTGCAACTGCACAAACCGCCGGCGGCTCTTAACTATGCAGAGAAGCCAGATTGCAGGAGACACGAGAACCATGCGGAGAAAACAACTTATGGGACACATGAGAGTCAAGCATCCCCACACATCACACACAAAACTTCTCGATTTATACAAAATGGTAACACAAAGCAATGCTAAATAGCCAGCTACCTGCAAAAGGCTTTGCACAGCATCGATTCCCTCATTTAAAACAAACAAGGCACATCACAGGGAACACACATGCACATTAATATATGGGAACCATGAAAACTGACCTCCTATGTTTTCGCTAATTTCTGCTGAGGAAGGACAGGCTCATAATGCAGCCAAAAAAAATGCACCACGGAAGACCGAGTGGCCCAGCCAGTCCCTTTGCTTGCTTCCATCTCATGAGCCTGTGGCTGTACTCTCCCTTCCTCCACCAGGCCAAGGATGTTTGCGACACAGCGGTCTCTAGTAATGCAAGGCCAGGGCAATGATAGAAAGAAAGATTGGGGGACTTGAGTGATGTTATTGACGTGTGCATACGGATGTGATCCATTTGAGTGGCATCTGCCTCTGCATTCCTGACCTGCTGCTGCCTCTGGTTATATGCCACTGCTCTTGAAGGCTTCACCTTTATATTGCATCTCTTTTTGCCTTCTGCTCGATTTTGTAGTCTGGCTTAACCTTACAAACCAATGTATGTTCTGGTAGCCACTGGCTTTAAAGCCCACACCACACGTACACTTGTGGACACGTGCCAGACAGTGCGGCACGGCTCGTACGCGTCGAAGCACGGCGAGAACTTGATGAACAACTGCTCTCTGTTATCGCGCGCTTGGGCTGTGGCTTGGGCTGCCTCGCGTCGGCCCGCCTGGCTACGCAGCTGCAGCGAGGTACATTCAGCCAGAGTGTCTACCAGCCGGGAATTCTCAGGGATTTTGAGTGGTCTGGAAAAACTGAGGGAATTTGAGGGAATATGAAATAGTGTCAAAATGTAGCAAAACATGCATATCTGCGCATATGTGCCATGCTGTTACACCCTGAGACGAGTCAATATGAGCGGCCGAACCACTTAAACAACGTCAACTGTGATCCGGATACATATATTACGGGCTGTTAACTCCTTCTCGCTTTTCTTTAACTCTATCATACTTACAGTTTTAGCGTGCCATAGAGCATTATTAGAGAAAACTGTGCTCACATAAGTGCTCATTTGTTGGCCATGTTGTTCGCTTACGAAAATGCGTGGATGCCATTGCTCACACGGCATTGATATAAATGAGCGAGGCGGTTGTTTATGCTGCTGTACACTGAATACCCCGTCTCTTGTTTGCCGCTTGATGCAGAGGCAAACAGTGCATCTCTGAAATTGAGAAATGTGTTGGCAAAGCAGCACTTACAGGCCCACCCATATATGTAGCGAATGCAGCCGACAGCCTACAGGTACGGTGACGTACAGATGTTGGCACAGCGCTGTGTCGCCGCATACCGCTTATTGTGTACGCTCCGTGTGAAGTGAAGTGTAGCTGATTTCAAATTGCTAAGGCCAGAATTGAACTATAAAAGCTGTTTCGTTCGACCTAACTGCTTACAGTTCAGTTCAGGTCCGCCGGTAGCGAGTGTACAAACTCGATGGCGCCAGGTTAACCTTCGCTGAACAGGATTGACATTGGCTCAAACTTCGTGGGCATGTTTTGAGAAGGTTAAAGCTTGTGCATTTCAACTTGGCAGGCGTGCTTGACTCATTCTGAGCACGATTAATTATATATACAAGCGAAGACGCTGTCGCTATTGTTTTGGCGGTTCGATGGCCGATCGTGCGGGGTTCGGTCAAACGATGGTCGGCACGCTGATTTTGCCGGTGCCTTCAACAAGAAAGCCTGTCGCAGTACAACTTGCACTTGTCGGTTGCGTCGTTGTCGACCTGGTATGATAAAAAGGTTTCAGTTACGTAAAATAGTCAGTCAATCATTGGAGTGAGCGTCTTGTCGGTCTCGTATCGACCCAGTGTTGCTGCGCCTTACGAGTATGTGCAGTCAGGCACGCGCTGCCACCACCAGCAAGTGAGGACCGACACTGCAAACAGACTTTGTCAGCAACGTGACGTACTTAAGTGTCGCCCAAGTGTAACGCACGGGTTTTTCGTTAAATTAGCGAGCCATTTATGAAAGGCACCAACTACCTGGCTCACGGTGCAGTCCGGACAACTCGGGACGATGCCTTGGTCGCTTTGTCTTGTAAAGTGGAGTTGTGGTCTTACGCTACGCACATTTTTGGCACCACACCGACGTCGAGCTACCAGTAGAGTTTCAACGCGGTACATGGCACGGGTGTTTGCAGCCACGCGCGTCCGAGCGCTTTTTTTTTTTTTTTTCCTCAGGGGACTTCTCGGCATGCGCGACCCTTCCAAAACGTTTCGCGATGATTGTTCCGCTAGGGTAGGGCTCATGCGCCGCAGCGCCATGAAAGAGGCGGATTAACAATTCGACCTGTCTGAAGTGCAGTGACCAGGTGTGTGCAAATGACCACAAATGGTCGAGCTGATTCGGTGACAATTCACTACCCCACTATGAGCAGCGCAGGTTAGAGAGTTAAATGTGCTCATCCTTGACCTCAAGCCAGCACGTTGAGGCAGCGCAGCAAGGTAGTATTGATTTCAGTACATCGATGTTCGAGCGCTGTCATTAAAAGCTACATCAAGCGAGCAGCGCACGAGCTCGCGCTGCTGTGCGATTCACACGTATGTTACTGTGAGCTCATGTGCATTGCATCAGTTAATTATCAGTTGCTAAAGGGACAGATGGCCGCTACTACAGTGCAGGCATAACTACTTGTCTAGCGGCATGCAGTCAACAAATATTGCAGGAGGCCCGCCGTTTCGCAGCATGTCGAAAGACCGCTGCCGTCGTGGCACATACGATCGTGCGCTCGAGCAGTTCGTACATCGTGGCATGCTAAAAGACCGCTGCCGTCACGGCCCGTACCGTCGTGCGTTCGAGCAGTTCCGTACACATGATGTCTGCTTATCGCTGCTGTGAATTCATTTATAGCAAACATTTCCTCGCGTTTGCGCGCCTGAATCCAGCTGTGTGCAAACCTTACCTGAAGTTCAACTTCGTACACGACTCGCTTCACTTGCGACTGACACCGCGCTAAAACTTCGCCGCTTATTTCTTGAACAGCGTACACACATCTGGTGTTGCATAATTTCTTTCGTTTACGCTGCGGGCCACCCCTGAAAAAATCTTCGGCACCCGATATTTGCTGCAAGCCGTGGTACAACACAACCGAAAGTGGCGGGTCCATATTGTAAACATGCTTTCCAAAACAGACGACCGAGCTTGGTGCTACCGTACTACCCAGTTCAGGACAGAAGGTCCTCTATCATTTGTTGTAACTCATCCCCAGTGTTGCTGAACAGTACTATGTCTCCAAAATGAAGGTTGCTGAGATATTTGCCGTTGATCCTTACTCCACGCCGTCCCAATTTAATAGCTTGAATACTTCTTCCTAGCATTCAGTGAATGGCATTGGAAATATTGTGTCTCCTTGTCTGACCCCTTTCTTTATGTATAAGTATCTTCCTACTTTTCTTGTGGAGAATTAAGGTAGCTGTGGAGTCTTTGTAGATATTTTTGAAAATATTTATGTAAGCCTCCTGTACTCCCTGATTATGTAATGCCTCCATGACTGCTGGTATCTCTACTGAATCAAGTGCCTTTTCATAATCTCTGAAAGCCATGTAGAGAGGCTGATTATAATCTACAGATTTCTTGATTACCTGATTGATTACATGGATGTGATACATTGTACAGTACCCCTTCCTGAAGCCAGCCTGTTCCCTTTCCCTTGGGTGACTGAAGTCAAGTGTTGCCCTTATTCTATTGGAAATTATCTTGGTGAATATTTTATACAATACTGCAAGTAAGCTAATGGGCCTATAATTTTTCAATTCTTTAACCTCTCCCTTTTTGTGGATTGGTATAATGTTTTGCATTGTTCCAGTTCTCTGGGACCCTTGAAGTCGATAGGCAGTTCATATAAAGGGCCGCTAGTTTTTCACGCATTATGTCTCCACCATCTTTGATTAAATCGACTGTTATTCCATATTCTTCTGCCACGTTTCCTCGTTTCATGTCTTCTAAGGCCCTTCTAACTTCATTGCAAGTTATGGAATGAGCCTCTGTAACCTGTTCATTACTACTTCCAATGGAGGTATGCTGGCTGCTCTGAGTATTGTACAAGTCAGTATAGAATTCTTCCGCAGCTTTTACTACTTCTTCGAAATTGCTGATGATATTACCCTGCTTATCTTTCAGTGCATACAGCTAGGCTTGTCCTACGCCAAGTTTTCTTCTCACTGATTGTCTCAGTCTTTCTTGCGTTACAATTTCGAATCTCCTTTATTTTCTCCTTGTTGATCAATTTTGACAATTCCGCAAATTCTATCTGATCTCTCGAGTTGGACTGTTTAATTCTTTATTGTTTCTTTATTAGGTCCTTTGTTGCTTTGGAGACCTTAACTACTGGTTGCCTTGGTGCATTGCCTCCTACTTAAAGTGCTGCTTCTGAGGCCAGCCTAGTTACAGTTTCATTCATTACCTCTATGTGATCTACATCTCGTTGTTCTAAGGCTGCATATTTATTTGCAAGTACCAGCCTGAATTGGTCCACTTTCATACTTACTGCGTCTAGGTTGGCCTGTTTCTTCTTGACTAATTTTACTCTTTCTCTCTTCAAATTCAGGTAAATCCTAGACCTCACTAACCAATGATCACTGCACTTTGCCCTACTTAACACTTCTACATCCTGCACTATGCTGGGGTCGGCAGAAAGTATGAAATCGATTTGATTCCTTGTTTGACCATTAGGACTTTTCCAGGTCCACTTTTTGTTGCTACGCTTCCTGAAAAACGTGTTCATTATTCATAGCTTATTCCTTTCCGTGAATTCTACCACCATCTCTCCTCTAGTCTTTCTAGAATCAGCACTGTAGTTTCCAATTTATTGTTCACCAGTCTGCTTTTTCCCTCACTTCTGCATTGAAGTTTCCCATTACTACAGTATACTGAGTTTGTGCTATTCTCATGGCTGATTCCACATCTTCATAAAACTGATTACTTCATCATCATCATGACTGGAGGTTGTAGCGTACGCTTGTACCACCTTTAATCTATACCTCTTAAGTCTTATTACGACTACTGCTACCCTCTCATTAATGTTGCCCTTCATGTCCTTATGTATTAGGAATCCAACCTCGTATTGCTTCTTATCTGGCAGTCAGCACTGTATAAGCCTCACCAGTCCTTCTAACCTCACTAACTTTAATGATATCCCAAATAATGCCTGATAGTTCCTTAAAGAGTCCTGCTAATCTAGCCTCACTTGAGAGAGTTCGGGTGTTCAAGGTTGCCAGGGTCAGTTTCCATTGGCGGCCTGTTTGGGTCAAGAAATTCTTAGCACCCTCTGCTGCATTACAGGTCTGACCGCCGCCTTGGTCAGGTGCTCCGCACTGCTGGGGACTGAGGGCCATGGGTTAATTGTAGGAGTCATGAGGCAAGAGTGGCACCAGGGGGGCCAATTCCTGTTCTGGTGAGGTAGTGCCTTTGTTGAAGCTTAGTGGGCCTTCCTAATTTGATTAGTATAAACCCACTGGCTCTCGGCGTTTTTGCTGGTGTCAGCCGCCACTCCATGCCTGGAGATGTAGAGTACTGGAGGAAGTGAATTCGAGATTGCCACCTTCAAATTTAAAGCTGGCAACAAAAGCTAATGCTCAAAATATTTGCTATACCAACAAAAATGCGACGACAGTCACTGCCTTCTTTAACACCAAAGTACTGAAAAGCACAAACACGTACTATGTGGTTGGCTTTAGGAAAACCCTGAAGGCATATCTAGCATAATCACTGTCCCTATAGTAAATTAATTGTCTCATAAAAGAATGTTAGCAAATTGTAAACTTGACAATGCCAAGACATTATGGGCCTCACATTACTAACACTGCCAAGCTGTTCCAGACTGTTGCAATGTTGAGTTTAGCAAACATTTGACAGACTTTTGCATAAGCTATCAGCTAGTTGCAGTACTATTGAATAGTCTGTATTTTTCTGACTACTCGTATACTCCAGCAGAACAAAGCAGGTATGTAAGAAAGAATCTTTGCCATCCAGAATTTTGTCGCAACAAAGTTTGTCAAAGGTAATGCCTCTGCATAGTGACCATGACACTCAAGACTAGCACAAAGTTGTTACAAGCAAAACGACCATTTGCCAGGTTACTGCAAGAACAAGTTTAAGAAGTACAGTACTACATCATGTTGCCTAATAGAGAAAAATGACACCAGTTGCCCACCTGTTCAAAATACAAGACACTAGAAGAATTTCCACCTCACTTGAGTCTATGTTGAGTTCCTTTGCTATAAAAGGCTTCCCATTGCGGCTTGTTATCTCTTGCAAAAAGTCTAGCTCCAATCGTATAACTTAATGTATTACCAATATGTCTAACAAAGACGCCTAACCCCGATTGTATAACTTCATGTATTACCAAATGTGCAGCAGGTTTCTGCCTTCTTGTGTTACAAGAGTGAAACCTTTTTGGGTGCTGACCCAGGAATATATAGGCATACACACATGCGTAGGCTATTCACAAATCTATGATATCCAGCGGTTGAACATTGGTGCCTCCCGCATTTCCCAGCATACTTGATCGTCACCCTCAAAAGAGGGGACGCACTGATAACCTAAGCACATGCTTCAACCGAACAAAAGAGACTTATCTGAAATTCCACGTTGTGCACAGTGAGAAATCTGAAAAACAGGCAAGATTCATTTCACCATTCATAGTTGCAAAATATTTGACTGAAGCCTTAGGGTCAGGTTATAAAGTGACAAAAATGGCTAGCGGAGACCTTCTTCTTGAGATCCTTCAGAAACATCAGTACGAGAAGCTAGGCAGGTAATATACCAGTTTCTGTTACACCACACCGGTCAATGAATAGCTAAGGCGGAGTCGTGTCAAGAGGCAGACCTCCAGGATTTAACAGAAGTCGAACTCCTGGTAGGATGGAAGGATAAAAATGTAACCAATGTAAAGTGTATTATCCTTAGACGGGACAATAAAGAAATCACCACCAAACACTTTATCCTGACATTTGCAACTAGCGTCCTGCCAGAAACCATTGAAACAGGATACATTAGGCTAACTGTCCGACCATATATCCCCAACCCTAGACAGTGTTTCCAATGCCAAAAGTTCGGCCATGGCTCGCAGAGCTGTCATGGTCAAATAACTTGTGCAAAGTGTGGAGTCCAGGGCCACCCCCCTGACAACTGCAGTGGCACACCTCACTGTGTGAACTGCAGTGGTGACCATCCAGCCTACTGCCACTCCTGTTCGAACTGGAAGAAAGAAAAAGAGATAATCACCCTCAAAGTCAAAGAAAATATTTCGTTTAACGAAGCCCGTAAGAGGTGCTCACCTTTCCACAGAACACCTTATGCTGATGGGGCGCATTGGGGCCAGCGTCACAACGTCCAATGCGAAGTGCCCAGCCCGCGCACAGCGAGCTGGCACCTTTGGCTCCTGCCCCCAGTATGGAAGTAGGTAAGCCTACTCTGCCCAACCAGCAAACTGGCCAGGCTAACTTTGGGTTGCCGGCCCCAGAAAAGTTATCTGCGGCAACCTGCGCTACATGCAGCGATCCCACAGGACCGATAGGGGCCCCGAAGGTGGGCGCAGTCAAGCCTGCCCCAACCTCCCCGGCCCCTTCCAGCGCCGGCAACAGCCGGCACAACTCAGACCCAAAGACAGCTTCATCGACCTCCGGGCTGGTGGGCGCAGGGGTCTTGCCCTCCAAGGCGGGACTCTCTCGAATGATTTCTTGCTCGCAAGAGCGTGTGTCTGGCACCTCACAAGAGCCAATGGATACTACACCAGTCCTCACGGCACACCAAGCACGTAAGGAGCGGTGAAGCTCCCTCACACGCTCTAGAAAGGACAAAACCCGTGTTACAGGCTCTCTAAAGAGCTCTGTAACCTAAGGCACCACTTCTGTTTCTGTACACACAGCACCAACTTACTTTCAATATGGATCCACAAGTTATTGAATGGAACGTCAGAGGTCTTCTTAGAAACCTTGATGATGTGCAAGAACTTATCCACGAACACAATCCAAAAGTGCTGTGTTTACAGGAAACACACTTAAAATCGAAACACACAAACTTTCTCAGACAGTATATTATGTTTTGCAAAAATCGCGATGATGCTGCCATATCATCTGGCAGTGTTGCCATTGTAATTCATAAAAGCGTAGCATGTCAACGTTTACAGCTACAAATGCCCCTTGAAGCAGTTGCAGTTCGAGTTGTTCTCTTAAACAAACTCATCACCATTTGCTCGCTTTACATAGCCCCACATTACCAATTAAACAACCATGAATTTCAGTCCTTTATAGATGAATTGCCAGAACCTTATGTGTTCTTGGCGATTTCAATGCACACAGCTGCCTGTGGGGCGACTCTCGTATAGATGCGCGAGGTCGTCTTGTGAACAGTTCCTTTTTTCTTCTAGTGCATGTCTGCTGAATAAGAAGGAAACCACATATTACTGTCTTGCAAACAGAACCTTTTCTTCAATTGATCTTAGCATAGCTTCCCCGTCTATACTACCTGAACTTGAATGGGAAGTTACCAACAATCCTTACAGGAGCGACCACTTCCCCATACTGCTAAGAACATCTAAAGAAAACAAATATCCACCACAGGCTGCTAGGTGGAAGGTTGATACTGCCGATTCGGAGAAATTCCACACTCTTACTAGTATCTCATGGGCTGACATGTCTTCGTTAGGAATTGATGCTGCTGTGGAGTTTTTTACAGCCTTCATAATAGATGCCGCATCTAAATGCATATCTGAAGCACGGGATTTGGCATGCAAACGGCGTGTCCCGTGGTGGAACAACGAATGTAGGAACGCTCGTAGGAAACAGAACAAAGCATGGGGGTTGCTACGCGCTTCTCCCACTGCAGAGAATCTTATCAACTTTAAGAAAGTAAAGTCCCAAGGCCGGAGAACGCACTGACAGGCCAGAAGAGAGAGTTGGCAGAAGTTTTTATCGGGTATCAACTCGTATACAGATGAGGCCAAAGTATGGAACAGGGTTAATAGGTTAAGAGTGTGACAAACATATTCACTCCTTTTGGTAAACACACAGGGCAATACCCTGCAAGACCAGGCAGACTTACTTGGGGAGCACTTTGAGAGCGTGTAAAGTTCAACCCATTATTCACAATCCTTTCTCAAATATGAACACATAGAAGAATGCAAGTCATACATAAGAAAATGCCGACATAATGAGCCATACAATCGTCCTTTTAGTATTGCCGAGTTGAGAGCTGCTTTGATCGCATGGCAAGAGCTCTGTACCGGGATCTGACAGAATCATGTAGGAAATTATCAAAAACTTACGCAATGACACGCCAGTTTCACTACTCGTACTTTTCAACACTATTCGGGCTGTAGGATACCTTCCAATCGCATGGAAAGAAGCCATTGTGGTCTCTGTTTTGAAACAAGGCAAAGACCCTTCCTGTGTGGCAAGTTACCGCCCCATAGCCCTCACAAGTTGCCTTTGTAATGTATTTGTCAGAAATGGGCACTTGTCAGAAATGGGCATTCATGGCAATATGCTAAATCTAATAGAAAGCTATTTGTCCAATCGTACCTTCCAAGTAAAAATCGGCAATGTACAGTCACGTCCTTTTATACAGGAAACTGGTGTACCCCAGGGAGGCACGCTCAGCTGCACACTCTCTATTGTTAAGATGACAACACTTCGTGCTTCATTACCACCGACCATTTTTTATTCCGTCTACGTGGACGACATTCAAATAGGTTTCAAATTCTGTAATCTCGCAGTGTGCGAGAGACAGGTACAGCATGGCTTGAACAAAGTGTCAAAGTGGGCAGAGAAAAATGGATTTAAAATCAATCTTCAGAAAAGTTCTTGCATTCTTTTTACAAGAAAGAGAGGCCTGGTTCTGGATCCTTGCTTAGAACCGTGTGGACAACAAATACCAGTCAACAAAGAGCACACATTTCTCGGTGTTATACTTGACTATAGGCTCACTTTCATTCCGTACATTAAATATCTTAAAGAAGAATGTCTAAAAGCAATGAACTTATTGAAACTTCTATCCCAGACTACATGGGGTAGTGACAGAAAGTGTTTAATGAATCTTTACAAGAGCCTAATTCGGTCATGATTGGATTATGGTGGCGTAGTATAAACTCTGCCGCCCTGAGCACGCTAAAGATGTTAGATCCTGTCCACCATCTAGGTATCTGCTTAGCCACTGGCGCTTTCAGAACAAGCCCGATTGAAAGCTTATATGCCGAATCAAATGAGTGGTCATTCCACTTACAGAGAACATACATCAGCCTCATATATTTTCTCAGAATACACTCTAATCATGAGCATCCGTGTTTTAATACCATTAACGATATGACATATGCTACACTCTTTCGTAATCGGCCCTCTGTAAGACAGCCCTTTTCACTGCGCGTGAGGGAGCTTAGCGTTTAAATGGATGTCCCACTCCTCAAGCATCGCTTAATGCATCCAGTCAAGCTATTACCCCCCTTGGGAGTGGCAGGTGGTAGAATGTGACATATCCTTTCTAGAAGTTACAACGCATTCTCCAGAGGTCGAAATCCGAATGCATTTCCTATAACTGCAGTATAAGCACACCTGCACAGAGTTCTATACAGACGCTTCCAAGTCACATGCCGGAGTGTCCTACGCAGCCGTTGGTCCATCCTTCTCGGAATCCGATGTACTGCATCCGGAAACAAGTATCTTTATAGCTGAAGCCTACGCAATACTGTCAGCTGTGATGTATATAAGGAAATCAAAGCTCCAAAAAGCAGTGATATATACAGACTCCCCAAGTGTCATGAAGGCTTTTATGTCACTCCATAAGCACAAAAATCCAGTCCTTACTGAACTCTATTCCTACCTGTGTAAAGCTTATCTATCTAATCAGCATATCATTATATGCTGGGTGCCTGGCCATAGGGGCATCGAAGCCAACATTCTGGCGGATCAGATGGCCACGTCAATTGTATCGCACGCTGTTAATCCTACCGCTGCGGTCCCTGTCACAGATCTGAAGCCTTTCTTACGAAAGAAACTTCGAAACCACTGGCAACGTATGTGGGACGCTGAAACAAATAATAAGCTGCGCGGGATAAAGCCAAAATTAAGTTTTTGGCCCTCCGCAACAAAATCACAGCGAACAGATGTCCTTTTCGGTCATCTGAGAATAGGACACACATTTGGCACTCATAATTTTCTACTCACTGGAAATGAACCTCCAACCTGTGATAGATGTGGTGATAGGCTGACCATCCTTCACCTCCTCCTGGAGTGTCGGGAGGCCGAAGCTGAGAGAAAGAAACATTGTTTTCTTGCATACCGCTTTTCTGTCCCTCTTCACCCGGCTATGTTTCTTGGCCAAGAACCACTCTTGGCCCAGCTGTCCTCGGTTTTTGTAATGATGTTATCCTACATGTTATAAGTCCATTACATTCGTAGTGCATCCTCTTTCAAGAGGATGCCGCTGTGATAAATTTTTTACATGGCACATGCCTCCAGGCCCTTGTGTTTCAAGGGCCCTAATGAGGCAGTAGTGCTCTAGCCAATTCAAGCGTTGTTTTACACATTGTATCATTCTTTTGCAATAGATTTTAATGCTCATAGCAAACGTCATTTGCTATCTACATCATCTTATTACAGATAGATGTTACACACTTTCGAGCGACTATTTTTAAGGCCCCTTTACAGCCACGTCACATCAACTTCATAGAACTCATAAGTACACTGCGAGCTCATCACCATGGACCTGGCACTCTTTGACCCTACCTGGCCCTTGTGCCAGTAAACACTACACATTCATTCATTCATTCATAACACGCCCTTGATTGTAACGCACACACATTTTCCGTGACCAAAAAAAAAGCGTACAATACCATGCACCTCGTGCTTTCATATAGAAATACTATTTTCTCTCATTTGGAAAAAGCAGATTCCCAATACATTAAACTTGCAATGAATAAAAACACAAACGGAAGCGGCGCAGCTTGCCGCCAAGATTTTCACTGCGCCGCTATGAGTCACATGGGGCAATAGATATCGCTCGTCGTCGCTATCCAACAACTTATCGCTATCAACAGTCCAAAGCATTTCATCCTTGGTGCCGTCAATGGCATTCGAAATCCCGCACTTTTTAAAGGCCTTATTCACCAAGGCAGACGGGATCGTGCACCATGCAGCTTTCATCCATCCAGCAAAGTCCTGCAGTGAGCCATGCTTCATTTTATTGATGGGCAAACATTAAGCAGCTGGAGCTGCGATGTCATGCTGCTGGGTATCTCCCCAAGGTCGGTGTTGCATGCAGCCAGCTTGTCCTTGATGCGCTGGTCAAGGTGACACCTGAACGTGTCAAGCACAAGCAGACCCAAACTGCTGCCGAGTCTCTTCTGCCAAACATTATCAATCCAGTCAGCGACCAAGTCCGTGGTCATCCAACCTTTTTCTTTTGCATGCAGAATCACGATTCCTTTTGGGAACATCTTCCGCCTGAAGATAAGATACGGGGCCAGCTTGTGCCCATCCTCAGTGCAACAAAGCATTGCGGTGACTCTAGTTTTTTCGTGCCGAAAGACAAAACGCACCCTTGCTTCGCCCCCTTCTTTCCAACGATTGTGGTGGCAGGCATGTCAAAATAGAGCAGCATCTGATTGGCATTTCCAATCTGTCCGAAGTGGTAGGCATTTCTATGGCGCAACTTTTAAACGTACCGTTGAAAACTGTGCAATTTCTCTTCATATTCTTCGGGATATTTTTGGCATATCTCTGTCCGCCTTCGAAGAGAAAAGCCTTTTCTTTTAATAAAATTTGATAGCCAGCACCGGCTCGCTTTGAAATCACTCCGCATTAGCCCTTTCTGTAGGGCTAACTGCATCGCCCGTACTTTGAGCGTATCGGTCGTCACAGGCCACTGTGCCGCTCGCTGCTCTTGCATGTATTCCGCGAGCAGCTCTTCTATTTCGGCGAAGTGGCCCTGCTTCGGTCCACCGAAACACTTCCTTGTTGCTTTGCTGGTGAAAATATTCTCCTTCTGCTTGCACTAGTCCCGCAGGCAAGTTTCAGAAACTCCGAATGCCTGTGATGTGGCCCAATTTCCGTCTGTCTCCGCGCGCATGATAACTTTCCTTTTAAATGCGGTATCAAGGTGGACTCAGCGTGTGTTCGCAGTCAGCGGCGCTTCCATGCTGATTGACATACAGTTTCTCACTATAACACCTAGAGGGAAATCTGGCACCACCGTCTATGGGAGTTTACTAAGGGGCGCTGTGCCGTCATGGGAATGACGGTATATGTGTCTGCGAGGCTTGTGTTGGCTAGTGTTATATGAGGCTTCGTCTAAAAAGTGGATATGGCTACACAAATAATGCGTTATTAAAGTAATATCTTCATAAAATGTTTCTATTCACACATATTACATCTTCCAGTGAAGGTTACTCACCTACGATGCATAACCAACCGAAGAAAAGCAAGAACAGACGACGAACTGCTCCAAACCGAGTGCAAGTCTTGTCATCCATCCTCCAACTTTAGCGGCCCGCTGATACTTTTTACGTTTCATATAATCGTACATGCATTAACAAGTTCTCATTGTTAAACAAAATATGTTTTTGTGTAATAATAAAGCTAAAACAGCTTTTTACATGCTGTTTTAGTAGAAAATGAATCATTGTGACAGACGGAACGGTGCTTGCCAGGTGCGTCTTCAAGGTGTCCTGGCTCTCCGAGGATGTTGCCAATCTGAAGTCACAATATACCGGCATTCCCATGCATACCATAGCGCAGCAGCGCCAGATTTTCCTCTAGGTAATGTAGTGAGAAACTCTACGCTGATTGAATAAACACAGAAAACGGGAAGACAGGCGGTAGACTAGGTTACACCAGCGCCTGGCTACACGTACAACATGGAGGAAGTTACGGCAGCTAGGCTAAAAGCTTACGAGGCAGCCATTTTTTTAATGCCGATTGCGATATGGTAATGCGGATTTAGGGTCGTACTCGGCTCTGACACGCATGCAATTTTTGGACCCATTTTATCGGAAAAAAGGTGCGCATTAGATTCAAGCAAATATGGTATATATCTCTTTAAATGGAATTATAAAATGCAACATCACTGCAAATCAGCATGCTTATACTTTATAATTCTCTTTAATGTCCCTTTAAAGACTACCACATGGTCTGATAGTTAGTTCACTGTGTTTCATTGAACATTATTTGACTGGCTAGAATGGCAGGGTAATTCTCAGTCTCTTGAATGAATAATGACAGTTCTACTGGAATTACCGACTAGGCTTGAGCATTCTTTATAAAATGTAAGTGCTCTACCTGAAGTGAAGACAACATTGTCAGAAGCAAATATAAACATGCACTTGAGGGGCAAGAGCTTAATGATGGAGTTGTAACTGTGTTGTCACACCAGGCATCTTTTTCTCGCAATGCAGGCCTTGTGTTGGTGTTCCCGGTCATTGACTCTTACATGAAAGTTGACCTGAAGCCCAAGGTCTTTGAGGTGCCCGCACGTGAGGTATGATGGGTTATGGCCAGTAGCGTAAATTTTAAGTTGTGTATTCTGCCCAGGTTCTGACTGGTGATGGAGCAATCATCGAGGTGGGAGCCGAGTTGCATTGGCAGGTGGTTCACAGTGTCCGTTATGTCACACGAGTTAAAGAGGTTGATGCTACAGTGGGAGCACTCTGCCAGCAGTGCTTGGCATCTCTGTTGGGCTGCAGTGACCAGGATGACTTAGACCGGCGTCGTGAGGCCATTGAGGCCACACTTCTGGTTTGTGTGCATCTTTGTGTGCGTCTTTACCTACTTTGCCAAAAACAGCACCTGTGTGTGAATTGATGTTTACGTAGATGTTGAAAGCCTTTTGTACATCTCATGTAGGCCTACATAGCAAGTACAGTGAATAGCCATGAACTTCTCTGCCATGGTACATTGTCAGGCACAGAGTCCAGTGAGTTTAAATTCTTTCCCTAGTGGTCCCACCATATTCCAGAGACCTTTTTCTGAAATCAAAAGACCTTATGCATAGTGGTGTCTATTCATTGTAATGTCATCACCAAATCAGCTAGGCAGAGATTCCAGATGAGGTGTGAAAGAAAAACCAGGAAATGCACACCTTTCATAATAACAGCGAACAAAGTGAGCTTAACATTAGTTTAACAGTGCACTTTTAAAGGGCCTTTCACCAGGCCACGTAGCAAATTTTGGTTATACACTGGAGGTTGTTACGTGCCCTCTTGAGAGCATTCTACCACAAGAATTTTTCAAATTGGTTCATTAATAGCCGAGATAGAAATCATTCAGTGCCACAAACCCATGATCTCAGGAGGCAAGTGCTATCACCAATGTAGACATTCTTTCCACTTGCCATATCTAGTGTCTGCAAGCTAAATTCCTCCCCTGCGTTCTCCCATACTGGAGCTGGAGGTTCTTGTGGCACATACATCATGGGTCCCATTGTCTTCTTCTTTTATTTTTATTTTTTCTCACTTCCTTGCTGTGTGGCACACTTCCGCTGACGGTCTCACCCGCGAACAGTTTCATATGTCTTGTTTCGTGCAGCGCACGATTTTGCACGCTGTGCACGAGAATACCTGACTAGCTATATAAGTCAAGGCTACAGGAACACTGAGGCAAACACAGCAGATCATAGAGCATGATCACACACTGGAACATAGTAGGAAATGACTAAGCTTTGTTCTCTGCTTGCGCGACTGCCTGATGTGGGAACAAGCGGATGAAACAGAAGTACATCTCTCTTGCTATGGTATGAAATAAAACAAAGACACGCAGACATTCGGTTTGTAGGTTTTATTATTTCTCTACACTTTATTTTGTCTATTTAAGCAACAGACCAAGCAAATAACTTCTATTGCCTTGAATAATTCTCAAAGTCGCGTGTCACTATGAGCGACGTCACAGCACTGCCATGTACGTAGGTGCACTTGTGTAATATGCGTCGACTCTACGGCTGGGAGTGCAATGCCTGTGAAGAGAGTGGCAAACGGCATTTGGTTTGAAATTTAAGCTCTTTTCATAGCGTGTAGGGATGTAATACTTGACAGAAAATCGTTAGCACGCATTGTATGCACTGCACCTGTCAGATCAAAATGGGCTGACCTGGTGAGACGCGCTTTAATGGGGGAAGCTCATCAGATTAAGCTCTGCTACAGTGTTGAAAGAAAAAGCAACATTGCTCATTATGTGCATTCAGCAAAGTATCATACAACAGGGTGCTCACTGAGTGGTGACTTGCAATTTAAATAATGTTTAAGCCCGATATGGAATTGGGAGTTCTCATGTACTTGTAGAAACTTTGAAATATCTCGTTTGGAAATCTTTACTGGAGAGATTTTTGGTAATGCTTTAATCTAGTGAGTTTCAATTATACAGAGGTCCTTAAAGGGACACTAAAAAGAAACACTTAGTCAGTTTAGACTGATAAAGTATTGTTTCAAAACTGTATTTTTGTTGATTTGGTAGTAAGAGTTTGATTACTAGAAAAGAAAGTGAAGGCCAAACTTCTTTCTTTTTGTTTACTTTCACGCAGAGACCTCAGTTATAGTACATCAGCTGAACATCATGGATTTCATGGTATTTTCTCTCATTTGGACCATTGTGGCACAGTTAAAGTCCTAAAACTTTCTAAGTTCAGTCTTTGGCTCCTTCAGAAAGCAGTTAAGTCAATTTTTTTCTGATAAACAATTACCTAACAAAGCCTGAGCAGATACAGTCAGAAATGTATGATGTCACAAGGAGTTCGTGCAAGAACATCAAGGAGGCTTCACCTCCCATCTTTTGTTCTTGCATCTTTTCTGGCTTACCAAGCCAAGCCTCTTCACATGGTAAGAGTGGATTTTTTGGTACTGTAAAAGTGTAATTTACTAATACAGCTCAACTTATTTTTCTCTTTACTGTCTCTAAGTTTTCATGCCAGAGCTTGATTTATATAGCATCTTTCATGAAGCTTTGCTTTCCTTAGCACAATGAGGAAAGCATCATTGAATATAATTAGCATGGACTTCTGGTCTGTGCGAGAACGTAAGCACTAAAATTTGGAAATTGTTAATCTTTTTTGTCCAAACTACAGTTTTTTCTGTAGTGATGTATAAATATGTAATTTTTTAAACCCAATACAATAGTGCCAGAAGTGAATTGAATATAGAATACTTTTCAAACAGTTTTTTAATAATGAACAGCATTTTTCACCATACATATAAAGTAATCACGTCTTAGCAACAGCTGAACCTAAGCAAATTTCCATCATTGCACTGCATGTTATGAAGTGTAATTTATTGAAAGCACAAATGGAAGCATTACAAATGAGACAAAGGTCACAGGAAAAGGGAGAGTTCAAGTGATCGGCAGGGTAGGCAGTCAATTGAAGCCTCAGCCTGGAGTCAACATTTCAACAGCTGCATTTGCCTGTCTAAGGGCAACGCTTGTTTTGCTTAGCAGTGTTTATATAAATGGAGCAGAACAAGTACGCAGTTTTTTTGCATGCTGAGGGATCTTCAGATCGTAGACAGTAATGTATTTTCAGAATGAAGTTTAGAAAAGCTGTCTTGGGGCAAGTTAGCACCTTTGTTTGCCATCGAGATTAAATCAAAATACGCATTGTCTGCTGTGATGGCAGAGTGAAAAAGGCAGACTTCTTCTCTAGAGGGAATGCTTGTGGAAAAGTCGAGCCCACTTATAACAATGAGCAGCCATGGCACCACCAAGTTTTGTGTATGTTCTATGGCAGAATAAACCCTGCTGCATTATTGGGTATAACAATTGAATATGGCTACTGGGCATCTGCGACAAAAAAGAAAGGAACTCAAAATCCTAGAAAAAAAGGGAAAATATTATGCGCACACCTTGGGCCTTCACCGCATTGCCAGCTTCTGGCACCTCTCTCCCATCTCCTTTCTACCCCTCTAAAACACAAGTCGACAGCACCAACATCCATCAGTGCTATTGATTTGTGTTTCATAGAAGTGCACAACACCAGCATGAAGGTGCGCACGCTAACAGGGGTGGTGGGTTGAATTTTTTGAATGTGGCATGAGAATATTGTAGTCGGCAATTTACTTTACCATAGAACACATAAAAGTTCCCAGTGCTGTAGCTGCTCATTGTTACATCCAAGTGTTGTTAAAGCTGGTAATGTTATAAGTGTGTTTTACTGTACCTTTTGTCTAATTAAAATGTTTTGATGTCTATACCCTCTCTTTTTTATGCAAAATGTTATTGGCACTTGATTTTTTATCAGTGGGTTCATCTGTACATGTTGTCACTCCTGTATAATAAGATGTTGCAACGAAGCATATTCCGATTTCATCCATATAGAACACACAGGCGCAGCGTTCGTAAGTAGTGCCAGACCCTTTGCTGAATGAAATTTGAATGTAAATGATCCTGATTTAGGCCAAAACATCTGGCTTCCGGACCAATGCAGTATGCTATATGTACTGCTCAGGCTTTATGTCCACCACGGCCGAGATAAAATTTTCACAATTTTGCTTCAGTTTTACATTTGATTATGTACAATTGATAATGTAAAGTATTTGAAAACTATTGAAAAAATATTTGAATTTTCCAATAGCAGCTATTCTTTGAGACCGAATCAAGTACTACAACATTCAATTCATTATTCAAAAGTTTTTATTATATTCTCACCCCTAATCTTCTGGGTCATACCTTGGATAGGACAATTATCAGTAACAAGCACCTTTGCAAGAAAGAGAACCGAGGCTCTCAGTTTTGTTAATCATGACCATATAAAGCCAACAGACAATGAAGCCAAGGAAAGCATCGGGGAAAGTAGCTGTAGTTGAAATTGAAATGATGAAAATAATAAAGAAAGGGAAATGCAAGTGGACGAAAAGATAATTTGTCGCCGGTGGGAGCCGAACCCACAACCTCCGCATTATGCGTGCATTGCACTATCAACTGTGCTTTGGTGAAGGCTATCAAACCCTGCCGCCAAAGCACAATTGGTAGTGCAACGCATGCATAATGCGGAGGTTGTGGGTTCGGCTCTCACAGGCGACACATTATCTTTTCGTCCACTTGCATTTCCCTTTCTTTATTATTTTCATTATTTCAATTTCAACTACATCTACTTTCCCTGATGCTTTCCTTGGCTTCATTGTCTGTTGGCTTTATATGGTCAAGCACCCTTATGGTTATACAATAAAAATTGTCATACATCACAGTTAATTCTAAATGTTGAAGAGTGTGTAATCGGGCCAACAATCATGGATGCAGATACTCAAGGGAGGGGAGAAAAGGGAGCAATCCACCTTTTTCATTGCGCTGTGGCGCCACCTCACGGTTAAAGCGAGGAATGAAATGGCAGGCAGCAAGTCGCAGCAGTGGCAGTCGGGCCTGTTGTATGGAGCGCGTAGCAGTGTTTACGTTGCGCTTATGCGATGCGTTAACTGTATCTATTTTACATCAAAAGATGTTTTCTGTGCTGCATGCAACCCTATATTCCTGCTAAGACATCTGTTCTACAGTTGAGTTAAATCAACCAAATAGGCCAGCTTTGATATGTAATGCAAGCTAAAGGGTTTGCCTGTGAACAAATGAGGCATCGATAGTGTAAAAGTGGCATATGCAAGGACCAAAAGTTTAAGGGAGAAAGTTTATTCTGCAATGTCAATTGATTTGTGCACTTACATCATGTAGAGGATTATTGCAGCAGTTTATGCCGTTGTAATAAAGCTGTGTGCACTGTCAATCCAGTGATAAAGGCATATACTAGCAATGGAAAGCTACATTTTGCTGTATTTGATTCTCTATCTGAATAGTAATCACATTTTGAAGCACGATGATGTAAGCATCTAAATGCTGCTACTCAGCTCATTCTTCTGAACAGGACCATAATTGATGGGCAGCAAAAGCCAGTTGATATGTAACACTAGGGTACCACCCATGATCACTCCTGTCATGCAAAACATGGATGCCCTCTCCTCTCCTACTTTATGCCTGTTTGAGATAGCAGTTTTTTTCTCATAGCAGGTAATCTTCAGTTGAACTAGCAAATAACAAAGGGGTAATTTGGATACTGTCATGGGATTTGAGGAAGTTGAAGGCTCGAATAACAAGCGCAACCTTCCCATTCCTTTATTTCTGAATGTTCTTTAATGACTCCTTTTGAGACTCTTGGCAACTTTGCAGCAAACTAGTATGCCACCAATGCGAGCAGGCCCATAGCCAGGAATTTCTGAGTAGAGTACTTAATTTTCAATAATTATTTCCAGTAAAAGGCAGCGTAAATGTATACTGTATATATATATTCTTTTTAGGTTTTTGTGCGGCCATTCGGTCTCATTATAGTTGATAAAAATATAAACATTAATTATTCAGAGCTAAAACTAAGAAACAAACAATGAAAAAAACAGTTTTATAGTGGTTTCTATGTAGCACAAAGCATTTGAGGTTTCGTGTCTGAGCAAAAATTTACATTTACACAAGGGCTTCCAAGTGTCTCTTCATACGCCTTTGCAGAAGCTATCTCTCACTGACCAACATGCACATTGTCACAAAGGTGTTAAAGGGCCAGTAAACAACCCACGGTATGAACATTTTTGACAAGCGGACAATTATCAACTACAGCGGGTGAGGCTTGGCGAGGCCTGGTGGCCTTGCACACCAACTTGTTCAGGTTGTACACACAAACGCAGCCCAGGGCTTCACCCCCTCCCCCCTAGCTATTAGCCTGAATGTGAGGCAGTGAAGGCTTTAAAGAGTAGAGAAGGATATGGGATGGAGGTGGAGGGTAACAGCCAGCAGGTTTGCACCTCCTCCCCTCCCCCTACCCCTGCACATGCCTAGGATGACATTATATTTTAAAATGTGAGTGTATTTCCCGTTGAACTACTGTTCTTGACACTTCACATGTTTTTAGCTGCCAAAACACCTGAACAGTGCGCCACTGACTTGGAAATCATGCGAGCATTGAAGATTTGTCATTCAAAAAAGGTAATGGCGAAAGAATGCAAAGATCTTTGTCATGCAAAGGCAGAGGCTGCAATGGAGCAGCATGAAGCTACAGTTGAAGTGTTGCAGGCTACAACTAAGCAGCAAAGTCAAAGAATAAACAATGGCCATTTATAGTGTACATCTGCTGCAAATTAACTTCAACCTTCGGTTCTGGAAAACTTTCGCCATGCCTGTAGTGTGCGTGATAGACTGTTGTGCTCACAAATAATATTGTTACTCATAAAAGTTACTCCAAAGTACTACTTGCAAGAAAATAATTCAAATAACACCTTTGTGGGATTCTGACAGAAAATGTCTCACAGTGTGTTGTGTGAAAAATGGGAGGTTCTTTCAATGCAAATACCTCTAGAGAAATCATTGACTGACAGCATTCTTCAAATGTGGTCGCATTACATCTCTCAGGTGATAAGCCAAAATGTCTAGATTTTTCTCTTACTTTATTTTCGTACATGTGTGGTGGCTAGCACAACCGCTAGCTGCCCACCAGTCAAATGTACCACTTTTTTTCACTGTTGAATTGTTGAGTATTTTGAAATTATCATGCACATAAATTTCAATCTAAGCAAGTGCAAAGTAGCTTATTGCTATAATAAATATTTAAATTTACTGTGCATACATGCAAGCCTGATAACCAGATTTGTGCAAATTTTGCCCTTTGGTGCATTGAAAAGAAAGGCTTGTAGTCTAAACACCTGTGTGGAATTTTTGGTATATTAACAAAATAAAATTTGCATTTTTGAAGTAGTAGTGCAAATTAGGTGTAATTTTTTTCTCCACCTAATTTTTTATTAATTTCTATGTGGTGATGGGATGTGTATTGAGCACAATTTTTTCATGTTGTGCCTCTCATTTTATTTGTTATAGACCAAGCTGAATGAAACAATCCTTCCATGGGGGCTGGAGGTCATCAAGGTTACTCTGTAAGTGTGCTTTACTCTACGTAGCTGTAAAATGTGATATCTTCATAGTGGTTATTTGTTTGTTTGTTTGTTTGTTTGTTTGTTTTTCAGAATTGATAAGCATAAGTTGCTGTCACTGAACATCATAAAAACGAAAGAATGGATATCAGTCGCACAAGTAAACCAGAAAAATCAGTACCTGGCATACAGTTTTTAGCAAACCAAAAGCAAGAATGTAGCTGTAATGTTGACTCAGCTTTTAACAAGGGATCTGCCTACACTGAGAGCCAAAATAGTACACTTTCAGACACATGTAAACAATAGTCATTACATTCATAGGTGCATTTGCAATATCTGTTTATTTAAATCAGTATAATGCTGTCAAAACAAAAGTGTTGTTATGATGCATGCATTTTTATGAAAAATCATTACTGAACTCTGGGAACTAGTTGTACCTGCTGTCCCAGTTGTGAAACTAAGGTGGTATGTTGAGTACATGCCCCTTGAAAAAATAGTTGAGTATTAAAAGGCAGAAGTAAAAATGCAAGAAAATGAAAAGAATGAAAGATAATATGTAGTACAACTCCTAAAAGTGAGAAAAATGTTGGCTAAAGAATCCGCACCTTTATTATATTGAACGAGCCACATATTAACTTGTGAGACCCAGGAAATGGTTCAGTTGTGCACCTAGTTCCTTGGGCTCCACACATTGATGATCCTTACTACTGTAGCTTTCTAAGTATACATTTGACTTCTAAAAATTAAATCTTCATAGGACCAATGAAATTGATCAAATTATCTGCTCGGTTAAAATTATAATGAAGAAAAAAAAACATCCAGACACACCACTGCTTCAATTCGTAGTATTTACTTGATTTTAACATGGCCCAGGTCTAACATGCACCAAGTTTTTATGGGTCCATAGTAGAAAACAGTGCGCACTGATCTCTAACCCACGTTCGATTTTATAACAAAAGAGATAAGAATAGTATGCCTTTGATACTGGCAATTTGAAATTTGAAACGTGTAGAGTTTGCCTTCTTATAATGGAAATTTATTTACATCTAATGTTCATTGTCATCAGTCTCGTACAGCTTTTTATCACTGTTCATGCACCACAACATGTCACCCTCCTCGTGAATTACATTTGGTACTGTGCATTTTTCAAACTGCTCCGCTACAATCGCAAACAGGATGGTGGCCCGCACCTACACTAACAACTTTGCCAGTTAGTTCTGCGGCACTTACAGGATCAGGACCACCAAAAACATGTGACGCAACTGTCTGGCCACAAACTTATCTTTTGAATGGGCTTTCATAATTGAAGCCTCAAAGCAATGCCATTGTTGCCATCCTACACGAAAACTTAAAGCTTCCATCTTGTGATGGCAGTGGCAATGACACTTGCTCTGAGGATAAGCTGTTGCTAACATCACGAATGTGGTTTCTGTCTCATGTCCAATTGTAACACTCAGGCAATTTTCTGACCAGTTTTCATGATAAAAAAAAAAGGTTCGCATTAAAAACGAGTAAATACATAATCACTCATTACGAGCTGTTGTTTTCACCTTGACATCTGCTAAGGGCAACCTGGAAATCACTGTTTTAGACGGGATATAATGTGTCTTTAATGCGTCCACTCTACCCTAGCAGCACCAAAACAAACAGTGCAGCCATTGGAGTCACGATTGATGACACTATTGGTACAGTGGCTAGAATGGAAAAGTTTGACGAGCGGCATGCAGCGCCTACAGGGTGCATTGAAGCCGCCTGCAGGGAGCCGCGAGGGGGGAGGGGGCGCGGGCTGACGTTTTCATGTCAGCATGCGTGGGATGTCTAAGTGCCGATATTAAGGGTTTCAGGAATGGGGCTGAAGTTATCCTATTAGGTGACATGGATGCCCACATACAGGATTTAGATGGCTGTACCGACAACAACGGGATGTCAATGCTAGATCTTTGTGAGCAACATAACCTTGTTATTGTGAATACAGGGCCTAAGTATGACGGGCAGACCACATGGGATGTGGAAAACTGGCAATCAACCATTGATTACTGTTTGATGACAGAAGGAATTCATGATAGGTTGAGAGAAAGGGTCGTTGATGAGGAAGGGTATAGCAGCATAGGGAGTGGCCATAAACGCATGATTTTGAAAATGTGATATGTAGTTGGGAAAGAGAGCAAGGAGTGCGAAATAGCCAGTCCAAATTTGAATGCTGAACAAATAACAAATATAGTCACTAGAGTTGAGGAAGAACTTGGCAAATGGCCAAATAAATACTGGGAATATAGTGAGCTTCTAAGTGTAATAACGACAGAAATACGTAAAGGGAAACATGTTCATTGGAAAGGAAAAAAGAAACCGAAAAGCTGGTGGAACAGGGAGATACGAGAAGTGATCGCCGAACGACAGAAAGCATTCCGAGAGCACAGGCAGGCAAAGAAGGTGCAGTTGCCGCATGATGAAGCAACTAGTAAATGGTAAATATACCGGGAGAAAAAGTCTATGGTTCAAATACTGGTGCAAGCAAAATTAGAAGGTGAAAGTGAACGTTGGTTGTTAGGAATACGTGAGGAAAAGAAGGCCGCACCTAGAATATTTTGGAACCGCATAAACTTATTAGGCAGGATGTCTGGAACAATACAACAACATAGCCTAGACAAAGATCAAAACAAACTGGAAGGGGACGTGGCATTGAATTGCATCCGAAAAATAACAGCCAAATCTTTGCAAGGCAATGATGAGGTTTTACTTGAAAAAAAAAAAAAAAGAGTATGAAAGAGAACCAGATGGAAAAGGAGTTGGTGCTGACAAGTTTCAACTGGAAGAAAGCTGAAGAGAAAATTCCTAAGCGCACAGCCACAGGGCTAGATGAGGTTCTCGTTAGGCTGATTGATGAACTAGGTCCAAAAAGTAAAGAAGCTTTGTTGAAAGCAGTAGAAAAATGTTTAAAAGATAGGTGCATACCAGGCAGTTGGTGACAAAGTAGAATGAGTTTAATTTATGAAGGTAAGGCAGAGAAAGATAGAATTCACTCAATAGACTGTTGACCATTGCATTGGTAATATACAGGTCAGCAATGCAGGCAATTAAATTAAAGCTGCAAGCATGGGCAGAGAACAATGGCATATTGGGAGAACTTCAGAATGGCTTCAGAATAGGTAGACATTTGGATGATAATTTATTTGTCCTTACTCAGTCTATTGAAATATCCAGAGTAGAAAGGAGGCCATTATATGTGACCTTTTGGACATTACAGGAGTGTATGACAATGCAGACCGCAACATTTTCTGGGATATTCTGGAAGGGGAAGGCTTGGGTGACTATTGTATACAGCTTTTGAGAGAGATTTACCTAGAAAGTACTGTTTGCGTTGAATGGGAAGGGATGAGGAGCGAGGAGAAAGTTGATCTCCACAAGGGACTGAGGCAGTGTTGCTCTTTATCCCCACTACTGTTTATGATTTACATGGTGAGGACGGAAAGGGTGCTAGAGGAAAGTAATATCGGGTTTAATCTCTCATACAAACAGGTGGGTACAGTAGTGAAGCAGCAGCTTCCAGGTTTGTTTTATGTGGACAACATTGTGTTGCTAGCTAACAAGCTAAGTGATATGCAACGTCTTAATATCTGTGGACAGGAAGGCGAGAATTTAGGTCTGAAATTTAGCGTTAAAAAATCGGGTGTTATGCTATTCAATGAACACAGTGAACAGACAGTGTCAACACATGGCCAGGAAATACCTAACTTAAAAGAATATAAACACCTTGGTATATGGATAAACGAAGGCAATAGATACATATATGGAAACACGAGAAAAAACAATAACAGCAAAGGGGAAGAGAAATTTGGCCATAATGAAACACATAGCTCTATGGGGATACAATAGGTACGAGGTGCTCTGGGGTATGTGGAAAGGTGTAATGGTTCCAGTACTTACATTTCGAAATGCAGTTGTTTGCTTGAAATCGGGGCTACTGTGAGGACTCGATGGCAACCAAAGGTCATTGGGACACCTCGCATTGGGCACTCATGGGAAGACTACAAATGAAGCTGTGTAGGGTGATATAGGCTGGCTGGACAAGCTTTGAAGCGAGAGAAGCTCGCAGTGCAATTGATTATAAAAAGCAACTGAGGAATATGGAAGAAATAAATGGGCCGGGAGGGTTTTCAAGTATTTGTACAGGAAAAACATTGATTCACAGTGCAGGAAAAGAACTAGGAAGCTTACCAGCAAGTATGCGAACTGTATGGTAAGCAATGTGGCAACAAAGAACATCAAGCGGAAAGTCAAAGAGGCTGACATAATCTCATAGGTGGTGGTTATGGAAAAGAAACCTGCTATGAGCAATTACTTAAGAGGAAAAAATGAAATTAGGAAAGAAACAATTTATGATAACTCAAAGGGAAGCTCATTACTTTTCGAAGCGAGATGAGGACGCCTTAGAGCACGCACTTATAAAGCAAGACATAAGAAGGAAGAAGCGTGTGCTTGCTGCGGCAAAGCTAGGGAAACGATGGAGCATGTTTTATTAGAATGTGAAGATATTTGCCCAGCGGTCGATTTAGGCATCTCTGGCCTCCTTGAAGCCCTTGGGTTCAGCAAAAGCAGGGGAAAAGTAAACGTGTGTAGTAGAGATTAGTAAACGGCGCTTGAAAAATTGGTGGAAAAAAAGTAGAGAAACGACAAACAACAGAGGCATGCAAAAACAAAGCTCACAATAGAGGTTCAGAAAGTTTAGTTATGGGAATTCATAGCGAGTTTCTTTTTTTCCTCTTTTTTTTCCTCTTTTTTTTCCCCCTTCTTTAACATATGTAGGACATTAGGCAATATAATAACAAGAGCTTAGTGGGACAACCCACCACCCTGTTCTAAAGGGGATGCTCATAGCATCCATCCATCCACGTCGCCTGGTGCAAGTCACACTGGCTCTGTGGCTTCAGTGACGCCACACGCCCTGACCTGTGGGAAGTAGCGCTCGTTTCCATTTCTGTTGCAGCAAGTCTGCATGTGTACTCATGGCAGGAAAACAGAGTCATTGTTTCGTGCCTGGATTCATGACGGGCTACAAGTCATCCAAAAAGAAACTGTCGTTATTTGGCGTTCTGAAAGACGATGCCATGTTTGCGCAGTGGCGGAGAGCGATCCCAAGTGCTGACAAGCAGCTCAAGGGGAACTCCACTGTGTGCGAGTTGCACTTTGACGAAAGATATATCTCCCGGTACTTTGTGCACACCGTAAACGGCGAAATCGTCTGCATTGATAGGGGTAGGCCTCTGTTGCTTCGAGGAGCTGTGCCAACGCAGTTTACTAATTTCCCGCATTACCTGTCGAAGAAACTGCCAGCAAGCAGGAAACGTGCAGCAAGGAGTGCAGCCCCAGCTCCATCCAGCAAGAAAAGTGCCAGACCGTTAGCCTGTGGGTATTGAGATCGAAGACCCCTCGTCCTCAATTTTATTTGAAGACTTGGCCCTACCGTCAGCTGCATGGGGGAAGCACACGCTGAGTGTTTTGCCCCTGACTGTAGCTTGCAGTGCGTGTCAGATTGTGCAGGATAAGCACGTCTTGTATGCAGATAAGTTAGTTCTATTTTCACAGGGGGTGAGCTCTGTGATGCAAGACGTTTTCGTCAGGGAGTGTAGCAGCAGGATGTAGCATGTGATAACCCTGCATTGCTTCTCAGAAAAGTTGATGCCATGAGCATTTCTCCAGGTGCTGGCACTGTACTCGAGTGTTCATTTGTGGTTGGCAATAAGAAGCTTATGCTTTCGGACACGGCCATATCGAGCCAGAAATGCCAGGGGTTCTCCACGGATGGCAAGGCTTGCATTACGTGCGAACATTTACGGAAAGCTTTTCTTAACCGAAGGTCAAGAAAACAGCGCAGCTTGACCGAAGCAACAGCAATTTCAAAGCATAGAAGAGCGCACGCACAAGCCACTTGTCAGCTGAAAGCCAAGCTGTCACTTTATACTAAAACTATTGAGAAACTGGAGAGCCAAAGTGCAGAACTTGAAGAGGGCAGCCTCGCAGACCCGTTACAAGCCCTTCCACCGAAGCAAAGACTTGCTGTTATGCAATGCTTTCAAGCCGCTCGCCGCAAATCAACAAAAGGTATGTAGTACAATCCGGTTTGGTTGCTGGATTGCGTAATAATGTGAATTAAAAGCCCAAGGCTCTACGAGCATGTCTAGCAAGAAGGCATACTCATTCTACTGAGCAGAAGCTCTTTGAAGGTGCACATTTGGAAATACAAGAGTGGGCTTGGCTTCAACCCTGCTATTATTGCAGTAATTGCAAGACAAACAAAATCCATGGAGGAATTCAAATGCCACGGTGGCCTGATTGTGGCCGAAATAAATCTGTCAGAGTTCATGAATGTTGGCGCAGGAGGGAAAGTGGAAGGCCTGGTGGACTTGTAAAGCAACAAGCATCTTCCCTGCAATCAAGGCCTCGTGATCATGTTTCTGCCTCTCACTGGTTCCTGGCACCAGATACTCAGAGTTTTCACTTGCAGGGGAAATGTGAAAGCTGCGCTTTTCTTCAAGATTTCAATAGAAGCCGTGTTGCTCACAGTAAAGGCTGGTCTGAAGGTGGATTATATCATGGCGGATGGAGCTTCATGGAGCTTCAGCGCCTTTTTGAGATTTCTGGCTCCTCGACGTCCGTAAAGCCATCTGCACCATATCCTGTTGACACTGGAAGATGCCTCTTCTTAATTTTGGATTTTTCACACCTGATAAAATGCACCTGAAGGTTCTTTTTACGTTGATAACATCAGAGCAGCACACAAATAGGGTAAGTGTCCAATTACCCTTAAAGGGATGCCACTCTTGCTCACATGAGCCCTAATATGAAAAGATGAACGTAAACCTTGCATTTCACCTTTTCAGTCCGCAGGTACTTCGTGGCCTGTTTTTCTACAAAAAGCAAATAAAGGAGCACTGGGGTGACCCCGCACCAACTCAAGCCTTTGTTCTGCTGATGTGGAAGCTAGTAAAAGCAATGACAGCATGGATTCCATCTGAAGGGCTGAAACCTGACTCTGCACATGAAAGGCACATCAAGGCTGTGTTAGACTACCTAAACCGATGGGATGCTCATGCGGAAACTTCACCAGCCAGATATGTTTCAGCAAGCACTGCTGAGGGGTTAAGGGTCACCCTTCAGGCTACGCTTGACCTGTACCTTCATGAGAAGCTTGGCTTTGAGTACCTGCTGACGTGCTGGCTGAGCCAAGACTTCCTCAAGAAATTGTTTGGTATCATTAGACAATTTTCTGGTCGCAACAACCATCCCACTCCTACCCAATTCTTGCTCACCGTGAACTGCCTTAGTTTTTAGGACTTGGTCAAAGCTCCCAGCAGTGGCAACTGTGAAGGAGGCGATCTGACATTTCTCCTCAGTAGTGAGGTTGCAAGCCATGAAATGGATGCATTGCTGGACAGTGGGTAGGTTAAAGAAGCTTTTCACATGATAAAGAAGTCCGCAATGCTCTCCGACCATGAGTACACTGAAAGATGAGTGATTCGCAGCTAGTCTTCTACATGGCAGGGAATGTTGCACGCAAAACAAGACTGCGTGCAAGGAATGCTTCGATGAGCTCCTTGTTTCTGCCGACGAAGCCACCGAACAGCTGGCGATGTTCACCAAGTTCTGTGACAATACCCTTCTGAGAAGCTCTTCTCATGTATAGACGCCCTTGAAATGACTTTTTCGATGTGGTTCAGTTACACCAAGCTACACAGTGACAGCTTGGAACAGCTTGTCTCCTGCCTGCAAAAAAGTGACATCGTACTAGGCTGTGCACAGCATGGCCTCAGCCTCACCAACCAGGTTACAAAATTCTGTTTGGTCACCCGTTTGCACTTCTACATGAAAGCACTCAACAAAGGGAGAGCATCTCTTTATCAGAGCTTAACTTAGCAGAGGCTGACAACGTTCTGTTTGAACTGCCTGTGAACTATTTAAACAAAATATTTTTTGTTCTCGTCAAAAAAAAAAAAAAGAAAGAAAAAGCAACAGCTCAGGTGCATCGCATAGCAAAATATCATCGATGACTGAGAATGGTTTGTTCTAAACGGATTCTAAGACACTCTTCAAAAAATGAGTTGTTTGCGTAAGCAGTGGGTTGAAAATAACATGTTTGCTTCCGAGTTACCCATGGGAATTTTCTTGCTTTGCGTTCGATAACCGGATAAAGCAAGCTGCGTTCTACCATCGGCACGCGCTCAGTCGAATTATTACCTCGGCGCCTTTTAGTTCGTAAGGGGTAATGCTACTCTATAGAAATTTGCAGCCATGAACGAAGAAGAATATATATATCGCAAAGCTTTCTTATTTGTTATTACGTGTTGGACTGCGCATGCAGATGATCGAATTCAATGCAGCACCCCTGCGCTGCGGCTGCTAGCTACTGTTGCGGCCGACGTGGATGGATGGATGGATGGATGGATGTTATGAACGTCCCCTTTGGAACAGGGTGGTGGGTTGCGCCACCAAGCTCTTGCTACTATGCTGCCTAATATCCTACCTAGGTTAACCAATGAAAAAAGAAAAAAAAAAAACACTATGAACTACCACGTCCAAATTTTTTTATCCCCTATTGCGAATTGTGCTTTTGTACGCCTCCATCTTTTGTCGTTTCCCTACTTTTCTTCCACCAATCCTCCAATCGCCTCTTACTAATGTCTATTGCGGACCTGTTTGCTTTACCACTGCTCTCGCTGAACCCAAGGGCTTCAAGGAGGCCAGTGGTGCCTAAATCGACCGCTGGGTAGACGTCTTCACATTCTAATAAAATATGCTCCGTCGTTTCCCTAGCTTTACTGCAGCAAGCACATGCTTCTTCTTCCTTCTTATATCTCGCTTTATAGGTGCCTGTTCTAAGGCATCCCGATCTCGCTTCGCAAAGTAATGAGCTTCCCTTTGAGTTATCATAAATGGTTTCTTTCCTGATTTCGTTTTTTCCTCTTAAGTAGTTATTCATGGCAGGTTTCTTTTCCATTGCCGCCACCCATGAGATTAATTCAGCCTCTCTGACTTTCCGCTTGACCTTCTTTGTAGCTGTGTTGCCCACCCCACAGGCCGCATACTTGCTGGTAAGCTTCCTAGTTCTTTTCCTCCACTGTGAATCAATGTTTTGCCTGTACAGATACCTGAACACTCTCCCAGCCCATTTACTTTCTTCCATATTCCTCAGCCGTTCTTCATACTCAATTTTACTGCGAGCTTCCCTCACTTCAAAACTAGTCCAGCCCATATCCCCCTGCGCAGCTTCATTTGTAGTCTTCCCGTGAGTGCCCAATGCGAGGCGACCCACTGACCTTTGTTTCCCGTCGAGTCCTGATTGTACCCCTGATTTAAAGCAAACAACCGCATTTCAAAAGTAAGTCCTGGAACCATTACCCCTTTCCACATACCTCGGAGGACCTCGTACCTATTGTATCCCCATAGCGCTCTGTGCTTCATTATGGCTGCATTTCTCTTCCCCTTGACTGTTATGGTTTTTTCCTGTGTTTCCATATATCCATTGCCTTCGTTTATCCATATACCAAGGTATTTATATTCTGTTACCCGAGGTATTTCTTGGCCCTGTATCTCCACTGTCTGTTCACTTTTTTCATTGAATACCATAACACCTGATTTTCTAACACTAAATTTCAAACCTAAATTGTTGCCTTCCTGTCCACAGATATTTGCCAGACGTTGCAAATCACTTTGCTTGTTTGTGAGCAACACAATGTCGTCTGCATAATATAAACCTGGGAGTTGCTGCTCTGTTACTGTACCTGCCTGTTTGTATGAGAGATTAAACCCGATATTACTTCCTTCTAGCGCCCTCTCCATCCTCACCATGTACATCGTAAACAGCAGCGGGGATAAAGGGCACCCCTGCCTCAGTCCCTTGTTGATATTGCCACGACAAACTTGGTGACATTCAAGTTGCGCGTCCTTTGCATTGGGCACTGTGCACGCCGTACAGTGGTGTTGTTCAGCAACAACAGGAAGCGATCTTCGTGGCACGGGCAGCCAGTTGGACCCGGCTCGCATGCGGCACGCGCCCGAGGTGTCACGCGAGAAGAAGAGGAAGACGGTTCGAGCCAGTTTGAGAACGCGACTGCCGCGGATTCCTGCACCACCACAGTGACTTTTACTTGTGGGCACAAGTTCGCCTTTAATAAATATCCTTGTTTTACTAACATCGTTACATTTCTGGTGGAGGTGCGGGGTATGAGTCGAAGCCCCACGAACGAAAGTCAGCGTAGCCCCGACAACCCGCGAGTCCATCTCGTGGAACTGACACCTGTACACCAGCGGACGAGCCGCCGTCTTCGAGGTGACTCGCCCGAATTCGGCCCTCTTCTCTTCTTGCCAAGAGAAACTCCCACAACGGACGCCGCCACAATGACTACCCAGGTAACACCGGCACAGCTAGTCGTAAGCCAACCTCGCAAGCCGCCAACATTCCATGGTGACTCGTTCGAAGACGTGGAAGATTGGTTGGAACTGTTCGAGAGAGTGGCGAGCTTTAATGAATGGAATGAGAGACAGAAGCTCCGTAACGTATATTTCGCGTTGGAAGACTTCGCAAAAACGTGGTATGAAAACCACGAACCCTCTTTGACCTCTTGGGAGGAATTTCGACGACAACTGCTAGCAACGTACGCCAGCACGGATCGTAAAGAAAAGGCTGAAATCGCACTTCAAGCCAGGAACCAGCTCACAAACGAGGAGATCGAAGAATACCTGTCGACGCGCCAAAGCCCCGTTACTCCTCGCCAACGTCAACCACGATCACCGTCGCCCATGCGCTACCGATCGCCTAGCCCACGCGCGTCTCCAAGATTGCCTAGGCGTCGTTCACCAAGCCCACACCAGGAAAACTAAAGCAAGCGACCTGTGGAGGTGAGGCCGCTGATAACCAGAGTGACGAAGATCCTCCAACGCGATTCCAGTGCGGTGATGAGATAATTCCAGTCTACAGGTGCAGGAACGAAACGATTACGTCAGATTTGCGGTTGATAATAGACGGATGCGAGCTGAATGCCTTAGTTGACACCGGCGCTGATTATTCGGTAGTAAGCTTCAAGATGGCGAAGCACCTTAAAAAAGTTGTGACGAAGTGGACTGGTCCGCAGATACGCACGGCAGGCGGCCATCTTATTACGCCCCTTGGCCGATCCACCGCAAGACTTACGATAAAAGGCTTTACTTACGTTTCTGACTTTATTGTACTGCCAGAATGTTCACGGGAACTTATATTGGGAATGGATTTTCTACAAGCTAACGGCGCCATAATTAACCTACGTAGGTCCAGTGTATCTTTCTCGACAAAACAAGCTATACCTGTGGAAGAATCGGAGGAGCGACGTCTCGCTGCACTGCGCGTCGTTGACGATGACGTAACTGTGCCGCCACGCTGCAGTATAATGGTTCTTGTGGAGAATGAAAGATTTTCCGACCGCGAAGGCATAGCGGATGGAAATATAGAGCTCCTTTTCAGCAAAGGTATTTGCGTGGCTCGGGGCCTTGTTCACTTAAGCGATGGCCGTGCAAATGTCGCACTTACAAATTTCGGTAATGAATTCCAACACATCGCACAAGGAACAGCTATTGCCTATTTCCACGAGTTCTGTGAAGCGACCGAATTATGCAGCCTAACTACGTCAACTGCCCTGCCAGGAACCTGCAGTGTCGACAGATCAATTACCGTCAACCCGAGACTCCCTGAAGCCCAAAAGAAACAGATATATGCCCTGATAAAGGATTTTTCTGACTGCTTCTCCACGTCCTCGAAGGTACGGCGCACGTCTGTTGCGAAGCACAGAATCATAACAGAGGACGCCACGAGACCGGTATGCCAGCACCCGTATCGAGTGTCACCAAAAGAAAGGGAGATCATCAAGAAGCAAGTAGAGGAGATGCTTTCAGATGACGTTATTCAGCCTTCCAGCAGTCCATGGGCGTCTCCGGTAGTGCTGGTTAAGAAAAAAGACAACACACTTCGATTCTGCGTCGACTACCGTAAACTGAACAGCGTAACCAAGCGAGATGTGTACCCCCTTCCGCGTATCGACGATACCTTAGATCGGCTCCGATGTGCAAAGTTTTTCTCGTCCCTGGATCTCAAGAGTGGATATTGGCAAATAGAGGTGGATGAACGGGACCGTGAAAAGACAGCATTCATGACCCCTGATGGCCTCTACGAATTTAAAGCACTTCCATTCGGCCTCTGTTCCGCACCCGCAACGTTCCAGCGAATGATGGACTCTGTGCTTGCAGGATTGAAATGGCAGTCATGCTTAGTGTAATTGGATGATGTGGTCGTATTTTCCACCACATTTGACCAACATCTAGAGCGCCTACGACTAGTATTAGAAGCTATTCGCACAGCAGACTTGACAATTAAGCCGGAAAAATGTCAATTCGGCTTCGATGAACTTCGGTTTCTCGGACACGTCATCAGTGCTGAAGGCGTCCGACCAGATCCCGAAAAGACAGCAGCTGTTGCGAGGTTCCCGACACCCACAGACAAAAAGTCAGTGCGACGTTTCTTGGGTTTATGCGCATACTACAGAAGATTTGTGGAAAACTTTTCAAACATTGCTGAGCCCCTTACAATACTGACAAGAGATGATCAACCTTTCATGTGGAAAAGCGAACAACAAGACGCCTTTGACGAGTTAAGGAAACGCCTGCAAGCTTCTCCAATCCTTGCCCATTTTGATGAGACAGCCGACACTGAAGTTCATACCGATGCGAGTAACGTCGGCCTCGGTGCCATACTAGTGCAGTGGAATAACGGCCAGGAGAAAGTAATTGCTTATGCCAGCCGTAAGCTCTCGAAAGCAGAGGCAAACTACTCCACAACCGAGAAAGAGTGCCTTGCAGTCATTTGGGCAATATGTAAATTTCGGCCCTACCTCTATGGTAGACCATTCAGAGCAGTCAGCGATCACCATTCGCTTTGCTGGCTGGCGAATCTCAAGGATCCATCTGGACGACTAGCAAGATGGAGCCTTAGGCTTCAAGAGTATGACATTACTGTCGTATACCGATCCGGGAGGAAACACAGCGATGCCGACTGCTTCACGCGCACCCGTCGAGACAACTGTGTCAGAAGAAGAGGATTTCCCGTTCCTTGGCATTGTTGACGCGTCACAAATTGCTCAACAACAACGAGATGACCCGGAATTGCTTCCACTTATACAGCGCCTGGAGGGACTGGACGTTCAACTGCCGCGTATTTTCTCTAGGGGGCTATCCTCGTTCTGTCTGCGAGGAAGTGTCCTCTACAAGAGAAACTTCGAGAACAGCGAGACGAAGTTTTTACTTGTCGTACCCACATCTATGCGAGAAGAAGTTTTGCATGCATGTCACGATGAGCCGATGTCTGGACACATGGGCGTGAGCCGTACAGTCGCTAGGATTCGTCTGAAATACTACTGGCCCAAGTTATTAGCCTCAGTGCAGCACTACGTCAAGACTTGTCGCGAGTGTCAAAGGCGTAAGACTCCATCCGTAAGACCGGCCGGCCTCCTCCAGCCAATAGAGCCACCAAAAGCCCCATTCCAACAAGATGGTATGGACCTCCTTGGACCCTTCCCAACATCATCTTTAGGCAAAAAGTGGATAGTTGTGGCCACGGACTATCTGACCCGTTACGCAGAAACTGATTCCCTGTACAATGCAACGGCTGTCGAAGTTGCAAAATTCTTTGTCCACAATATCGTGCTCAGGCATGGCGCTCCCGCAGTTGTTATTACCGATTGTGGAACGGCCTTTACTGCGGACCTAATGAAATGCTTGTTGCAAATGACACATACTGATCATAGGAAAACTACGGCGTACCACCCTCAGACAAACGGTTTAACTGAACGCCTTAACAGAACACTGACCGACATGCTTTCAATGTATGTCGACGTTGAACATAGGCTGTGGGACGAAATTTTGCCATACATCACCTTCGCATATAATACGGCCGTTCAGGAAACAACACGAGTCACCCCGTTTGAACTTGTATTCGGCCGAGCAGTAACCACAACTTTGGATGCTATGTTGCCGTTAGATGAAGAAAACCATAACTCATCTGACCTAGATGATTTCTTGCAACGAGCCGAGGAGGCACGACAGATGGCAAGGTACCGAATACGCCGCCAACAACGCAACGACTCCAGCCGGTACAACCGGCGCCGTAGTGAAGCTCATTACCAGCCCGGTGACAAGGTGTGGGTATGGACCCCAGTGCGACGCCGTGGACTATCTGAAAAGCTTCTGTGCCGATACTTCGGCCCTTACGAAATACTTCGTCGTATAAGCGACGTCACTTACGAAGTGAAATCCGCTGGACACGAGAGCCCAAGACGGCGCAACTCCACGGAAGTTGTGCATGTTGTCCGCATGAAACCCTACCAGGAGAGGTCGTGAACAACAACAACAACAAAAAAAAAGTGAGAGCCCACAGGAACCCCTACTTCCTCTCACGCATCGGGCCGATGCGGCAAGGAGGGGGATAATGCCACGACAAACTTGGTGACATTCAAGTTGCGCGTCCTTTGCATTGGGCACTGTGCACGCCGTACAGTGGTGTTGTTCAGCAACAACAGGAAGCGATCTTCGTGGCACGGGCAGCCAGTTGGACCCGGCTCGCATGCGGCACGCGCCCGAGGTGTCACGCGAGAAGAAGAGGAAGACGGTTCGAGCCAGTTTGAGAACGCGACTGCCGCGGATTCCTGCACCACCACAGTGACTTTTACTTGTGGGCACAAGTTCGCCTTTAATAAATATCCTTGTTTTACTAACATCGTTACAATATGAACTTTCTCCGCGCTCCTCATCCCTTCCCATTCAACGCAAACGGTATTTTCTAGGCAAATCTGTCTCAAAAGCTGTAGACAATCGTTACCTAAGCCTTCCCCTTCCAGAATATCCCACAAAATGTTGCGGTCTACGTTGTCGTAGGCTCCTGTAATGTCCAAAAAGGCCACATACAACGGTCTGCTTTCTGCTTTTGATATTTCAATACACTGAGTAAGAACAAACAAGTTATCATCCAAACGCCTACCTATTCTAAAGCCATTCTGAAGCTCTCCCAAAATGCCATTATTCTCTGCCCATGCTTGAAGCTTTCATTTGATTGCCTGCATTGCTAGCCTGTATATTACCGATGTAATGGTCAACGGTCTATACGAGTGAATTCTGTCTTTCTCCCCTTTACCTTTATAAATTAAATTCATTGTACGTGTAAACGTGTGGCAGTGCCCCCTGGCAGTTTCCTCCCAAAGCGTCACGCATGAGCCGGCGCATTCATCACACTTTCCAGTTTTAGCCACTGTACCATTGGGGTCAGATGCTTGCATGCTAACCAGCCAAGTTCGAGTTGTCTAATGAGGGTCAATTTCTGGATTGACATAACTAAAGTGCTGGCCCATTAAAATGTATGGCCACTGGCCGGGGCATTGATTGAGATTGAATTAACCAAAGATTTGAATAATGGAAGTATACTTATGGCTTTCAGATGGCTCCAACCAAAAAAAATAGTTGACAGTCACTTTAGCACACGCTAAAGAGGATGAAGGCGAAAGCCTGCGTGCCCACGAGGCATTAATTAAATTACTTGACATTCTTATTCGAATGCAGTGTTACTTCCTGTTACGTACTTGTTTTCTGCCACCAACGGTTGTGGGTTCGAGTGCCTTAATTAACAGTATCTTAATTATATTTGCCTTAATCAACAGCAAAGGTCGCGGGTTCAACCATCAACGGTGGCACCATCAATTTTGCTCCCACCAAAAATCAAGGGTTTGAGTGCCTTAATTAACTTTGCCTTAATTAACACCAAAGGTCAAGCGCTTGACTCCCACCAAGGGTCTTGGGTTCGAGTGCAGTAATTAACGTCAAAGTTCGTGGGTACAACTCCAACCAAAAATAACGGGTTCGAGTGTCTTAATTAACTATATATTAATTATCTTTGCCTAACTTAGCTTTGCTTTAATGTAACACCAAAGGTAGTGGGTTCGACCATCAATAGTGACACCATCAATTTTGGTGCCATTTAATTTGGTCCCACCAAAGGCCGAGGGTTCGACTCCTTCCAAAGTTCATCGGTTCGAGTGCCTTAAATAACTTTCCTTATTTAACACCAAAGGTTGGAGGTTCAACTCCCACCCTCGCCCACCTCAGCAACACAAGAACGATGTCAATACGTTCTCCAGACAAAGAAACCTCTCCCATAGCCAAACACTCAGAAGACACAGACCATGAAATTCTTAGAACAGAGACCGACCAACAAAAGTGACAGCTTAAACCATTCCAAAGAAAACTTACCATCAGGCTATATTCACAATGTAAACTCAGAACCATCTCAGACTGTGCCCAGCCTACCACCCTTCAGTAGCCAAAAAGAATTCAACACCCCCACTCCCCCACCTCGACCAGGAAAGCTTAAAAGTTGCGCCTCGACATCCCCGTCGTCACTCCGTCCTGAAGAAGAAGCCGAGTTGGTTCCGAAACGTTGGGAAAATAACCTTATTTTTTGGTTGGAGCCACTTGAAAGTCATAATTAATCCAACCAGACAGGCAATTCTGTCAAAATGTTTAGCCTCAAGTCTATATGGAACTCTAATGTATTGATTTTTCTTTGCACACATTTGGTTTGCCATGACACTACAGAATACCTGACAACACATCACACCATGTGATTACACATTTGGGTGCCATATGCATATACCAGCACCATCATTTAGGGGGCATGCAGAGAGATTTAGAGCATTGGAGAACTACATCATCAGCTGCTTCCTAGAGCTCTACTTCACCATGCTTCATGCTCAGCTATGCATGCACCATCCAGTGCTTGCGTGTTAAGCTGCAGTACTCTCATGTATGTCTTCTACAATTTCTTATAACATTTTTTGATGATGTGATGGCTGCACTTCTTCTATATTGAAATAGCTAATAGAATCAGTTTACATGGGTAGCTGTGTGCATGAAGTCAGTTCCAAGCATAACATTCTTATGTTCGTGTTTGATGATCATAGTAAGTGCCATTTTCTCAAGACACAGCCAACCAAATTAGTAATAGTAGAGCGAGAGCAATAGGATTTCTTAAAGTGCTCTAGGTTTAACATAATGAACGAGAAGAAAAGGGGGTTAACCGAGGGGTTCGATTTTATTAGTCATATCATGAGAAGCCAACACTGACACCAAGGACAACATAGGGGAAATTACTTGTGCTTAATAAATGAATATAAGGAAACGATAAATTAATGGAAATTAAAGTGGATGAAAAAACAACTTGCTGCAGGTGGGAACCGAACCGAAGGTTCGGTTCCCACCTGCGAAGGTTGTGGGTTCGGTTCCCACCTGCGGCAAGTTGTTTTTTCAGCCACTTTAATTTCCATTAATTTATCGTTTTCTTATTTTCATTTATTAAGCACAAGTAATTTCCCCTATGTTGTCCTTGGTGTCAGGGTTTGTTGGCTTCTCATGATATGACTAGGTTTAACATAGTAACATAACATAACATTGAATATAACTTTCTGCTAGCGGCCCTCTCACTTGCCATCTTTTCACATACAAACTAATCCATGGCACATGCATGTGCAGTGTGGAGTAGCTAGCTAGCTAGATGGCAGAAAGGGTAGTGCTAATGATAAGATGGTAGTACTACACCAAACACTCTGTTGAATTGATAATTTCATTAAAGCAAGGGTTATGCCAGATGCTCTTTTTTTTTAAGTATACAGAATTTTCAAAAATAATCTGTGGCAGATAGCATAATTCTAATTCTTGAACTGGATTACACGAAAAGGCAAACAATATTTGCAGAAAAAAACAAAATATGTAATTAACTAATTAACAAAATTGCACTATTATAACTAATTACTTGACGGCATATATTGCAATATATTGTTATGGAGCAGTGGGGCGTAGTGTGACTATGAACAAAGATGATGATTTGGCGAAGCGAGCATGCAGGTGTTTCGGGCAGCCATCTTGTGCATCCAGTGTTGCTGCAATTTGTAAATACCTGTTCGTTAACTCAGGATGACACCAGTTTTGAGATAATCATTTCCATAGTGCGCAAGGAAGTACACTGGCATTCCAGTAAATTTTATAGTTCAATGTATAAAACAGTGTTTTTTTTTTATAAGTGGGACAACAGTGCATTCTTACCACAAGTTTGGCAGTGCATATCTCGAAACCCATGCCATCTTCAGAATTCGTTACACGTTGATATGCCTTACAAACTCACCCATTATAATTAGTAAGTTGCAACATGTGCTGTAATGTAATTTGTGAAGAACCTAATGAAATTTTTTTAATTAGTCCATCAGGAATTTTTATTTTTCATGGAAGTAATGCCTGTCTCTTAGAATTGTGCTATCTGCCATAGGTTATCTTGAAAAATAATGCATAGTCTAAAAGAAGCGCCTTATATATTTACTAGTCCATAAACCCCAGAAGCTTTTGAAAAATTTCTGCTGATTAATATATTAGTGAATACGCATCTATAATTGAACTCATGGGCTTGTACGGTGTAACATTCCATTTCATTTTCGTTTCATTTTTATCACTCATTACTAGAGACAGAGGTTTAGGCACTAAGGTATACTATTTTAGGCACCTATAACAGGCACTAAAGTTGTCGTGGAAGGCATATATAGGCACCGAATACTGTCTTTTAGGCATGTATAGGCTCAAAGAATGAGAACTTCTGCTGTGCATATGAGGCTGTGCATATGCTGTGCTGTGCTGTGCTGTGCAATATGCTGTGCATATTTTCTAAGGAACAGAGCCCACTAAACCACTGTTTCGTGAAATTCACTTTATTTTCTCAATATAACAGAATGAGGCAAGTTACATACGTTACAAGATTTATCTGAAATTTAGTGTGACTAGATGCCATGAAAACAGTTGTGAAAGCAGTGACAGACAAGCACCATTTCAAGATTTGTGGGTTTCGTGTTGTGCCCTTTTTTTTACTGAGTTTGTGTACAGAAAAGGAACACATGGTGCACGTATTTGTATTTTGGAACGTTCAGTGAGCCAACACCCTCTATAAATCCAGCATGCTCACTGCTCAGAACATTTAACAGTTTTTTTCTGTACTGAAAACCCGAATTTTTGTTCAAGACAGATTGAAGTTTCGAACTAACTCTATCAACAACAGGTCCATTGGGAATGATGGCAAACCTTTCCTGAACATCCAAAATGAGCCCCACATGCTTGGTCAGAGTTGCGCCCGAGCATTCATGTTTCTCGATGATGTTGGCTAAAAACGTGAAGTGGTCGCACAAGTATGCTAAGTCGCGTTCGAGTGTATCGTCGCATAGCGCAGTTTCTGCCCATCTCACAGTGATGCTCCCGTCTGCTGCAAAGCTGTTAACAGTGCTTACACCAGCAAAGTGTTTGTGGTAATTGGCCCAAGTTGCCCAGTGCATAACATGTTGATCAAAATAAGACTCGGACAAAACACAAAAAGAGGCTTTTTTTAGGCTATAGGAAGCAACATCGAAATTGGTATGTATAGGCACATTAAAAGTGCTGCTGAGATGTTTCTAGACTTGTAGTATGTGGTCATATGTTAAACAGGCATGATAAGGAAGTAAGGAAAAAATTGGCATTTTGCTAAAGTTCTGGTCTTACTCATCAGGCCGAGTCGCTGATGCCAGTGATAACAGTGGCATGACATGCTAAAAAATTAGTTGAAAATGATATGGTATTTGACACAGTACAGGCCGATGATTTTATTTATAGATGCTTACTGAGAAATATTTTTGCTGTCAGAAATATTTCAGAAGCTTCTGGTGTTTCTTCAACTGTTTAATATAGAACTCTCACTTTAATGAAATCCTCACTTTAGCAGAGTGTTAGTTTAGTAGCATGGTAACGACCGAGTCAGTTACAAAGTGCAAAAAGTATGGAAACTGAAATGGATTGTTAGAAAATACAGTCCCTGCATAAGACATGGGTAATAGCTCAGCATTGAAGCACATTGGCCATCATTATGAACAAAATGTTACATGATATTCGACATGCACGTACAGGAGAGAGAAAAGCTGTAGTGAAGACTGCATCTAGCGCCTAAGTTCTTCATCATATTGTGCTGTGCACATTATGAGTAGCAGCCAACTCTAGGCTTCCATCTTTTATTGACTTCCAATGCTGTATGGCAACATCTACTTGGTGCAGCAAGTATTTGAGAACAAAGTTACGCCCACACGCAAATAGACGCAGATACTGGGTACAGATAATTTATGACTATTTAACGTTGTGTACAGGTGGCCATGCATGCAATGAATGTCATCATTCAATGAAACCACTGAGAGCAGCAATCACAGACTCCACACACTGCCGAAATCGACCGCAGGCTGGGATGAGGTGTGTCTTCAGAACATTCGCCATTGCATCAACAATAGCTCCCCTGAGAGTCTCAAGGGTGTTGTGTGGGTGCCTATTGGACTCCCTCCCAACTACGCCCCATACGAAGTAGTCCATTGAGTTGAGATCTGGGGAGCTGGGAGGCCACATGTTTGGAGTAACATGGTCGTGGAGGTTTTCGACCATCCGTTCTTGTGTGGTATGGGCTGTGTGAGATGGTGCAGAGTCTTGCTGGAAAACGTATGGCCTCTCACGTGCTACAGCAGCAATCCAGGGCTTCACAACCATGTTCAATACCTCAATGTAAGCAACAGCGTTAACTCTGGCACCTTGGAGGAAAAAATGTGGAGGCATCACGTCTCCTTCACTGCTCACAACACCCAGGACCATCACTGATGCTGGAAATTTTGTGCACATGACAGTTGGAACGTCCTCGGGGCCTTTGCACAGCCACTGATCATTTTTGCTGTTCAGCTTCTGGTCCTGGACGAAGTTTTTTTAATCGGAGAAAAACCACAAAATTCCAGGGTCCTTTCGGTGTTTCAGTTTGGTCAGGAGACGCTTAGCCCTGGTCAGGTGGTTCTCCTTGGTTTTCTCAGACAAGAGCTGTCCTCTCCGCATAGCATAAGACTTGTAGCGAAGGTCCTCATGAACCACATGTCTGACAGTGGCCTCGTCAACCTCCACCTCCTTGGTGAGTGCTCTTATTGTCTTGCCAGGGTCTTCATCAATGATACCTTGGGCATGGCTAATGAACTCTGGTGTCTTAAGACTCTCAAAATGCTGACAATGTCGTTTCCTTTGTGAAATAGCGTCCACATCATCCCTTGGCAGCCTCCAGTTCTTTCCGAACTTTGAACAGGAATGAACGGGCAACCTTCAAGAATGTTGCGATCTCTGAATCAGGGTGCCCTGCAGCCAAGGACACGATAACTGCATGCCTCTTCATTTGCCGAGTTAGCTGAAGTTCTGCCATGGTTACCTGCAGCAAAAAAGTATTTGCAGCTATTATGTACCTAGAGGGTGGGGGTCACGAAATGTGTGTTCTCAAATACCTGCTGCACCCTATTACTGCAATGCACTCTCTTAGCAATATGTAAGGCTGTGATGAATGCTACAGTAACCACTGGCAGTACTGCTATGTCTTACCTGCAGTGGAAAAAAATGGAAAAAGCTTCTTTTTTCATATGTCACGCATCAAGAATCTTACCTAGCTGGCTTTTTTTTATTCCTTTCCGCTTGGCTTCAGGATTTGAACATGACACTCCCTCATTGTTTTTTTTTTTTCATGCCTTATATCTCCAAGGCACAGGGAGGTAAAATATAATCATGATAAGTAATATGTTCCTTATCAGAGCTAAAGTCAGGAAATTTCAAAACATGGTTAAGTTGATGGTTGTATCATGGTTCACCTGCTTGAGAACGAATATAAGAATAATGAGGTAGGAGAGAAGAGTGCAACAGCTAGACACTTGGAAGCAGAACAGCATAAAACTGTGGCTGCAGATGCCGACAAAGTAGTTTGAACTGTGCTCAGAATTCCTTCATTTGAATGGGCTAGTGGTCTAGTTGGTTAAACATGTTTGCATTGTGCTGTACTTGTGATTGTACTTGTGATTGTGGTTGTACTTGTCCAGCACTCTGGACAAGTCATGCACATGCCAGGCAGAGTGCTCAAAAACTTAAAAATTACACATAGATAGTAAACATTAGCACAACCATGCATAGCCATACCTAGTAAATATTTTCAGGAGGGGGTTTTGCATGGACAGTACATGGCAGCCATTTTGAAATATTCACTTAATTTTGCCTGTGAATCAAGCACATTTCTCAGGGTGTCTACCAACCGGGAAAGCCGGGAATACTCAGGGAAAACTCAGGGAATTCGTGCTTCTATCAGGGAAAATTAGCTGTAACCTTATTGAAAGGGAACGAAAGTCGTGTTAATGCTGGTTCCAGTAACAGGAATCGCAACGAATCGTCATTGACGCTGAGTCATCGGCACGAGGTATTGCCAGAGTAGTTAACGACCGATTTTCCGGACGCCCGATTTTTCAGACATGCCCGATAATTCGCACGGCTTTGCGGCACCACCACGTACTCCATATAGTCAATGTATATTGCCCTGACTGCATTTCTGAAATCGCATTATCAAAGCCGCCACCGCTGCCATTTTGATTATCTCGCCGCCTCGAACCGGCACTTTCCCACGCAGATCCGCTGGCAGCCGTAGTCACCACCCCGGCAGCGTTAGGCCTAGCTGCTTCTACGTTCGCTGTTAAGCTTCTTGCCATTCGGTGCCGTGTTTTTCATTGAAAGAATTCGCCGCTGTCAGCAATGGCACCGACTCCGCCTTTGTAATCCTCGCGATTGACTTCGAAGCTCGCAGAGCACAGCGCGTTGCGTTATGCCAGTCTCCGAAAGTTAGCTTCGCCTCCGTACAGCAATGTTAGGCGGTGAAGCATAACAAGCGTGGGAAGGGGCAATTGTCACGGGACACAGTATGTACTCCTTAATTATACACGCGTGCACCCCCGTGTCCTATCGCAGTACGAGCACCAATATGCTTAATAAGTGTACTGGCAGGCCTTAAGAGCTTTTTCGGACGTGCCTGTGTCTATTTTAGCCCTTAAGGGCAGTTAAAGACATGCATTCATTTTTTTCGGACTGCCAGATTTTTCGTATGTTATTGCGACCCCTAGGGAGTCCGTAAAATCGGACGTTGACTGTACAACTGACCAAGAGGATGCTTCAAATGATCCATGGGGTGAACGTGTGGCAGAAGAAGGATGAGTACAGAAAGGACCAACGCACCGAGGAATTAACGCGAAAGCTAGCGTGCCGCCGCCTCTTTGAAGGAGCTTGAGCTCAAAAAACAAAGTGTTGGCTGACGCCGAGATGCAGGTGTCCCACATCCAAACAAAAATAAACTCTTTAAAGCAGTGAAACCCAACACTGAGATGTTGTGTAGGGGCTGAGAGTATGTCAGGACAGTTGAGGTTGACTTCCCAGCTGCTGAGAGAGAATCTTAGTTGTGACAAAGTTCAGGCCTCATACCGAGGACCTTGCTATCAGTTGATAGAAATAGCTCATATTCAAAAATAATTTACTTATGTATGCATCTCCTTTTCATTTGTATTTGAAAATGTTTGACTCGATTTGGAATGGGTTTTACCATTTTTTTCGCTGTGCATTTTACTAACACCTTCCTTCTGTTTTCTTTTTAAATAAAATAGATATTACTCCTTACTATTCAAACTGGATTAAATCATTTTTTTCAACATGCTTACTAGAGAGTGACAGCTTCGGGCAACATGGTGCCAGCCTGTCTTGACGTAAAACAAAGTTCTGGCTCATTCAGGGAATGTTGCAAAGGTGCTCAAGGAAAACCTGGAAAACTTGGGAAATTTGGAAATGTCACATTGGTAGGCACCCTAATTGCTGACATATTACAGTACTATAAATATATTATGCATCTTTACATATACATACATATTGTTACGTGTAGCTGGAGCCCAATACTATATACAATTTATTTACAGGGAAGCTAACGGAAGGCCAATATGGCGACGCTATATCAAGCGGGCCCACGTCATCTTCTTCATCCTCAGTGCAGCCTCACTGTGCTGGCTGTTCCGTAGCATCACCCCCGGCGGTAGAAGCACTGTCCCGATGCTTAATCTACACATCCGCGGTGAAAGGTGTCTGGTATGGCTTTAGTCTCGCCACGTGAACGATGTCACTTGCAGCCGACGATGGCGCTGACAGGTCGTCGGGGATGACTTCATACGTGACATCGGTCACTTGTCGCAGCACACGGTATGGGTCAGTGTAGCGCGACAACAGCTTTTCGGAAAGGCCCACACGTCGAATGGGTGACCAGAGAAGCACCAGAGAACCCGGAGTAAAGTGCATGTCGCGATGGTGGCAATCATAGAGGCGTCTCTGATGCTGCTGTGAGGCCTCGAGGCGGGTGCGGGCGAGCTGGCCCGCGTGGTCGGCGTGTGCGATCGCGTCGCGGGCGTATTCAGTGGTTGAATGTGTGGCCGAGGGCAGCAAAGTGTCCAAGGGCAACGCGGGTTCTCGGCCATATAGGAGATAGAATGGTGAATAGCCGGCGGTGTCATGACGCGATGAATTATATGCGAACGTCACATATAGTAAGTGAAGATCCCAGTCGTGGTGGTCGGTCGGAACGTACTTTCAAAGCATGTCAGTAATGGTCCGGTTGAGGCGCTCCGTGAGGCCGTTGGTCTGTGGGTGCTAGGACGTGCTGAACTTATGCTTTGTCGAGCAGGAGCGGAGGATGTCCTCGACGACTGCCGACAGAAAGCTGCGGCCATGGTCAGTGAGTAATTGGCGCGGAGCACCATGCACTAAAATGATGTCATAGAGCAGGAAGTCAGCAACGTCAGCAGCACAACTTGTCGGAAGGGCTCTGGTGATTGCGTACCGCGTAGCATAATCAGTAGCGATGGTGACCCATTTATTTCAGGAGCCCGAGAAAGGAAACAGTCCAAGAAGGTCTAGACCAACACGGAAAAAGGGTTCCGGTGGAATGTCGTTCGGCTGGAGACATCCAGCTGGAGGTGTGGAGGGCTTCTTCCGGCGCTGACAGGGCTCACAATCGGCAACGTAGCGCCACACGGAGCGGGCGAGACCCGGCCAAAAGAATCGACGGCGTACACGGTCGTATGTGCGCGAGACGCCGAAGTGTCCAGCCAAGGGAGCGTCGTGAAGTTGTTGGAGAACAGTCGAACGCAGGTGTGATGGAATTATTAGCAGAAGGTCAAGGCCGTGGGGATCGAGATTGCGGCAGTATAATGTTCCCTCCTTAAGGAGAAACATTCGGAGAGAGGCATTGCCAGGCGTTGACTCCAGGTGGTCGATGAGGGCTCGTAATGAAGGATCGCGGCGTTGCTCGTTGCCGATTTCAAGCAACTGAGACACAGAGAAAATGCAAGCGATGGCGTTCGCATCAGCCGGTTCGTCGACGGGGTAGCGGGACAAACAATCGGCATCCTGGTGCAAGCGTCCCGTCTTATATACCACGTAGAAGGTATATTCTTGCAGGCGTAATGCCCAGCGAGCGAGTCGTCCCGTGGAGTCCTTGAGTGAGGATAGCCAGCAGAGCGTGTGGTGATCAGTGATGACACAGAAGGGGCGTCCGTACAAGTATGGACGAAACTTCGACGCCCACACAAGAGCGAGGCACTCGCGCTCTGTGATTGAATAATTGCGCTCAGCGGGTGTAGAAGTCGGCTGGCATAGGCTATAATGCGGTCATGTCCATGCTGGCGTTGTGCTAACACTGCTCCTATGCCGTGACCACTGGCATCAGTTTGAACTTCCGTGTAGGCAGATGGGTTAAAGTGGGCCAGAATTGGAGGCGTGGTAAGGAGAGTAGTGAGCTGCGAAAAAGATGCGGCATGGTCAGGTCCCCAAGAAAATGGGGCGTCTTTCTTCAAGAGGTCGGTAAGGGGACGTGCGATAGTCGCAAAATCCTTCACAAAGCGTCGGAAATAAGAGCACAACCCTACGAAACTATGAACGTCCTTGGTAGACTTCGGAACAGGAAAGTTTGTAACGGCGCAAATTTTGTCCGGATCAGGTCGCACGCCTCTGGCGTCCACGAGGTGTCCAAGGACGGTGATTTGGCGGCGAGCGAAGCGACATTTTGACGAGTTCAACTGGAGACCAGCGTGGCGGAACACGTCAAGAATCACTGAAAGAAAGTCTAAATGCATGTCAAATGTAGGCGAATAAACGATGACAGGTCGTCCATATAACACAAACAGGTGGACCACTTGAACCCCTGAAGCAAAGAGTCCAATTCGTTCGAAGGTGGCAGGTGCGTTACAGAGACCGAAAGGCATCACCTTGAACTGATAAAGGCCGTCAAGGGTAATAAATGCAGTCTTCTCTCGGTCCATGTCGTCGACGGATATCTGCCAGTAGCCGGACCGTAAGTCGATAGAAGAAAAGTAGGTGGCACCGTACAAGTAGTCTAGAGCGTCATCAATACGTGGCAAAGGGTACACGTCCATTTTTGTGATTTTGTTCAGGTGGCGATAATCTACACAGAAACGCCACGTTCCATCCTTCTTTTTGACAAGTACGACGGGAGACGCCCAGGGACTACAGGGAGGCTCTATAATGTCCTTTGCAAGCATCTTTTTGACTTCCTGTTGGATAACAGCTCGTTCGGACGCAGAAACACGATATGGACATTAGTGAATAGGGTTCGCATCGCCAGTGTTTATGCGATGGGTCACGACAGACGTTTGACCTAAGGGTCGATTGTCGAAGTAAAAAAAGTCGCGACAGCCGTCAAGAGTACGGCAAAGGGCTTCAGCTTGAACAGCTGTAAGGTCAGGAGAAACCATCTTTTCAATGTCGACGTCAGTACCGTGCGATGACGTCACGGTATGGGCTGAGCTGTGACGATCTTCCACTGTGAATGGCTCGATCTCATCATCCTACAAAGCGCTAATTATAGCCAATGAAATCCCCTGAGGCAGAACTTGCGCGGTTAGTGTGAAATTGACAAGGGGAAGGCAGGTGCAGTTGCCAGTAATTGTCAGCACAGTGTGCGGCAGGGTAACACCATGTGTAAGTATAACTGCCGGAATTGGTGCGACCACATAATTACCGTCAGGTACAGCTGGTGAGGACAACAAGTCGACGTGTGTCACAGATTGAGGCGGTAGGCGAATAAAATCCATGCAGCTCAAATGGCTTGGAGGCGGGTCCACAGGGTCGGTAAGAAGAGGCAAGTCAAGGTGAAGTGAGCCGGCCAGACAGTCAATGAGGGCCGAATGATTGGCAAGGAAATCCAGACCGAGAATGAGTTCGTGAGGGCAATGCTCGATGACGGTGAAGAAAATGACAATTTGTCTCTCAGCAATGATGAGTCGGGCAGAGCACATGCCAACAATAGTGACAGTCCCTCCGTCGGCGACTTGTACAAATCGGTTCGTGGCGGGCGTCAGAACTTTCTTGAGCCGACGGCGAAGAGCAGCACTCATAATGGACACATGCGCCCCAGTGTCAATCAACGCGCATACAGAAACATTGTCGACGAGAACGTCCAAAAGATTCTTGTTCGTGGGTAAGGGGAAGCGAGGATTTCGTGCCAATGTCGTCTTTGCAGCTTCACCTCCAGAAGCTGCACTGTCTAGTTTTCCGGTTGGGGGTGCGGCGAGTAGGTCGGAGAAGGAGCACGGCGTAACGGGGGTGAACGATATTAACGACGGGAGGGAGAAGGCGAGCGGGAGTAGCGGGGTCGTGTCAAAGGTGTCGCAGGGTCAGATGATGGAGCGGGCATAGAAGGGGCGAAGGAAAAGGATGCGCTAGAGGTGCGAGGGTGGTGATCAAGAGAATAGCGCATCAGAGAAGTCCAGTGGCTGCGGCAGTGGCGAGTGACATGTCCAGTGCGTCGGCAATTAAAACAGATCGGCTTGTCATCCACGGTTCGCCATTTGGAGGGGTTGCGCTGTCCTTAAGAGGAGTAAGAAGAGCGCGATGGGGACGTGAGTGGAGAAAGAGGTTCCAAGCGTATGGAATGAATGGATTGCAGGCCGACGTTGGACAATTCTTGACGGACGACGGCCTGGAACAAGGAGATTGTCACCAAAGAATGATCAGGTGACGGGAATGAAGGGGCCGCCGGTTGTGCCGCTTCGACCTCACGACGAATGATGCAGGTCAAGTTGTCACATTGCAACGGCTGGTGGAAGAGGTCGTCACAGGATGACGTAGCAGCTGTGTTGGGAAGTCGCGTGATGTGCTGAAATACCCGGCGGCTTTTAGCATGCTCAAGACGGCGGCACTCCTTGAGCATCGCATCGATGCTGGTGACGTTCGTAAACACCAGTAAATTTAAGGCGTCGTCAGCAGTGCCTTTGAGAACGTGATTAACCTTATCGTCCTCAGACATGGTCGGGCCAGCCTTGGCACAAAGGGCCAAGACGTCGAGAATGTACGACACGTAGGACTCGGTCGACGTCTGTACACGTGTGGCTAGGACTTTCTTGGCATTGACTTGGCGACCGAAGGGATTGCCAAAAAGGTCGCGGAGCTTCTCTTTGAAGAGATCCCATCTCGAGATCTCTTAGTGAGTCTGGAACCATGCAAGTGGAGCTCCGTCGAGGTAGAAAAGAACGTTCGCGAGCATAATAGTCGGCTCCCACCTGTGACTGGTGTTGACACGTTCCTATAAGCGGAGCCAGTCGTCAACATCAGGACTGCCGACTCCGTTGAAAACAGCAGGATCCCGAGGGGGGGAAACGGCGACGTAGGTTGGGGCTGCAGGCAGAGACGGTTGCATAAATGAAGTGCCGCCAGCAGGAGCCAAAGTTGCACTGTCGCCGTTCCGACCGCTGCGAAGGTCCATGACGAGTACGGGGAACGTCCACCTCCACCAAATTAATGTTACGTATAGCTGGAGCCCAATACTATATACAATTTATTTACAGGGAAGCTAACGGAAGGCCAATATGGCGACGCTATATCAAGCGGGCCCACATCGTCTTCTTCCTCCTCAGTGCAGCCTCACTGTGGCGGCTGTTTCGTAGCAATATAATGGAATATGTGTAAGTTATGCTAAACAGTATATCTCCATAGCAATAATTTTGGGAGATGTCAGAACCCCCTAACCCTTCCCTTGGTTACAGCCCTGAGCACAAACACTAACTTGAATAAAGCCTGAATAATGATAAAATTATGATGTCACATTCTGCAGATGTTGTAAATAGCAGCCATTTATGTCTGGCATGCTTTGGGACTGGCTACTGGTAACGGCTCTTGATAGACAATTGTCTTATGACCATTCTGAAGGTACTCAAAACATTGCCATGACTGGTATTTGACTACCTTCAGTGCTGCTCTTGAACATTCTGAAACTGAAGAGGGCTTTACTTCCAGCCTGGCCTTGTAGCCATAAGGAATTGACTGAGCACCAGCTTTCTTTGCTGTCACGAAGTTTAAGCCAGCAGTTGGGTTCTTCTGGTGTTGTCAGCCAAGAACACATTCAACAGTTTGTGTAAGCCTTGTTTTAATACACTGTGTATTACTATCGTAACTGTGCAAGGTAAGCACAGTGACAGAAAAAAATCACATATTATTATTATATTTTTTTCCACTTTTCATGTCAGAGATAGGCAAATATGTTTCTTTTCGTTTCTTTTCCCCCTTGATGACTTGCCCATAAATTCCTAAGGTATTCATCAGTCAGCATTTGTAAACTACAACTTCCGTGTCAAAATTTTACTTAAAAACTATGGGTGATAACTCACCAGTGCCTTCATTCTAAATCACAGCAAAGTGGCCCGTGTGGTGAAAACAGCTGAACCAAGCAATCCGCTGACTCCTGTAATGTCTGCCATAAAGAGTGTCCTTGGTTTTCCCTCGGAACATGCCAAAACCCAAGCATCAGTTCCACCTGGTCCTGGTAAGCTTTCTTAACTCTTAATAAGACTTCTTCTTGGGCATGTTGGTGGGGTTTACTAACAGCCTTGACACCTTGTGTGTGTGTGTATGTCTTTCCTTTTGTATGTCCCATCTAGTGCCCAAAAACCATATTTCTTAACTCTTTGCTGGAAAAGGGAGAGGATGCGAGAAGTGAAAAGTGGTTAACCAAGACCGTACCATGTGCACATCATCGGATCAGTGAAACACACTTGAGTGGAAAGTCCTTCCCACAATGAATATACCACAGTCATTACGACTTTATATGAAGGTCCATGTTGGTGTATGACATCCAGCTGCATGCATTCCCATTTGGCAAAATGACAAGGGCATTCATTAGTGAATACATGTGCTTTGGGCTTAGCAGAAAGTCGTTGCGAGGCCTTTTTTTCTTAATCTCACATGCTGGCTGTCCACCTGCTTTTGTGGGTGTTCATTCGCTGTCTCCGTGTTATGTGTTTAAAGAGGAAAAGAACCGCGACTTCATATGGCACGTGACAAAGGAGTAGACAGGACGAGCGGTAACTAGCAACTGAGGTTTACTACCCTGACACACGTAGCAGCAAAATGTTGCTCATTTGCTAGTTACCACTCGTCACATCCCATATGAAGTCACGGTTCTTTTCCTCTTTAAACATGCCAGACCAACTGGCCCAAAGTTCCCCCCTCTTGAACCGTGTTGTGTGACATGTCATGTTTATTTTCAAAGTCTGTCAGTCTTCAAAAGCAATCTTTCATGTACATGCTAAGCTATTATTTGATGCAGGACAATTTAGTGTCCTGTCATGGTAACGTAATGTTATCCACGGGCTAACCATGTGCAGCATTTTGTGATCTATATTATGTACTCAACAGAGTGGAATATCATATGCCAGATCTCATAACCGTAGGTGATTTGTGCAATGAGGAACACTTTATACAATAATCTCAGTGCATTTCAGCTTTTGTGGTGGGTGCAACACGAGTGTGCATTTATGGAAGCATGCAAAATCCCGTCCATATTGTTGCAATTATTTTTCTTTCTTTTCTTTCATTTCACTTTTTCTTTTATCTAGGTTGCTATAAATGCTGTTACTACAAATGCTTATACGCTTATAATAATGCATTTCATGTATTTAATAACAAAATGTCCCATTTCAGTATATTATACTCCGAGACCTCTTTCTTTGTAGTACTCTACAATGTAAATATGTGTATAAAAGACCAATAAAGCAATAACAGTACTATCACGCTGTATGCAGTAGGTAGGTTCCTGTCTCGCCTCGTTCCTGACGTCCCTGTAAGTAAAGAAAATTTTGGTCCAATGATGGAATTTGAAGCAAAATACCTCAGCACAGTAGCTCGATGCTCTGCCTATTAAGCCACAGATGCATGCGTTCTTCTCCCCCTTCTTATGCCAACTCGCACTTAGAGACAATTGTCAAGTGTGTCACGTCGCATAGCAACACTTTGCTTTTAAAATCTGGAGCATCTGCACGCGCACCTGTTCTCATTAGGCCACCAATGCAGATATAGGCGGAAAGCTTTCATTTTTCCCACGGGGGCTTGGGCCCGACCAGCTTTTGGAACCCCCCCCCACACACATATATATATATATATATATATATATAGGCAGGCGGTGCAATAACTGCCTGCTTAGCTGGTAGTGCTTGGTGATGTCATCATATCTGACCAAGTATTCTCGCGGGTTTTAAACCAGGAGTTGTGAACTCGAAGAGGCGGTCTCCGCTTCTGCTTGGCGGGTCAGTTCTCGTGCAGAGCGGTGTGCTACCTCGTTCAAGTTAGGGGGGCCCTCGTCGGTGGGGGTGGCAACGTGCGCTGGGAACCACATGATCGCGGTGCTATTGAAGTGCTGTCGAGCAGCTTTCCTTAGGATCTGGAGAGCCTCGGAGGAAATGCGCCCCCACGCGTAGTTGCGAACTTCGGATTGTGAGTCGCTAAGCACTACCTCACAGAGAGGGTTGGTAAGCGCAAGCACAATCGCTACCTCTTTCGCTCTTTCTGGGTATTCTGTTGCGACACTACACGCGTGCGTAAGCCGGGAGTTAACGTCTACGACTACCGCCATGAAGCGGTGTTCGCGTGTGTATTGTGCCACGTCTATGAAGTGGCACTGCCACGTCTATGAAGGAGCGCAGCAGTGCCTTGGCATAGGCCTGGCGTCGGCCCCAATTATATTTGGGGTGCATGTTTCGAAGGATAGGGGCGACAATCAGTGTGTTGCTGAGGTCGGGTGGAATGACCTGTTTCTGACCGTGTTGGATGTGGTAATTGAAGCCAAGTTTCTGCAGCATGTACCGGCCCGTGGATGTCAGGGACATGCGTTCGAGTTGCGAGGCTCTTTGCGCATCCACGATTTCCTCAAATGTGTTGTATACCCCCCAGCTGTAGCAGACGAGCAGTGCTTGTGGACTCCGATAGGCCAAGGGCGATCTTGTAAGTTTTGCGCATTAGGGTATTGATTTTCTCCCTTTCGGTGACATTCCAGTTGTGTAAGGCAGCCACATAAGTAATGTGACTGATTACAAAAATGAGTATGAGGCGCATGACGCTGTCTTCCTTCATGCCCATGTGCTTGTTTGTAATACGTTTGATCAGGCAGGTAGCCGCTGTAACATTGCCTTCGATTTTGCGGATAGCTTCTATGTTCGAACCATTGGCTGCTATATGCATGCCAAGGAAGCATATCTTCGGGACTCGGGGAATACAGGAGCCGTCTTGCGTATAGAGGATTATTTCGTCACATTGGCACGATTCGCCTGTAGGCTTGGGCCGGCGGTGCAGGTGGTAGACGAGCAGCTCCAATTTGAGTGGAGATAGTCAGATACCTGTGTCTTGGAGGTAGGTTTCGACTGCAGAGACCACTGCTTGTAAGGTGGGTTCTATCTGACTGTCACTGCCCTTGTTGACCCACAGGGTGATGTCATCTGCATACAAGGCGTGATGGAGGCCGTCAATCTCGTCGAGGTATGCTGGGAGACCCAGCATCACGAGGTTAAAAAAGAGCGGGGATATGACCGACCCTTGAGGATTGCCGGTGCTTCCTAGTGCATGTTCGTCAGATGTCATGCTGTCGACCGCGAGGATGACCTTGCGGCGCGACATGAAGTCTCTGATGTAGTTGTAGCTTCGTTTGCCCATGTTGAGCTTGTATATTTGGCTCAGGATTGCTGCATGTGTTACATTGTCAAATGCTTTTCCAGATCTAGGCTGAGGATGGCCCGGTTGCCGCTAGTTAGGCCGTTGATAATCTGTTGGTACAGCTGGAGCATGACGTCTTGAGTGGAGAGGTGTGACCGGAAGCCCACCATAGTGGATGGGTAGGCTCCAGTGTTCTAGAGGTGGTGGTTGATGCGGGAGAGAACGCGTGCTCCATCACCTTGCCAACGCAGGATGTGAGGGAAATGGGCCGCAAGTGATCGAGGCTGGACAGCTTGCCTGGCTTCGGTATCAGGACTGCCTTAGAGCGTTTCCACGCCTCTGGACTGCGACCTGCTTGCCAGCATTTGTTGACATGCTGTAAGAGCGGTTATCAAGGCGTCATCGAGGTTTCGTAGAGTCTTGTTCGTAACCTTGTCGGGGCCAGGTGTGGATTGGCCATTAAGGTCGTGGAGAGCTGCGCGGATCTCTGACTCGTGAAATTCTTCATCGAGTGTCACATTTGTCTCTCCAGTGTAATCTCCGTGTTGAACATCGGGTCGTTGAGAGAAGTACTTGTCTAGCAGGCGGACCACAAGCTGTTGATCACCATCACTCGTGGTAGCCCCGTTCCTTGTGCAAACGGCATTGCAGGTTTGCTCGCTGAGCAGACTTACTCTGCGTTTCCCCCAAGAGGTAACGAAGGATATGCCACGTGCTGCCCATCAACTGCGTTGCAGATGTCATGCCACTGTTGGCGGCTTAAGGTCCGACAATGTTGTTCTAGCTGGCAATTGATGTGTGTGATATTCTTATGAAGCTTTCGGTTGTGCCTTTGCTTCTTCCATCTTGCATGTAGTGATGTATTTGCTTCCCGGAGGTGGGGGCTAGTCGGCTGTTGATCTTCGGGTGTGACCGTCTGTGTCGCCTTATTCATACCGTCATTGAGTGTCTCCATCCATGCCTCGATGTCGTCTATGTCTCTGCACCCCGGTTATCCGGCGCAATTTTTGTGCCTAACCCACGTTATATGACGACCCTTGCGAAGCGCGGGACAGAACGGTGGACAAAAGAAAAGTGCCGCGGGTCTCTTTGCTCTCTCCCCCACCAGCAGCCGCCCCCGACGCTCTGTGTGCTGAAATAGTGCCTTTTCTTCTCCGCAATCACTTTCTCCCTCTCTTCTCGGTGGCGTCGCCTCTCGTCGCTTTGGGAAAGCGTTTCTCTCTCCCCCCACCATCAGCTGCCCGCGACGCCTGCTGTGCTGAAATAGCGCCTTTTCTTCTCCACAATCACTTTCTCCCTCTCTTCTCAGCGGCATCGCCTCTCATCGCGTTGGGGAAGCGTTTCTCTCCTTCCAGTTTCCCAGCAGCAGATCACCAACAAGGTAGCGCGGAGAGGCCTAGCCTAGGTTTATCACACGTGTTTTCTGCCCAACTGCACCAGCCGGCTGCAGCCACTGGATGCCAGCATCATTAAGTGCGTCAAGCAAGGGTACCGGAAGCGGTTAGTGCAGCGTCGGCTGGCGGCTGTGGAGCGCAGCGAGTCGGGAAAAAAGATCACCGTGCTCGACGCCATGCATTTTATTGCCAGTTCGTGGAACGCAGTCTTGCGAAGCACAATCGGTAACTCGTTCAAGCACTGTGGCTTTAAGCAAGAGACTGCCTCCACTGCTGGGGACACAAGGACCTCGATGCTACATGAGGCCGATGCAGGCTTCGCCGACGACAATTTCGAGGGTTTAAACCTCACCACGACCTTCGCTGAGTACGTCAAGGCCGACGAAAACGTTGCGATCTGCGGCAAAGTGTTGCTGGATGACGCCATCGAGGAGGCTTTGCCTAGTGCCGACACCGCTGCGACACCGGACGAGGACAACGACGGCGCCACAGATGCCGTGCCTGTGCCTACCACGTTCGCCAAGGTGCTACGGCACATAGACGGCATCCGGAACTTCATCTGTTCATGCAACGCCGCAGAGGACCTCCTTTTGGACGTTGCCCAACTCGAGTGAAAGCTCTTAGTTCACGGATCAAACAAGGTCCAAAAGAAACTTACCGACTTTTTATAAAGTTCGCGCCCGCTAGTGGGAATTGTGGCAGTCGGCAGTGGACTGCCGTAAAGGTTCGTTTGAATAAAGCATGATTGATACCTGTACTGCAGCATTAATTCTTATCGCATTTACTTTTTTGGTAATTTGGGTTTCCAAGCCCTGCAGAGTATGTTAGTAGTTTACATTGAAGTTTCTCGTAAATCCGTCCCACGAAATAAATAGTATTTCTATAGGCATCATTTATTTTCAAATTTTACGATGCCCGCATTTTACGACGCTTTTTCGCGGTGCCGAGAAAGTCGTATAATCGGGGTTCCACTGTGTATATATATATACATACACACACATAATATTTGCACTTGAAGAAGCTTCATGTGACCTCGAAAAGTTCATCACTGAAGTGACGGCCTTATATAATAATTTATAAGACCTCATAATAGGAAACAGTTCAATTTCACAGCCCGAGTCCTCTCGGTTGTGTAATCTTCGTGTAATTGTCGCATACCTGGCTACCACTAATACTGCTTCACCTTTCTGGCAAAACTGCAACCTCTTTCTGCCTTCTTTTTTTCTTTTTCTGTGAGTCCAAGTATAAGCGCTCCTGTGCGTGACTGCTGTTGATTCTGATTTCGAATGAATCTGGCTTGGCCTCATTTTGGTTACTGAGTGAATTATACAGGGTGCCCCAACTATCATGCACCAAGCCATAAAAAAAGCACAGTTGTACACACAAGGAAAACCTAGTGTATATGGTTTCCAGTACAGTGGAGTAGCCACCTCTCGTTCCTGAAATTTAATTTGGCAATTGCAATTAATTATCTAATTCGATAAATACTGTGTCCGAGTTATCAAAATGTCATTGAGGCATTTGTAGGCACCCCCAGGCACCCCCAAATGGCATCGAACTGCTGTGTTTTCAGCAGCGTACTAATTGTGTGCAGTTTTTTCAGACTGGCAAACAAACCTCACGAAATATAAAAAATACCACGTGACTGCGCTCCCACCCGCATCATAAATCAGCACCCTCAATAAGCTGATTGAAAGCAATTGCATTGCCTGTCGCAAACCCGAAGAGACAGCGCATCAGCTTGATAATGGTATGGAAGGAGCACCAACAAGTTTCGCGGCTTTGCAGCTATTCCTACCTCTCTACGTCACACTTATTATCCGTCTCACAGCACGCTCTCGGGTGTCTCTCCTCTTGTGGGAGCCTTAGTTTCGAAACATGTTACATGTCGCATGCATACCACTAACATTGACATTCCTCACCAAATATTGGAAATAATTACGCAAGGTAAATGCAGCGAGAGTCTGTTTATACTCAATGCATACAGTTCCCCCCGTTCGCAAACGCACTGTTTTCAGCACCTACTAACAGAATTTGGTAGGTTTGGACGGGTTTGTGTGGTGGCCGGCGACTTTAACGCTCCGCATACTGCATGGGGTTACGTTAAATCGCAGGCTAAAGGGACCCGCTTATGGAATTCCATCTGTAACATGAGATACACACTCCTTACCGACCCAGAGCACCCCACTCGGATGGGCAACAGCGTATCTCGTGACACCTGCCCTGACCTTACCTTCGTGCGCAATACTGGCCCAGTCGTTGCGCACGGGCCTTTAGAGGAGCACCTTGGTAGTGACCACTACATTGTGGCGACCACCTTGTCATTACGGGGTGCGCGCAGGTCCGAGTGAAATGTGCGTATAACGGATTGGGCGAAATTCAGGAAACGTCGCCAGGACCCACCTGAGCGCCAAGGGTACGAACGCTGGCTTGACTCTCTCGCACAAGATCTAGAGGCCACCACAAGCACATTGCGCACCACAACCGAGACACCAGACATAGACCCGCATTTACTTCATCTTTGGAACGCCCGCAGAGGGTTGACACGACGATGGAAACGACAACGCCTCAACCGCAAACTTAGGAAATGTATAGATCAAATTACACGGGAATCTCAGGAGTATGCAGAGATCCTTACGAGGAATAACTGGCGAGGATTTTGCGATCGCCTCTCAGGCACATTGAGCACAGCAAAAACGTGGTCAATCCTTCGCTCACTCACAGATCCCGCCACAACAAAGGGAAAAACATTTCAACAGCTGCACATCCTAATGCACGAGTACAGGGACGATGTCTCGACACTCCTCAGAGAGCTAGAGAAGCATTTCATACCCACAGGCCCGCCGCCGCAGTACCCTGACTATCCTTATGTAGGCGAGGCGAACGAATTGATAGATGCGGACATCACATCTGACGAGGTGCGGGTGGTCCTACAAGACCTACGCCGCAACACGGCACCGGGAGCCGACCACATCCGATTCGCCACCCTTCGTAACCTCAGTGACGCGGATATTAACCACCTCACCCATATCTTCAATGATTGCTGGCGCAAGGGCATACTTCCCCAAGCATGGCGACACGCCGACATCACACTGATCCCCAAACCGGGCAAGCCCGTTAAGGTTGAAAACTTACGACCCATCTCCCTAACATCCTGCATTGGTAAGCTCATGGAGCATGTACTCTTGCGGCATCTGCAGCCCTTCCTCGAAGAAAAATCATTCTTTTCTAACTCTCAATTCGGATATCGGGCTCATCTGTCTGCCAAAGATGTGCTTTTACAATTGCGGGAGGAAGTCATAGGACCTCCGTCGTCCGCCCAAACGAGAGCACTCATCGCCTTAGACCTAAAAGGGGCATTCGATAATGTTGAACATGACCTCATCCTTCGCAATGTTGCACATTCACACTGTGGAATTCGTATGTACAGCTATATCCGCGCATTTCTTTGAGATCGCACAGCCACCGTAGGAATGGGACCGCATCGATCCGGTACGATTCGCCTTGTAGGACGTGGGACACCCCAGGGCTCAGTTCTTTCCCCTACTTTATTCAATATCGCGCTCACAGGGCTCCCCCGACTACTCGACCAGATCCCTGATGTCGCCCACGCTATTTATGCGGACGACATTACTATCTGGTCGACACGGGGTTCCGACGGAGCCATCCAGGACCAACTGCAGCAAGCAGTCGATACAGTTTCCGAGTACGCGAGAAAATGCGGCTTAAGATGCGCTCCGGAAAAGTCGGAGCTCATAATCATTCGCTCCCAAAGCCGTTCCTCTACTCCCCCTATCACTGTGCACGTGGATGGCACACCGACACCACAGGTTGATTGTGCTCGTATCCTCGGCCTACACATCCAAGCGGATGGCAGGTCAAACTACACTGTTTCCCTTCTATGCAGACAGATTGAGCAAATTCTGGCCATGATCCGGAGGGTCTCCAACAGGCGCTCGGGCCTTCGAGAAGAGGACCTGCTGCGCTTGGTGGAGGCATGCGTGATCAGCCGCCTTACATACCATCTCCCATTTCAGCGGTTGACCCAAGCGCAACAACTTCGCATAGACGCAATGATTCGCAAAGCGACGAAGCTGGCCCATGGCCTCCCGAACTATACTTCCACACACCGTCTCCTTAACTTAGGGACACATAACACACTAGGCGAGCTGCTAGAGGCACATTGGGTCAGCCATCGCCAGCGCCTCCTACTCACTCCTACTGGCCGCCATCTTCTCACACGGCTAGGATACTCTGTCCCACCCCTTGAGTCTGAAACCCGTCCAACGATCTTGTCGTCAGCGATACGCCAAGCACTAAGTATTCATCCATTGCCACGTAATATGCACCCCGAGCATGACAAAGGGCGGCGCAAAGCCCGTGTACGATACATTGGCCGCATGCTTGCAAACATCCCGGAAACACGCACTTTATACACGGACACATCACGCACTCAAGAGGGCTATACCACGGTAGTTTTGGATGGCACCGAATCCCTGAGAGACTCTGCTGCAATGCGCGGAACAAATGCCGCTTACGGAGAAATTCTCGGTGTTGCTCTTGCAATTCGATACGCCATCCGTGTTCCTGAGGAAGTGTATATATTGACGGACTCGCAACAGGCATGCCGGGCGTTCCTATCAGGACATGGCATCCCGAGAGTGGCGCACCAAATTCTCAAACAGATCCCGCAAAATACACTAACCACACCTCCCCGCATCCACTTACTCTGGATTTCTGGTCATACCTCGCTGCCGGGTAACGAACGCGCACATGCGGTTGCCCGAGAAATTTCCCTCCGGGCGACTCGGCGTGGTGAGGCGACTAGTTCAGAGTGGGGGGATCCCTTGCTCCGTTATAAAGACATACTCCATCATTATACACGCATTCGTCGCACCCACGCCGCACCACCGCCGTCCTTCTCGCGGGAGGAAGCAGTGGCATTACGCCAGTTACAAACCGCAACTTTTCCTAATCTTGTCTCTCTCAATAAATTCTACCCACACTGTTATGCAGATCGTTGCCCTGGCTGTGGCAGCTCGCCCACAATCTTCCACGTCACGATTGAGTGCACTGCAAACCTCTTTCCTCCCTTGCCAACTCTCCTTTACCCCCTACGCAACAAAGAGCTGTGGGATGATGCCCTCTGCGACGGATCTCCCGAGGTCCTCCGAGCAGTGATACAACGGGCTCGAAACATCGCCGAAATCATCTTAGGGACCCTGGACTGAGGGTTCCTCCCACACTGCTCTCGCCATTCAAATATTATTAATAAAGATGTTTTACTCTCTCTCTCTCAAGGCCTACTGATCACGTTGATAACAAAATCCCCTTGGTAATGCGTCCAAAACGCCGCTCTGACCACGCACAAAACACAAAAAGCAATGTAATAGGCATAGCATGTTTCAAAATCCTGGCTTTGTTCATACCGCATCGACAGAATGTGCGCAGCTATATTTCAGGCCAGAAACTTGCTTCAGACCAAAGCCAAACTAAAGGGACGGTTTTAGTTTTCACAAGAGTGTATACATGCTGCAAAAACAGGTTCATGCCATAAAATAAAAGTGAAATAAACAGACCGGGAAGCGGCCCACGTGTTGAGAAAGGGCAAAACCAATGCATTCAAGAAAGTAAATAGCCACTTCTAAATGAGCCGAATTGGCAATAGGGACGCCTGCACAAAAAACAAACACACACAAAAAAAAAACATCAGATTTCACTGTGCCCTTATTATCTATGAATTCGAAAGCGCCGTTGAACACCAGCTGCTGCCTAGAGGACGTGTTCGAATAGGTCTCCTACAGATACGCAGTACTGAGTCCGCTTTATCACATCTTCAGTGGCTTTCTTGATGACTGACGCTCGAATTCTATGGCAGACCTCCGTTATCCTTGTCTTGAGGTAACCTGATGTCCGTCTCGATCATGTAAGCGTGATCTTTCATGTAACCCCAAAGAAAGAAATCGAGTGCAAAGAGGTCAGGTGAGCTAGCCGGCCAGTTTACAGGCCCATGCTTTCTACTCTATTGCACATGAAAAGTCTCATCCAGCCGGTTTCGTGCTTGGCTGCTGCTGTGTGCTGGTGCTCCATGTTGCTAATACCACAGAAGTGGAAGACGTGACAATGGGAGTTGGCTGAGAAACTCATCCACCACTCCTTCAAAGATTTCATCCACATTCCGCTGTCCAATCAGTGTGTGATGGAAGAAGATGGGACTGATTATAGCACCAGCATAAATTCCACACCCCACGTTGAATGACCACTGGTACTGGTGTCGATTGCGCTTTACCCAGTGTGCATTGCAGTCATTCCGATAGTGTGCATTATGCAAATTTACCTGGGCGTTTGTGTGAAAATTGGCTTCATCTGTGCCCGTGATGTTGCTCAAAAAGTCCGTTGACTCATTGGCTTTTGTAAGGACCCAATTCGAGAAATCTAGACGATTCTACAAGTCCCTATCTTCCAAGCATTTGTGCTGGTTAAGGTGGTACGGGTGAAAGGCCGTCGTTTAGAATCCTTCAAACTGATGACTTGGAAATTGGTACCAGGGCGGCCCTTATATATACCCTTATAACCAACCCTTATACGTAGCTTTCATTGATTACGAGAAAGCGTTTGATTCTTTCGAAACCTCAGCAGTCATGGAGCCATTACGGAATCAGGGTGTAGACGAGCCGTATGTAAAAATATTGAAAGATATCTATAGCGGCTCCACAGCCACCGTAGTCCTCCATAAAGAAAGAACAAAATCCCAATAAAGAGAGGCGTCAGGCAGGGAGATACGATCTCTCCAATGCTATTCACAGCGTGTTTACTGGAGGTATTCAGAGACCTGGATTGGGAATAATTGGGGATAAAAGTTAATGGAGAATACCTTAGTAACTTGAGATTCGCTGATGATATTGCCTTGCTTAGTAACTCAGGGGACCAATTGCACTGCATGCTCACTGACCTGGAGAGGCAAAGCAGAAGAGTGAGTCTAAAAATTAATTTGCAGAAAACTAAAGTAATATTTAACAGTCTCGGAAGAGAGCAGCAATTTACAATAGGTAGCGAGGCACTGGAAGTGGTAAGGGAATACATCTACTTAGGGCAGGTGGTAACAGCGGATCCGGATCATGAGACGGAAATAATCAGAAGAATAAGAATGGGCTGGGGTGCATTTGGCAGGCATTCTCAGATCATGAACAGCAGGTTGCCATTATCCCTCAAGAGAAAAGTGTATAATAGCTGTGTCTTACCAGTACTCACCTACGAGACAGAAACCTGGAGGCTTACGAAAAGGGTTCTACTTAAATTGAGGACGACGCAACGAGCTATGGAAAGAAGGATGATAGGTGTAACGTTAAGGGATAAGAAAAGAGCAGATTGGGTGAGGGAACAAACGCGAGTTAATGACATCTTAGTTGAAATCAAGAAAAAGAAATGGGGGGGGGGGCATGGGCAGGACATGTAATGAGGAGGGAAGATAACCGATGGTCATTAAGGGTTACGGACTGGATTCCAAGGGAAGGGAAGCGTAGCAGGGGGCGGCAGAAAGTTAGGTGGGCGGATGAGATTAAGAAGTTTGCAGGGACGACATGGCCACAATTAGTACATGACCGGGGTTGTTGGAGATGTATGGGAGAGGCCTTTGCCCTGCAGTGGGCGCAACCAGGCTGATGATGATGATGATGACCAGGGCGGCCATGTCCCCACACGTTAGCATGAGGGTTTGAGGCCATAAATGCTAGAACATCCGTGCATAGGCTAGGACTCCATGCTGGCGTCCTCCACCACTGTTTCTTGAATCTGCCAGTTTTTCTCATGTTTTCATAATTTCTGATGATAGTTGACGCATTTGGTCTACTGCCACACTTCCATGACTGATATATATTTGCGGCCTTCCTCTTGTTGTCATTTGCAGCTGCCAAGGCAAGGATCACTTTTACCTTCTGCTCATTAGAGAAAGACATGGTGACTGGGACGAAACAAAATGCACTTTTGAACATTCACACTGACGTCAATTCGCTTTTGTGATAATAGGTTTGGTGTAAAAACAAAAAAGAACCATCCGTGCACTTTATCTACGCTAAGACAACATCTACCACAGCTTGTTTCCAACACCAAACACAACATGTTGCTTCGGCTGAGGCGTGGCAGATAAACCACTAGCTCGATCACAATGTTTTACAGTGAAACTGTATATGGCTGGCTGATTCGTCCGTCCATTTGTCGCCTGTACGCCGAAAACTCCTCCGGCGCAACCTCGTGCGTATGCACACAAAAACAGCGAAAGAGAGGCGCATGATTGGCTGCACCAGTAGTAACGTCGTTGCTCTCCGTCGCAGCCAAGTCTATTCCATCCTGATGCTGCAGCCCGGGCACAAGAACAGGCTAGTGCAGGTGAGCGCAAGCAGCAACTGCGTACTGAGGATCTGGCAGCCTACCAAGCCATCATTCAAGGAACTGTCGGGATTAACCCAGTGATAAACACAGGGGCTGCACGTTTCAGCTTCGCTGGTTAACCATATGTACGGAGTGCTTGGGTGGTGATTTTTTTTTCTTTATTTCCTTCATTTCGTTCTGGCTAACTCAGCAGGAGTCTGTTCGGGTGGGAGCGCAATCACATGGTATTCGCCATATTTTGCAAATAGTACGCAAATAGTGCGTCACTGAAAATACCGCTGTTAGACGTCCCTTGCCTGTGCCTACAAATGCCTCATGGACACTTTGATAATTATGATAGTATGTCTCAAGTTAAATAATTAATTAGAATTACCTAATTAAATCTCAGTATCAAGAATTTACTAGCAGCTACTCCACTGTACTGGAAACAATATACACTAGGTTTTCTTCGAGTAACACATTGTTTTTTTTTTATCTTCGTGCATGATAGTTAATTGGACAGGCCCTGGCTGAGCTGCTTATACTTATGACCTCTGCATGCAAGTGACAATATTTCCATCCCTAATAAATGTTGTAAATTATTAGAACTGTTTTTTAATGAGTCATTAGTTTTGCTTACTGGAAAGAGAAGTCATACTAAGACACATATTGTTACGCTACGTGGCAGAGCCGAAAAAGAGGAGATGGAAGAAGTGTGCGCAGTGTAGAAAATGCCCAACTCCCTACGATCTCGTCTCTACACCCCCTCGATCGTCTTGTAGATAAATCAATCTCATCCGTAACAACTTTGGTGGACGGTGCTGGGTAATCCCTCTGGACAACCTGGACAAGCCAGCGCTTGCTCGGACTACTGCCTGAAGACACGGCATGAAGGAACCACAAGCAGCTGGCGGCAGCCATGACACAAGCATGCATGATGACAGTGAGTGCCCAAGGCAAGTCATCTGCTGGATCCCTCAAAAAGAACCGCGCACCTTTTCCGGAAAAGCAGATAAGGATGTCGAGGACTGGCTGGCGTATTATCGAAGGGTAAGCAGTCACAATGGATGGAACGCAACAACGCGACTTGCTAACATCGTTTTCTTTCTCACTGGAACCGCACTTCCCTGGTTCGATGATAATGAAAGCACGGTGACAATGTGGGAAAGGTTCATTGACGAAATCAAGAGTCGCTTCGGAGACCTACTTGCAAAATGAAAGAAGGCTGAGCATACACTTTCGCGTAGAGAACAGTTGCCCGGAGAAATAGGCACAACTTACATTGAAAAAGTATTGAAACTGTGCAGAATTGTGAACACTGGCATGTCGGATGTGCGGAGCGAAATCCGCCTCGCCACCGGTGCCTTTAGGATGAGTCCGATTGAAAGCCTCTATGTCGAATCGAATGAATGGTCCCTTGATCTGCAGTGGTCATATTCTACTTTTAATTATTTTCTGAAAGTACATGCTAACAAAAAACATCCTTGTTATCCCACCATAAACGATATGACCTCTGCAACGCTCTATCATAACAAACCTACAGCCAGAGAGCCATTCTCGATCCGTGTGAGAAAGCTGAGCGAGGATATGTACATGTTCCTATTCATGAAAATCGTCTAATGGCTTCTGCCAAGCCATTTGCGCCGTGGTTGTGGCACATCATTGACTGTGGCACGTCATTTGTGGAGGTAATGAAGCACGCTCCTGAGGCCCACATTCATATGCATTTTGTGGAATTGCAGTTTAAATACTCGTGGCCAGAAAATTACACAGATGCGTCTAAATCGCATGCTGGGGTGTCATATGCAGCCTTCGGCCCATCCTCTTCGGAGACCAATGTTCTTCACCCTCACACAAACATCTTTACAGCAGAGGCGTATGCACTATGGTCGACTGCGAAACACATCAAACGGTTAAAACTACATAAGGCAGTCATATATTGAGACTCATTAAGCATTGTAAAAACATTGATGTCATGCTGCAACCACAGAAATCCAGTCATTGCAGATCTTTTCTCTCTCCTCTGTACTATTTATGCCTCTGGCCAACATGTAACAGTATGCTGGGTGTCTGGACACAAAACTATTGAGGGTAATGTCCTGGCAGACTGAATTGCTACCTCCTTAGACACGAAAGCTTGCAACATGTCCGTAGCCGTTCTAGTCTCAGACCTAAAGCCATACTTGCGGAAAAAACCGAAAACCTACTGGCAGCATGAGTGGGACTCTGAAATCCTTAATAAGCTCCACGTAGTTAAGCCACATTTAGGATACTGGCCATCACTGACCAGTCCAGACGAAGTGATGTCCTATTCTGTCGTCTCAGAATAGGGCACACTTATGGTACACGTAGGTTTTTGTTGACTGGCGGTGATTGTCCAATGTGTAGTAGATGTGGGGGTTACGGTTCATCTCGGCGTACAGCGGTCCATTCGTGATACTCAGCCGATTAAGTGGCGTCGACTACATCATCGTCAAACTAACTGCCAATAATCGCTGGTCGCAGAAAACTCCAGTGGTTCATGTGGCCCGCCTGAAGCACTACCATCATGGGTTCCTGAATCGAGAAGTGCCAATTATGCGGTTCCCTAACTTGCTCGGCGAGCTTTGTCTGCGCCGGAGGAAGATGTTACGCTGCATGGTGGAGCTGAAGAAGAGGAGATGGAAGAACTGCACCTGGTGTAGAAAATGCCCGACTGCCTGCGATCTCATCTCTATGCCCCCTCAATCATCTTGTAAATAAATCCATCTCATCCATGACAATATCATTCACATGCATTTCACACGCTGTTAATAAGACTCTGCCAAAGGGGTCACTAAAGTCTGCAGGCTTTTTCAGGGTCAAAAAAGCATGCAAAGCATTTTGAAGCGAGGTGAACATACAGCAACACATTCTATCTCTAAGCATAAGCTATCCATACCTTTAGAAATAATTGTTAATTGGCTACCTCCTTCTCTTTAAAAATGTAATAAACTTTGTCCTGTGTATATAGTTAAATATATTGTGTATGTGCATGGTGTTTACAGTGGAAATGTAAAACAGTGTTGAAGTGAGAACATATGGATCAGGTAGCTGCAGCTGGTACTTCTAATGCACTTGTTTTCCTATTGTCAGGATTTGCAGAAATAGAGGAAAATATAAATTAAAATCCATGCACGTTCGCGCCAACGATGATGCAGTAAGCATTAGCCACAATAAAATTTTAAGCGGAAAGGTCGAGGCACGTTAAAAGAAACCTCAAATGATGTGGGTGAAAACACTCTGGAAATGACACGTCAGGGTGGGGGAGGCTTCGGCATCGCCGGAGGGGGCTGTGCCCCCCTCCCACCGGAAAACTCCGGAGGGGGATAGGGCCCCGGAGCCTCCCCGTAGTCGGAGCCTATGAATACAGAAATGGAATGTGCGAATAGCTGTCAAGCTAACTACCATCCTTTGTGTGCGTCACATCGCATAGCATCAAGTTGCTTAAAAAAAATCGACAGTGCTGCAGTTTCCTCCATTCTTTGCTCGTGGATGCTAGTCCTTTGAGATGCTAAGTGGCGTTGTACTGCCCCTGGGTTCAATGGAACAGGTTGTAATGTTTCTTTGCCGAAGTACAGTAAACAAGGTGTCTACCAACCGAGAAAACCGGGAATTCTCAAGGATTTTGAATAGTCCAGAAATACTCAGGGAATTTGTGCTTCAATCAGGGAAAATTAGCTGTCATTTTATTGAAAGGGAACGAAAGTCGCTCTACTGCAATGAATTGTCCCTGACGCCGTGTCGTCGGCTGGAGGAGTTGCCAGTGTATAGTCAACAACCGATTTTCCGGACGCCCGATTTTTGGGAAATGTCCGATAATGCGGACGGTTTCGCGGCACCACCACGTGTCCCATAGTCAGTGTATAGGAACGTCTGTAATTTCAGACACAAGAACCCTTCGCCATCTGATTTTCCAGACCTTCTGCCGCGACTGTAGGCCCTAAACGGCATTAATAAAAGCCCGTTTTGATTATCTCGCCGCCTCAAACCAGCGCTTTCACACGCAGATCTGCTGGCAGCCGTAGCCGCCACTGCAGCAAGCTACTTCGACCTTCGCTATTAAGGTTCTTGCCTTTTGGGACCGTGTTTTTCATTTAAAAAAGTGCACCACTGTCAGCAGTGGTACCAACTCCGCCTCTGTAATCCTCACGATTGGCTTCGAAGCTTAGAAAGCACGCCGCGTTGCATAATGTCGGTTCCTGAAAGGCAGCTTTGCCTCAGCACAGCGATGACACGCGATGAAGCGTACGTGAGGTATTGCGGTGAAGCTCAACAAGCGTGGGAAGGGGCAATTGTTACGGGACACGGTACTTATTTCACGATTATACACGCGTGCACCCGCCGTCTTCGGTCACAGTACGAGCATCGGTATGCCAAATAAATGTACTGGCAGGCCTTCAGAGCTTTTTCGGACGAGCCCTTAAGGGCGGTAAAAGACATGCATTCATTTTTTCGGACTGTCCAATTCGATTTTTCAGATCTTTTCATGGCCCCTAGGGAGTCCTAAAAATCGGACTTTGACTGTACGACTGACCCAGAGGATGCTTGAAAGGGTCCGTGGGGCGAACGCGCGGCTGAACGAGGACGAGAACAGAAATGACCGGGAAAGAAACTGTGCCGCCTCTTCTTTGAACGAGCTTGAGCTCAAAAGGCAAAGTGTCGGCTGATGCAGAGATGCAGGTGACCCTAATCCAGACCAAAATAAACTCTTGAAAGCAGTGAAACGCAAAACGGAGGCATTGTACATGGTCTGAGAGTATGTGAGAACAGTTGAGGTTGAGTGAGAACAGCTACTGAGAAAATCTCTCTTGTGACAGTTAGGGCCTAATACCAATGATCTTGCTATCAGTTGATAGGAATAGCTCATTTTCGAAAATATTTACTTCTTTATGCATCTCTTTTTATTCGTATTTGAAAATGTTCCACTCGATTTGTAATGGCCTTTATCATTTTTCTTTTCGAAGATATTTATGCTTTGCATTTTACTATCCGCTCACTTCAATTTTCTATTTTGAATAAAATAAACACCACTCCTTATTATTCAAACTCGATTAGGTTGCTTTATCTTTAAATTTTTTAATTGCTTGCTAGAGAGTGACAGCATCTAGCGACATGGTGTCAGCCCATCTTGACATAAAACAAAGTTCTTTGTCACTCGGGGAATTTTGCAAAGGCACTCAAAAGAAACCTGGGAAACTCAGGGAATTTGAAAATATCAACTTGGTAGACACTGAATAAATCAATCATCATGCCATCGCCGTCATCATATTGTCGTTGTCAACATACTGCTGCCGTCATTACAGACTTTTGCGTCACACACACACGATTGTTCACTGTACAGAAACATGTTGGTCTCTGTGGTAACGCTTTGCAGGACACCAACATAATGATCCTGTATAGTCAAATATACTTGCGAAATGCTCCGTATAACATTGGTTCCTACAGGGCAGGGATCTGCATATTAAAGTGAAGCTTTCTTTGCCTTTTCCTTCGAGCTGCTTGCTTGCTTTGCTTTTCTTGGCTTGCTTGCTTGCTTTTCTTTTCTTTGCTTTGCTTTGCTCTCGCTCGTTCCTCTGTGTCGAATGCGCACAATGCCCTCTGGAACTCCCTGGCAGTCGCCACATTAGATGCTTGACAGCTGTTATTATCCGTGGCTGACTCCCCTCAGAAGCACTGCAGAAACTACAACGCTTCCCTTTCTACTAATGTAGAGAAGAGGAGAACAGACAGTTCCCATATAAGAGAGGGGGGAGGTGTTGTGAGAAGGCAAAGAAACCCCACTGCTATACGACAGCTGTTGCGGGGAAACAGGATAAGCTTAAGTTCAAGGTATGGTACAGTACGTTGCTGCTATTTCTGAAAAATAAATTTTATGCAAATATGTAAAGCGGCTAACTGATGCAGGGCATGCAGAAGCAGAGCCGCATTAATTAAAGCGCACCGTAGGGTCCAGGAGACACTCAAATCAACACTTCTGTGCTCGCCACAGTAGCTTTGTGGCTATGGTATTGCTAGAGGTCGTGGATTTTATCCCAATCGCAGCAGCCGCAGTTCGACGGGGTTGAAATAGAAAATTCACATGTACTTAGATTTTGGACACGTTTAAGAACATCACAGTGTCAAAATTAATTCGGAGTCCGCCACTACGGCTTCCCTCTTAATCCGAGTGTGGTTTTGGCACATACAGCCCCATACAGTGCGACTGCCATGTGAGGCAGTGACAATGCTCAACCCTCACGGAGGTTATAAAATATGGCGCTCAACAATGCCTCATGCAAACACCTCTCCCTGTGTGTTCTGTGTACTATGCAGACAAACAGCAGTGGTGCACGCAAGGTAATGTTTAACATCAACTCACCACCCTCTTGTTAGCCTAAACGTTGAAGAAATTAAGCTTTAGGCATCAACATCACCACTAATTATCGTCAATCGAAGCATCCAGCATGGAAAGCTTCGCTTACATAGATTCCAACAGTGCGTGGGATCTGCATAATTTTCTATTTTTCCAGGAATTTTTGCAAGAAGACAACCATAAATTCACTTTTCTTCTTTTAATAGTTCAGCATATTTCTTCATGATAATGTGTTTGTGTTCACAAAACGAAACTACCGTATGAACTTGCATAGGCTGAAGCAGAGTATTGGACTGGCAGGTAAACAGCATGCATACGTATGATTATAGTTGTGTCTTAATGTGGCTATTGTTTGTTTGTTACTTCCTTCATTAAGCTTATGCTTTTTACTTCCTAAATGTAGTTATGCATCTTACACTAGTAACACATAAAGATGCCTTTTCCAGGTTTTTATTGCTGTGTTTTTTTTTTTTTTTTTTTTTTTTTGCTGTTGTTGAGGGTGCCGCTCTTACATGACCATGGCCGTTATATGAGTCTACGTACTTAATGTTTTTTTTTTTACCTGGTGAAACATGATTTAGATTTTAGATCGTTCTTAGTAAACGCTAATACTTGTTAGTCTTCTCACTTTCCAAATTAAGGGAATTGCAGTACGGCTCATAGACTATCTCTGTCTGTGACCACAATTTTAGCTTATCTTCCAATTTCTAGTTAGGCTGGCTGGGCTGCAACAGCCTCCAGGTAAAAACCCTTGTAACACTATTTTAGCCACAAAAGTAAGCTGTTTGCTTCAATATTTCCCATATAATGTGACTCTTACCCTTAAGAAAACACTGTATATTGTAAAATGTTACTTTAGCCACAAAGCAAGCAGTTATTAACTCAGAATCGGTCCTGTCAAGTCGTACTATATTTCTTTCTGTGGCTCAGCACTTGCTAGCACATATTCTGTTTTGCAGCCTTTTTGCCTCCTGTTCTGTCTTTTTTTAATGTCTACTTGATTTTCTACAGACGCTGCTCATGTTTTTCGAGCTTGAGCAGCACAGCTAGACATTGATGTACTATTGTATGCAGCCAAATGGCAGTGGCCCTCACTGTGCGTTGTCAACCGGGTCATGCTGCAGGAGGCCTACATGCTGTGCCAGCAAGCCCAAGTGAGCCACAGTTCGAGCAGCTGGTGCAGGTACTACACCAGCTGGCCCTGTTTGCTGCCCAGCAAAATGAGTTTCAGGGTGTCTGTGCTACGTACACGCTCCAGATCCTTGCTGACACCAAGGATGGCATCACAGTTCATGTTTGCTTTGACCAAGGTATGTCAGGACATAACTGATCTTTATTTATTTATTTAATACATTTATTTAATACTTATTTCGGAGGGCGCTTCTCCACCAGCCACTACCAATGCATCCCTCCTTCATCTCTCTCTCTTTCTGTGTGTGTGTGTGTGTGTGTGTGTGCGCGCGCGCATGCGTGCGTGCGTGTGTGTGTGTGTGTGTGTGTGCGCGCACGTGCGTGTGTGCGTGCGTGCATGCACAGTCGAACCTAAATATATCGAACAGTGCGGTGATCGTGAAATAGTTCAATATAGCCAGAATTCTATATATAAGATCACATTAAAAATGCGTCAAAAACTTCTGCAAATCAATCAATGAACCAAGGGCGCGATCAGGGATCGTTGTTCAGAGCACATGTTCGGTTGGGCCGCGCACAATTAACATAGCTCGCGCCGACTACGTTAGCCGTGAGCTCACGGTCGATTGCACCGCACGCAATTACCCTGGGCCGCGCTGACTTGGTCAGCCGCGCAATGTCAGTGTGGCCTGGGCCAATCGCGCGTAGCGCAACCGAACGCGCACTCCGAACAAGGATCCCCTATCGCGCCATAATCGTGTCGCAGTAAATACTCACTTTAAGCTTCACACAAAGTATTAATTTGGCTGAAAGTACTGCAGCAGTGTAGCCTGCTTCTTATTGGCAGCCGCATGCATAAACACGGAGTCCTCAACATAGTGTAAACGATCCACAAGCGATAGGCCAGTGCCCTCTATTGCGCCGCAGTAGCGGCCTATAGCCTCAGTTGAAGTCGGCTAGTGGGGCAACATCAGCACTTGCGGTATCAATCTTGGCAGCGTCTTCGTTTGGCTGCTACTTCTGCTGCGATCTCTACGTCCGTCATTCGAAGCATTCTGAAACACTGTCAATAATAGTGTGTTAAGTGGCATCTGCTAAGGCATCTATGAGTGAGTCCAGTGAGCGTGCGCTGTCGCCCGCCTTTGTGGATGCAAACCGCCAGTCCTTGCGAGGCGCGGCAGGTGGAGAGCATGGCACCGAGGAGGAGCCAGTGCAACAAATGGAATGCCAACGTTGTGCAATGCGTCGTTGACGTTGTCGAACTAGCCAAGCCGCCGCACACGAACGCCGCTACATTCAAATGGCACCCTCACCGCGATCGATGTGGGCAGATATAGTGCGCAGCAGTCGGGAATGCTCATCGTGCCACCACTACCTTCGAGGGTGTTGCGGGAAAGCTCACCGCCTGTCAACAGAGCGCACATGGTCCAGGGTGGCGGAGTTCGATATATCCATTTTACGTCCAAACCTGTTCGAAATAAAAAATTTTAAATGCATGCGATTTTCCTGGTGCTATAGAAAGTGTTCGATATACGCAATAATTCCGTATATTCATGTTCGATTTATCGAGGTATGACTATATATATATTAGTTCCACATCCACCACCAAGGTTTGTGAGTAGTGGTGCTGGCTAATACTCCCAGCGTTAGTTCTAGTAGTACAAACATAAATACCCCAGCAAGTGGATGGTAAAATGGCACCGCAGTAGCTCAGTTGGTAAGAGCATTGCACACGTAATGTGAAGACATGGGGTCGTATCCCACATGCAGCCACTTCTTTTTTCATCCACTTTCATTTCCATTAATTTATCATTTCTTTGCTTCAGTTAGTAAGCACAAGTCATTTCCCCTATGTTGTCCTTGGTGTCTGGTTGTTGGTTTCTTATGATATGATTAACAAAAATCGGGCCCCTCGGTTCCCTTTCATCTTGTTCATTACAGTACACAGGTCATGAATCCAGTAACATTGATGCTTTCAGGTAGCATGTATGAGTTGGTTGGCCAGTTGCCGTCACCCAAGATCACATACTCATGATGCCTGTGGCAGAGAGGATGTTCCACATCCGCCACCAAGGTTTTTGAGTGGTTGCGTTGGCTAACACTCCCAGGGTTAGTTCTAGTAGTAAAACATAAATACCACAGAAAGTGGATGGGAAAATAGTGCCATGGTAGCTCAAGTGGTAAAAGCATCGCACGCATTATGCAAAGACATGAGTTTATATCCCACCTTCAGCGAGTTATTTTTTCATCCACTTTCGTTTCCATTAATTTATCAGTTCTTTAACTCAATTAGTAAGTACAAGTAATTTCCCCTATGTTGTCCTCCGTGCCTTTGTAGGCTTCTTATGACATACATACATACATACATACATACATACATACATACATACATACATACATACATACATACATACATACATACATATATACGCGCGCACACACGCACCTCCTCCAGAAAGGAATGCCTTAAATGCGTGTTTTTACGTTGCCTGAACCCTTTGCTTGATTTCTGACAAAAGTTCTTCATTGTTAAGGCATGCAGCCACTTTACATCAGATTATGCTGTCATCCTTATGTCATGTTAAAGATGATGATATTGACACGTGCACTTATCTTTATCGGGCGACCACGTTTCGCCGCCTAACAAATGTTATCGCACAGTGTGGGATGCACCTGCATTTATCCGAAGTTTCTGGAAAGTTATCGATGCTTCTATCCGCTGTCTGTTGTCGCCGAACATTGTGTTATCTGATTTCATCGCGTGACTCGAATGGTGTAGAACTTTGTGGAAGGCATGCGGCTCCCAACGATTAGTCTGGAACATTCGTCGACTGCTGTATAAAAGCCAAAGTGCTTGACCCGCTGATCAGAATTTCGACGATCGCCGACCGTGTTCGCCGCTATCGTTGTGCTATAAGTGTAGCCTGTTTTTGTGGGCACAGGTTCGCCCAATAAAAGTTAGTTATGTCTTTCACAGTATTGCTACTGTGTTCTTCAATGTCACCACCACGTGACATCTGGTGGAGGTGCTTGTGCATTCATGTACCGAACGCCCCCGCAAAGCCGCGATCCAAGCCCGAAGCCTGAGGACAAAACCAACATCGCCCAAGACCAGCGTGCTAGCTGCTGACTGCAAGGACTGCCCCCAGAGCACGGACTTCTACCTGAGACGAGCAGGAACATTGCCACCAAGTCCACCCCAATGGCAGCCCCAGAGTCCCCGGTCGTGCTGCAGCAGCCCAGGGAGCCCCCGACGTTCCGCAGTTCAACATTCGAGGACCCGGAAACCTGGCTCGAGACGTATGAGAGGGTCGCTGCATTTAACAGCTGGAACAGGAACGACAAACTACGACATGTCTTCTTCGCATTGGAAGACGCTGCCAGGACGTGGTTCAAGAACAAAGAAGCCACCTTAACGACCTCGGACCTTTTCCGAAGCGGCTTCCTGCAGACATTCACAAGCGTCGTACGCTGAGAACGAGCCAAAACACTACTAGAAACCCGAGTGCAGCTGCCTAATGAAACCACCGCGATTTTTTTCAGAAGAAATGAGCCGCATATTCCGTCACGCCGACCCGGAAATGTCCGAGGAAAAGAAAGTTCAGCTACTGATGCGCGGTGTAAAGGAGGAACTTTTCGCCGGTATGGTGCGAAGCCAACGAAGACTGTCGACGAGTTTCTTCGCGAGGCCACTAGCATCGAGAAGACACTTGAAATGCGGAACCGGCAATTCAACTGCGGCACAAATTCAACAAGCTACGCCGGGGTTCAGTCACTGGCCACCGACGACCTGCGCGAGACTATCCGAGCGGTCGTGCGGGTGGAGCTACACAAGCTGTTCCCGTCATCACAGCCTCAAGTGGCTTCGATTGCTGACGTCGTACGTGAGGAGCTCCAACAACAACTCGGAGTAGCCCTGGAATCGCCGCAGCCTCAGCTGCAAGCGATGACATACGCCGCTGTAGCCCGCCGTCACGTTCCGCCTTCGCGTCCACGGCAAGGCCCAGTGACGACACAGTTCCGTCGTCCACCACCACCCCCGCCGCCAGCACGCCAATCCGTCACCACACGCGGCATTCCAAGGAAGACTGACGTTTGGCGCGCCCCCGACCACCGTCTGCTTTGCTATCACTGCGGAGAAGCTGGGCACATCTACCGCCGATGCCCATACCGGGAGATGGGACGTTGAAGGTTCGCCGTTAACGCGCCACGGCCTCAGATTGGCGAACGACCTCGCGGAAAACTAAAAGCAGCAACCGATGGAGGTGCGGTTGCTGTTCGTCGAACTGACGAAGATCCTCCACCGCTGACGAAGACACCGAAGAAACAACCTCAGCGACATAACGACACGCCACCGTCCCGACGAAGTCTGGAAGCAAAGAATACGACGATGAAAGATGACCCGACGACGCAACGTTCCAGCTTCAGTTCAACACGATGCAGCTGTGATCCGACGCCGAGACCTAACTGCAACGCCAAAGAACCACCGACCTCGACATGCTTTCGACGGCCACGCAGTTACCGCCTTAGTGGACACAGGGGCCGATTACTTCGTAATGAGTGGACACATGGCCGCCCAGTTGAAGAAGGTTAAGACTGCATGGGAGGGTCCCCAAATTCGGACCGCTGGAGGACACCTCATTACGCCGACTGGAATCTGCACGGCAAGAATTACCGTTGATGACCGGACTTACCCTGCCACTTTCGTTATCCTCCAACAATGTTCACGCGGCGTCATTCTCGGCATGGACTTCCTAAGCCAACATGGCGCAGTCATCGACCTGAAGTAGAAGTCGATAACCCTGTCTGAAGACCAAGCGATACCGCCGGAGAGCTCTCGTAGTCACCATTCCTTAAGCGTGCTCGAAAGTCAAGTCAGCATCCCACCTCGCTCCAGCATTGTCATTTCCGTCGGCAACAAAACACCTGCCGACGTAGAAGGCGTCATCGAGGGTGACCAACGTGTACTGCTAGACCGTGATATTTGCGTCGCAAGAGGGATCGCGCGACTGCATGGAGGGAAAACTGAAGTGTTACTGACAAACTTCAGCCAGGAGTTCAAGCACATCAACAAGGGCATGACAATCGCGTACATCGAGGAAATTCTGGAAACCAGTAATGCGTTTGTGCTCTCAGATTCCGCCGCATCTACCCCGACGACCATGGTTCCCGAACCAGACTACGACATTAATCCAAGTCTCCCCGTGTTTAAGCAGCAGCAGCTCAGAAGTCTGCTCCAACGATACAAAGGCTGCTTTTCGACGTCATCGTGGATTCGACAAACCCCAGTCGCCAAGCATCGCATAATCACCGAGGAGTGCACTCTACCACTCCGCCAGAGCCCTTACCAAGTTTCGCCGTGAGAATGTGAAGCTATAACAGAACAAGTCAATGAAATGCTGCGTGACGACATCATCCAGCCGTCGAAAAGCCCGTAGGCATCCCCTGTTGTCCTGGTGAAAAAAAAGGACGGAACCCTACGTTTCTGCGCCGATCATCGTCGTCTGAACAAGATCATGAAGAAGGACGTATACCCCCTCCCACGGATAGACGACGCATTGGATCGGCTCTGCAACGCTAAATACTTCTCGTCGATGGACCTCAAGTCTGGCTATTTGCAAATAGAATTCGACGCAAGAGATTGCGAAAAGACCGCCTTCATCACCCCAGATGGCCTCTACGAGTTCAAGGTTATGCCATTTAAACTGTGCTCGGTGCCTGCAACGTTCCAGCGCGGGATGGACGCGGTTTTAGCAGGATTGAAGTGGCAGACCTGTCTCGTTTATTTGGATGACGTCGTTGTCTTCGCCGGAAATTTCGACGATCACCTTAGGTGGCTTGCAACAGTACTAGAGGCCATCACGTCATCAGGGCTCACTCTGAAGCCAGAAAAGTGCCGCTTCGCTTACGATGAGCTTCTGTTCCTAGGCCACATAATCAGCAAATCTGGTGTCCGTCCAGACCCGCAAAAGACAGCTGCCACCGCACAGTTCCCGCAACCCATCGACAAGAAGGCAGTGCGTAGATTTCTTGGCATGTGTGCCTACTACAGGCGATTTGTCAAGGACTTTTCACGCATCGCTGAGCCGCTGACACAGCTAACTAAATGTGACGTCAAGTTCAAGTGGGAAACGCCGCAGGCCGACGCATTTCAAGAACTCAAACGATGCATGCAGTCGCCGCCCGTATTTGCGCAGTTCGACGAGCACGCCGATACCGAAATCCACACTGACGCCAGTAGCCTAGGCCTCGGTGCCATTCTAGTCCAGAGAAAAGATGGACATGAGCACGTGATAGCTTACGCTAGCCGGTCGTTGTCAAAAGCAGAAGACAATTATTCTACAATGGAAAAGGAATGCCTCGCCATTGTTTGGGCTACAGCGAAATTTCGCCCTTACCTGTATGGCAGACCATTCAAAGTGGTCAGCGACCATCACGCGTTGTGTTGGCTAGCTAACATAAAGGACCCTTCTGGACGGCTGGCACAGTGGAGCCTCAGACTACAAGAATACAACATCACTGTAACGTACAAGTCCGGACAAAAACACTCTGACGCCGACTGCTTATCACGCGCCCCCATCGATACCCCGCCGCAGGACGACGAGGACGATGACGCCTTCCTTGGAATAACAAGTGCGGAAGACTTCGCCGAACAACAACGAGGGGACCCGGAGCTAAAAGCCCTAGTCGAGTATTTGGAAGGGCACACTGACGTTGTGCCTAGGGCATTTAAGCGTGGATTGTCTTCGTTCACGCTTCAAAACAACCTACTCATGAAGAAGAACTTCTCACCAGTCCGCGCCAACTACCTTCTTGTTGTTCCGTCGGCACTGCGTCTAGAAGTACTGCACGCCCTACATGACGATCCGACCGCTGGGCACCTCGGTTTCTCCCGGACACTATCGAGGATACAAGAAAAGTATTACTGGCCGCACCTAACCGCCGATGTCGCCCGTTACGTCAGGACATGCCGAGACTGTCAGCGACACAAGACACCACCGAAAAGGCCAGCGGGACTACTACAGCCGATCAAGCCTCCTTACCGACCTTTTCAGCAGATCGGGATGGACTTGTTGGGACCGTTTCCGACATCAACTTCCTGAAATAAGTGGATTGTCGTGGCGATGGACTATCTCACCCGCTTTGCTGAAACTAAAGCTCTACCGAAAGGCAGCGCAGCCGAAGTGACGAATTTTTTCGTCGAGAACATCCTGCTGCGACATGGTGCTCCAGAAGTCTTCATCACCGACAGAGGAACGGCTTTTACAGCAGAGCTTACGCAAGCCATTCTGCAATACAGCCAGACAAGTCGCAGGAGGACAACTGCCTACCATCCGCAGACGAATGGTCTCACGGAGCACTTGAACAAGACCCTCGCTGACATGCTAGCAATGTACGTCGACGTCGAACACAAGACCTGGGATGCTGTCCTGCCGTACGTAACATTCGCTTACAACACGGCGGTGCAAGAAAAAGCACAGATCATGCCGTTTAAGCTGGTTTACGGCAGGAACCCGACGACGATGCTCGACGCTATGCTGCCGCACGTCACTGACGAAGAGAATCTTGACGTCGCTACCTATCTCCAGCGCGCCGAAGAAGCTCGACAGCTCGCCCGCCTACGGATCAAGAACCAGCAGCGTACCGACAGCCGACACTACAATCTCCGACGACGCTTCGTCGAGTACCAGCCCGGCGACCGTGTTTGGGTATGGACGCCGATACGCCGACGAGGACTCATTGAGAAACTACTGCGACGATATTTTGGACCCTACAAGGTCATCCGACGTATTGGCGCACTGGACTATGAGGTCGTGCCAGACGGCATTTCGCATTCACAGCGGCGCCGCGCATGATCTGAAGTGGTCCATGTGGTGCGTCTTAAACCCTTTTACGGACGCTGACGAACTTCCTTATTTTGTTGTTTTCTTTGCTAAGAGTACTTTTCTTTATTACTTTTGTTTGTTTGCAGCATCGGGTCGATGCTTTTTAAGAGGGGGGTATTGACACGTGTACTTATCTTTATCGGGCGACCACGTTTTCCCGCCTAACAAATGTTATCGCACAGCGCGGGATGCGCCTGCATTTATCCGAAGTTTCTGGAAAGTTATCGATGCTTCTATCCACTGTCTGTTGTCGCCGAACTTTGTGTTATCTGATTTCATTGCGTGACTCGAATGGTGTAGAACTTTGTGGAAGGCATGCGGCTCCCAACGATTAGTCTGGAACATTCGTCGACTGCTGTATAAAAGCCGACGTGCTTGACTCGCTGATCAGAATTTCGACGATCGCCGACCGTGTTCGCTGCTATCGTTGTGCTATAAGTGTAGCCTGTTCTTGTGGGCACAGGTTCACCCAATAAAAGTTAGTTTTGTCTTTCACAGTAGTGCTACTGTGTTCTTCAACGTCACCACCACTTGACAATATTTAAAAGAAACACTAACATTTTGTTTACAAATAGATGCATTTATATAACGTATATTGATGACCTAGTTGGTACATGACATAGAAAAACAAACAGTGCTAAATACGGGTCCAAACAAAAACAAGACTGCACACTGCCTTGTGTCTTCTTGTTTAACTCCTTTTTCACGCTGTTTGTTTTTCCAAGCAGAAGCGTTTACAAACCCACAGTGAACAACGTAACCCATCATGGCCCACCCTATGCAGATATATTCTACGCGTGTGCAAGAGATGTATTTTCCAATAACAAAGTTCTCATCGACAGATTAGAAGAACAATGTATTCTGACTATTGAACAGCTTTGCCTTTACCACTCAGAACCCCACTACTCGATCTTCTAGGTTTAGGTGGCGGAAAATGCACTTCAACCGCAATAGTTTCCTCTCAGCGGTTAGATGGGGGGTTGGGAACCATGAGGACAACAAATTTTCCCAGAAATTCTAAAGGCTTTGAGCTCGCACTCCTCCCCTTGAGCGACTCCACTTAGAGGGAGGAATAATGCCTGTGCTGAAGAGCTAAAATTCCCCGTTTGGATTGGCAGTATGTATTAAATAAACAAAATAAATAAAACGTCAAACAGCAGAGCTAGACAGTAATTGTATTTTTGCAAATGGTCTATACAAATATGCAGCCTATCTGGTTTTCATGAACGGAAAAAGGACGCATTTCCTAAACTCATAACTTGACACAAAAAAAGTAAGAAGGGCAAGGAGCAAAAACATACTTGTTGCAGCCCATGTAACAGCGGAGATAAACATTGTTTTCCAACCAGATCTTCTTGTCAGTGGTTTAGCCACGGTTACATATAGAAGAGGGCGGGCACTATTTTGCAAGTCACCTATTACTCGGTAGCACTTACAGTGTTTGCTATATTATTCTACATTTAAAATAGAGGAACGAACTTTTGCGCTAGAACATCAATAGTCATATGATACAAGTTACGCTCACCTTTTGTTACCTGCTGTCAGATTTTTTTGAAAATAGGTTTGGAGGGAACTTCCAATTATGGTATCGGCAGTGAGGACTTGCAGAGTCGCCATCTGTCGATAGTATCTCGCTTGCGTAATATGAGGAATAACGCAACGCGCTCCTCGTAAGTTTGGCTGTCGGCGCTCAATAAAAACACCACGTGGGAGCCCTCCTGGACATTTCTGTAAGTAGTCTCAAAATGACAGAAGCTCTTTACTGTCAAAATATTAATCTTGGGCAAACAGAAAGCACAGAATCGTTTACAGATGCTATCTCTTTATCGAATACGTACAGTGAATGCCCACTGCGCACGGTCGCTGTGATAGAGTCCCTCGAACCGGTTTCTTGCGTGAAAGGTAGACAATCGCTGAGAGCAAATTACCGTATTTACTCGTTTCTAACGCGTCCTCAATTGTAACATGCACTCGTTTTCCGTGACCAAAAAGAAAGGAAAAAAAAAACCTCCCTCAACTGTGACGCGCACCCGTTTGCCATGACCTAAAGAAAGAAAAGTCATTTACAGTACCAAACACCTCATTCTTTCATACAGAAATACAACTTCTCTTGATTTGGAAAAGCAAAGATTTACTTTCAAAGCACTAAAGTTGCGATAAATAAAAAAAGTTACAGTTTCGCCCAAAAGGCGAAGCATCGACTACAATTGAAAATTAGCATACAGCTATACGAAAAGTAAGGATAGTAGTTTTATCGGCCGTATAAACTTTTAAACATTTGCTTACCAACTAAATTAACAAACATGGTGTCACGTGTGCGCAAGCAAACATGAACACGTCTCACTCAATGACCGCGGAAACTCTTTATCAGAATGCTGAGTAAGGAAGTGCAGCAGCAGGAGCGAGCAAATTGACCTTTGTGCGGCCTCTCGCTTCAACGCGAACTAAGCGACGAGATCACAGCATGGTGTGCCTAGATGCATAGACTGTCTTTATTGGAGATCGCTTTCGAGATAGGGGCGACGCAGCCGCACCTTACGCAGCAGCTACCGGAGTAGAATGCCTCTCCTGTTTGCGCCAGTCCCGCACGCAAGTTTCGGGAACTCTGCACGCCCGTGATGCCGCCCGATTTTCGTCCGTCTCCGCACACTGGATCACTTTCCTTTTAATTGCAGCATCGCATGTCTTTGCAGTTGGCACTTCTATGCTGATAGAGCAAACGCAGAAACGGGAAGACAGACGGTGTATTACTACAGCACATAAAGGAAGCTACGGCAGCTAGGCTTGAAATGTGCACGAGGCGGCCATTTTGAATTGCCAATGGCGATATGGTAACGCAAATTTAGGGTTGTACTCAATTCTAATGCGCTTGCAATTTTCGGACCCGTTTTATGGGAAAGAAAGTGCGCATTAGATTCGACTAAATACGGTATATGAAATATGCTCTTCTAGTAGGCTGTCTGTATAACCAAATGGAGCAAAACGTAATGAAGCCTCAGTGCAGCAATCGCACGGTTCACAGCAACCGACTGCGCACCTGCATGCATGTCTGCGCACGATGTTTCGCTTTGGCTGTGAGCGTGTTTTTTGCACCGTGCCATGAGCTTTAGGCCACAGCATATGAGCATTTGACAGTACACAAGCAACCATTGTTTCGATGAGTTTTTCGAGTCAACTTTCCTCTCTACCATGCTCCTGGCAAGTATATACACACTCTGAACCACCCCCCTGACTGGCGCACAAGACAATGAATTACAGACCTATTTCATTAACCTCGGTACCTTGCAAAATCTTTGAACATATAGTTTTCACTCACCTTGCAAATTTCCTTGAATCAAATACTTTTTTAGCTGTTATCAACACGGGTTCAGGAAATCATATTTTTGTGAAACACAACTATTAACATTTAAAAATGACTTGCATGGGTTTTTGGACTCTGATTTTGCGACAGACTGTATCTTTTTTTACTTTTCTAAACCTTTTGATAAAGTTCATCACCTACTACTTATCTATAAGCTAAGCCTTCTAAATATTGTCCCTTTAATATTCAAATGTATTTGTAGCTTTCTTTCTAGTCATACTCAATATGTAACTATTGATGACGACTCACCAAAGGTACGAGTAGAATCGGGTGCACCTCAAGGCTCTGTGTTGGCACCTTTGCTTTTTCTCATTTATAATAACCTGCCTAATCAAATCACCAGTTCTGCTTGTTTATTTGCCAATGATTGTGTAATTTACTAGAAGATAACTAATGATTCTAACATGGTTACATTACAATCAGATTTAGATAATGTAACAACCTGGTGCTCTCGCTGGCACATGAATCTTAACGCCTCAAAATATAAATTCATGAGACTCTCATGTAACCTAGTAACTTTTCTTAATTACTACGTTAACATCTCACTCGAATCAGTATCATGTTATATTAACTCAGAGCGCACATTACAAATAATCTCTCGTGGAAGTGACATATTGAACATATTCCATCCAAAGCTTATCGCATGCTGGGCTACCTGAAGTGCAATTTCCCGCTGGCACCTCCTTCTCTAAAGCGACAGTTATATGTCACCTACATTCAACCTAATCTAGAATCATCAATATGGGACCCTCATCAATTAATTTTAATTAACATTTTAGAAGCTGTACAGAATCGTTCCATTCGTTTTATTCTTAACAGTTACCAGCGCACAGCAAGCATAACTAGCATGAAACTTGCCCTCAATATATATCCCCTTACCAAACGCAGAAAAATCGCTCGCCTTTGTTTGTTCCATAAAATATACCATTCGGTTCCCACGCTCAAATCACGCTATATCGAACTAGGCTCTTTTACCTCTACACGCTTGGACCATCGTCATAAAGTGAACATGCCATCCCTATAGAACCTCTACCTATGGTAACTCATTTCATCCAAAAACATGCCAGGAATGGAATCACCTACCGAATCCACTAGTCTGTATTACTAACACCGACGACTTCCGTAAGGCACTTATTAACATTATCTAGTATACCTCGACTTTAATATATTTACACGTGTAGAGTAGCTGTTTTTTTTTCTGACCAGTACTATTTATAAGTTAGTTCCATTGTACAGTACTACCTACCTAATCTACAAACAGTATACTTTGTATTATGATTTATCTTCTATCAATATGTGCTTATCTTCTCACTCTCTCACTATGCATTTATATTTAATCTGTATTACCCGTTTGTATTATATTGTGTCTCTATTTTATTCTGTCACTCTAACTTGCGTTATTTTGACATTGGACTATGCACTGTTATCTGATTATTGTGTTTTCTTCTTTGTATAGTTATCTGTATCTATTAGCCCCTCCCCTCTGTAATACTTCATGTAAGCCCTGAAGATACTATAAATAAATAAATAAATAAATAAATAAATAAATAAGCAGCAGCAGCAGCAGCATGAAAGCCAAAGGAAGAGGCAAATAAAGCTTCACTTTAAAATGTGCATGCAATTTATGATTGAGAAAGACAGTTATTGTTTTTGAGGTACAGATGCCTAACGCAAAACAGAATCCAATTTCTGCTTTTGTTGCTTTATAGTCCGGAATTTCATTGGACTATAGCGCAATATGTCTAATTTTCTTTTTATGCAGTCTATCCCTCCTACAGCCATGCAGTGTTTGAAAATTACAGGTAGTGTGGAGCTGGTTCGTGGCAGCGACCTGGGAAACAGAAGGAATGCTGACGTGACGCTGCGCCTCTCTGCTGATGATCTGACCCTGATCCTATGCGGGAAGGAGTCTCCTATGCAGGTGTACATGGGTGGCCGCATTCAAGTCCAAGGCGATTGGTCTTGCCTGCGTCGTTTCATGGGCGTAATTGACAAATGCTCTACCGGCTAGAAGTTGCTTGTTTTTTCCAGGTCAAACCATTCAATTTACACATTGTAGCTTTTGCAATCTAATATTTAACAGTAATGTGAGCTGTATGCTTAAAGGCATCATTGTACTTACGCTTTGCATGCTGATTTGCTGTACGGTTTGTTACAAGCACATAATATAGCAATGCTGAACCATGAGGACAAAATATTGTGAAGTAGCTCCAAATTATTTCATCCTTGGTTTCTATGAAGAAACTTATCTGATAGTAGTGTAACGTAGAGGAGTAGAGCTTGCTTCAACAATGTGTAAATCACAATGTTGTAGTCATTGGTGCACTTGCGAACACATGTTATATACCTATGCAGCACAGCTTTTATTTTATGTAGTGGACTCCCTTTAAAACAATTGCTTAAGAAACACTCAAGATTCATTTGTCTTATCAGACATGTATCTGAACAGTAAAGCACCAAGTTTATGCTACACACAACAAGGTGCCAAAAATTTCTTAGCCTATCAGAAAATTGATCTAAACAGAGGTGGTCTTAAAAGCTGTTTACTGTGTTATAAACTTACACAGTCGAGCGCCTTTACAACTAATGCTTCTATAACTAAATAACCTGTATAACAAATGTATAATTGTTTCCCAATTCTATTGTAAGCAGTGTGGTGCGCGACTTTTATACCGAAGTGACCTGTATAACGAACGATTTCGGAGGCCCCAAGTACTTAATTATAAAGGCATTCAACTGCAGCATTGCACTTGACAGAAGATTGATGTCATTGTATGCTTCCCTTCAAAACCTGTGATTTGCAGAGATTTATTACCATGAAAAAAAAAAGCAAGAGCTCTTTATCGGTCAAAATCTTTTCCATGTTGCCAAACACTTGTAGCGTGAGCATATTTAAGCAGATCAGTGGTGTCATTCTCAGACATGAATTGTGTGCTAGTCATCTAGATGGTTTTATTTTGTGTCATGATTTCTGAAATTTAGATAAAATGTGATCTGAAATACTAGCATTTATAGTGATAAACACATTCCATTCTTGGTTGTGTGAGCACACCCACCCAAAGTTCACCCTCGCTCTAACAGTGCTCTGAGTCATATACCTAGTCACTGCTTGAACAGTATTGGAAATGTTAATTTCAAGAAGAATATGCTTCTCATTTTAAGTTGTGTACATCTTAGTGTCAGTGGTGTTTTCTTTTTGAAAGTTTGTTATAAAGCTTTTACAGTGCTTACATTGTGAAGAGTGCAGGCACTTTAAGGTTTAACACCTCATTCTTCATCCACATTTCAGCATCTTCCATCAATAACATTTCAAATGTATCTTCTTGTGTGACCATGTTGGATCATATGTACAGTATTGTCTGAGAACTACTACCTTCAAGCAAAAAGTTATTTCTGACTTGGGATAGAGCATGGTCAAAGCTGCGTGCAAAGCAATCGTTTTCGTATTTATTTATTATTTATTTTTTAAACAGGTATAATCTTGCTTTATATTATAACTATATTCTGAGCAATATTGAAGATTTTTGTGAACAGCAACAATTTTTTTATAAATGTGTAGCAATATGGCATATTTAAAAAAGTGCAGTGCTTACTTTTTCGTCTTGTTTTGGCAATTGAAGTGCAGTTAGAAAAGTACTGACATGGTACTTGTGACTGTTCATTTTTTTCATTAAATGAAGATCCTGGACCTCTAAATTCTAGAAAAAATGCTGGAAAGCCTCAAAGCACTCTAAATAATATAACAGCCAGTTTTGGTTTCGTTTCTATCGTTCATGACATCACAATACAGAAGGGAGAAGACGTTGCGAGGTTTTGACACTCTTCATCTGCTATGTTGCTACGTCGGACCTCACAACAAGGCAGCATAAGAGGCAACTGAGTAAACAAAACAAGTGTCAAAATGTCACAATGTCCTGCACTTTTGTGACCACATTCTGCTTCATGAAATCACAACGCAGCAACTGCTTCAAAAATGAAAACAAAACTGGCCGTGTAGCAAAGTACATTAAATTATGTAGGGTACTCTGAGGCTTGTCAGTATATTTTCTAGGGCTTAGAGGTCTAGGGCAATATATATATATATATATATATATATATATATATATATATATATATATATATATATATATATATATATATATATATATATCCCACAGTGACTGTTTACAGGTTGAATTATGTGGGATACCACCCTTTAAAGGAATACTCACATAATATTTAGTCACTGTGGGCTATATATATTTTCTTTTCTGGTTATTTTAGAGTATCAAACACCATTTGAATGCAGGGAGATCTTGTGCATTACTGTTATTATTATTATGCAAAGGAGGTTCGCAGAGCGCATAGTAGGTGCACACCAGGCGTAAACTGGATGACACAACAGTCTACGCTTAGTAAACCAGCCTCCACCTCCGAACTCTTGCGTTGCAATGATCATCACAGCCTTGAAACATGCATCTTCTTCACTACACTTCTTTTTTGTTCTCTTTTCTTTTTTTTCTTTTCTTTTTTAACGTAAAAATTTGGAACTTTCATTACTCTCTTTGTCGCTATAAGGTAATAGTTTTTATTTTATTTTTTAAGTTTGCTATACCAAGGACTCTGCATAACAGTATTTTACATGAGTGATGGGTGAGAACAAAAATAAAGTTTAAAGGGCCGTTCACCAGGTCTGACCATTTTAAACTAGCCATTTCACTGTCAGGTCACAATGGCGGATGATGATGGGAGAAACGAGATGAAAGAACACAACGCATAGGTGCTACCATCACACACACGAGTCCAGGCACATGTCACCTAAGAAACGTGAAAAAGCATGCATTGCCTCTGTCATCCGCCAACTCTGGTTGTGCGCCTAGCAGGAGGTCCTCCCATAGTGGTTTGCTGTCTAAATGCCTCAAGGTAGCTGCCAGTGTCAGTCTTTCGCACGCATACCCAGGGCGCACCACGAGCACATGGTCTATAGTCTCAATAGCGCCATTAACCGGTAAAAATGAAGCGTAATTGTACTGGGTAATTTTTTGTGTTCTCGATCGCCAATATTGGTGCTAAGAAATCGTACGAAACAGTATTGCATCAACAAGGTTCTACTGAACTCATTGTTCACAAATACTACTAGCATTTTTTGTGCAACTTATTCGTATAGGAATAACTATTTCATATTGTTTTGTAACATGCTGGTACCTGAAGTTGGCAGTGTAAACATTCTTACACAGTTTATCATTTTGGCTTAAACTCACTCTCACAAACCTAGAAAGTTCCTTTTTTGTTATCTCTTGCCTTGTAACGTAGACTGTCTTCACCCCCATCTCCCCTTAATGCGGAATTCGTGAAGTAGTTTTCGTGTGTGCTCTGGCTGGCATCACTCCTGTTCACAGCACTTTTCTCAAAAATAAAATGCACTTTGCAGAGAGACATCCAGGTAAATATAGGGTAACCATTCTATATAAATGTTGTCAGTACTGTTATAGCAGTGCTTGTACGATTAACAGCGTACTGACTTGGGCTGGTTTGTATATCATGGTAAGTAGCAGATTTTTATAGCATGGCACAAGACACAAAAGCAACCTCAGGGATAGAGCTGTATCTAAAATCAAATGCTATATTTCGAGAAACAGCATATAAAGTCATATGAAAGGGGTACACAAGAAAAAGAAATAGTATCGGCATTATGGATAATGCAGTTCTTTTGTCAATAGATGTAGGAACTGTGAGCTGATACATGCGTCATCATGTGTCAGGATACATGAAGCATTGAATACCTTGTGGGCACACTTTTCACAATTCTTTCTTGCTATATTGTTGTTTTCAAAGAGTAATGCAGCTGCGCCTCTGACAATGGGGGATAAGATGACTGTAGGAGAATCCTTTTAGTTAATCGGCATGTTCCTGTAGGCGGCCATTGATACTTCTTTCTGTTTGCCCGATGTAGCAATGATTGCACATAAGCAGAATTTCATGCACAATGTGTGTACAGCATTCAACAAAACAGCAAGCATATCTTTTAAAAGAGTATGGCCGCTTCTTGGTTTCTTATTTTATTCATCCTCCTGCATAATCCATTAAGCTTGTTGGGCATACTAAAAATTACTTTCACTGTGACGTTCGCCACCATTTCTGTTATGTAAAGAGACATGCAGTGTACATAAAAGATATTGGCAGTCCTTGGTTTAGAAGGCTGAAATAATTTCTTTCTTGATGTGAAAGCATCAAATGTCCCATTAAGCGAAAACACCAGTGTCTGTAGCAGCTAAGTGGCACATAAATTCTCGTTGGCTGCGATGCCACATCACGGGCGTGCCTCGATGGAGCAGATGTGATGCCGCAGGGCAAGATGGGTTGTCGTTGCCGAGGCGCTCATGTGACGAATGCATGCGGGTGCCGCCATATCACTCTAAGAAGCCAGCATACAGTCTGTATCTCTCTCACCTCTCTCACCCCCTACTGGCATTAGCTCTGCTGCTTGCTTGGTCTCTCGTCCCACAGGATATCGGTTGCATGCGGTGTTGGCACTATAGGCTGCTGCTTCCTGGCTCAGGCAGCATGTACTGCTGTGGTGTACATTACTTGCAGCGCATAACTCCAAGTGCTCAGCGGTATTCAATTGGACGTTAATGATATCATATTCACAACTCGAGAAGTGCTTAGGTGTCCTCAGATTTTTTTCTTACCAGTTTTTATTACCACTTATTATGCTGCCTCCAAAGATAAAGCATTTGGTGGTTCAGTGCTCAGTACCCATGGTTCCTTCTATGTCCTGTTTTGTGCTGTTCAAGTCTGCTTTTCCTTTGCATGGCCTCTGTGAACATTGTTTAGTTCGGTACTAAGCTCCCATTTAGCAGTTAGAGGGAGGTAAGTGCATTGTCTTCAGAAGCATCTGATGCATTTAAAATTGTTTTTGTTACATCAAGATTCAGTAGTGCAGTGCTTATTTGCTAACTTCTGACAGGACAGGTTCCTTAGATTACAGTAATTGTAGGCACAGCATAACAGTGCTATTTAATGACCACCAATGTATTTTGTCATAGATACAAGGAAGTTTACTGCAAATCTGCTCCAACATATGGCACATAAAGCTGAAGGTTACATTGCAATGTTTGCCCTGTAACTCATAATTAAAAGCTAACGGCATGTTCTGGAACAAAAAGTTGATATGGCAATTTCACATGTTCTTACTGTCATAGTTACCATCATAATAAATTCTGCAGCTGCGGGCCATCATTCCATTATATATGTGTTAACATTAGTCATCGGTGCTTTCATTAGAAGCTACATTACTTAAGTGCATAGATGTACACCTCATCACAAGAAAAGTAAAGGCCAGCAATCAGTGGCCAACAGTGTGCATCTGGCCTTTACTTTTTTTTGTAATGGGTTTTATCTCAACTTTCTGTACATAGTTTATTATTAGGCTGACATTTATTACACTAAGGTGGCTCAACACACGGAACATTCTTAATAATCATTCCTGCCTGAAGTGAGAATAGTTATGTTGTAATGAGTTGACTTAGAATGAGAATGTTCTGAGATTACTTTGTAAGAATAGCAATGTTCTTGTAAGATTACTTTGTAAGAATAGTAATGTTTTTATTATATTTTATATTATTTGCTATGTACATACTTCAGCCCACATGGGCTTAATGACATTACTTAAGAATCCGGGGCACAGCCAGGTGGGCGCACACCGGGCATGGGCCCCCCTACCCCCCTTCCCCCCAAATTTCTGTGTACCAGGATACATGGCATAAAACGATGTGCGACAACACCTGCTTGCCTCCCCCTCCACGCCCAGGTCAAGTGCATGCCTCCCCCCTCAAGAAAAAAAAAAATGCTTGGCTACACCACTGTTAAGAATAGTGAGGTTCTGATGAGATTACTTTTGAGCCATAATTTTTAAGAAAACATCCTAGTTCTTTCCATTCATGGGTGGCAGAAATTTTGCACAAATGGGCCCTTTGTTTTGCAGTGAATAGTGCCAATAATATTAACACAAAAGTGCTGTGTACCTGTATGCATGTGGCTTTATTTTTAGCATACTCTTTCCTTATTACAATCTTTTAAACATTTGGACTCAGTCCTGTGGCTTTGTTGTGAAATTTCAAAAACCAGGTATTCAATCCCTTATGAATATTCTGCTTTTCCTATGCAGTGCTGACTTGTCTGGTTTGTTGTGCGATTGTGAGGTACTTGTTATGATGTGCTTGTTGATACAGAACACTTTTAGTATGTTGTTAAAGGTTCGTGACATAAAATGAAATTCATTTTCTTACAATTGTGTGTAGTCATGCATTACCTATTCAGTCCTTGAAAGCGTTTAGTCTAAAAGGAAGCTGTTTTGCAAAGCGGGGCCACGTTTTGTTTTATTCCTTCCAGAGAATCTTGCTTGAGCGTTCTTTTCAGTGCATAGATAATTGTCAGGACTACATCACTGCTCTTAGCTGAGGAAAAGGTAGTGCTTGCTGAATATGCAGAATTGTTTACATGTACATGTTGCCACCACTGTGTTCCTTTCATCACAACTGGTTTGTATGTTTTTGAAAACTTATTTTGTAATCAAACGTTTTGTTTTAATATTTTTTAATCCGTCTGAATGACGAATAGTGACGGGAAAAAAACATCATGCCCTCACTTTTTTTCTTTTTCTAAAGCTGAATGCATTCATTCTTTATTTGCCCAAGTTTCTTGCAATTGGTACTGCATATTTAGCTGAGCATGTTCTGGGGACCATGATGTGTCCAATGTTTTTGTGTGTGATTTCTGTTGTCTGGTTTTCTTCAGTAAGAGTTAATGCACTCTGTTTGCATTTAAATTGTTTGCTGTTATTTGAAAAGCAGAGGGATGTTGCTGAGGGAAGCTCTGTTTCCCAGTAGTGAACATTGAAAGATACTAAGTGAGTCCTCTTAGGATGATAATTTAAGACCTTTATAAACTTTTAACTGCACTAACTGTGGCAATTTTTTCTCACTGTCTCGATTCATGTGCATCATAACCCTCATGTGGGCCACATATCATTTGCCTAGGGAGCATGTGGTTTACTCGTGGGCCATCGGTGAGCCAAGGATTTTCTGTGTGCTTTGGGGTTGTTTGTGTTGTTTGAAATCGTGTTCAGCAAAAATGTTTCCCCTGTGTTAATTTTTGGCAAGATGTAGCTCCCACGCTACATGAAAGGCATAAATACTCTGCCACACTGCAGGAATATACAGCATGGCTTATCGATGACTAGCAGAACAGTGAACTTGCTAATTATAAAAATGAGGTGTAGGGGAACTAAGCCATGTCATTGTCGTTTAAGGGCACTCATGGGTTTAATCATAAAAAAAAATAGCATACGCTTCTAGTGGTCAGTCGATGCTTAACACCTGACGCAGAGCAGGAAGGAGCTTCCTTCTGACTTGCTGGTAACCCCTGTCACCTGGTATGTTGCTCCCAAACATTTCTCTGTGCAAGCTTTGCTACATCATGAGCCAATACCAGTATTACATCTGAATCAGACCAAAGTGGCAACTGGTTGGATCCTAGCTGCTGGGCTCTAGATAATGTTGAACACCATTCAAGCAGCTGTTACGATGTGCTTTGTAACATCTACTGGCTCTCTTTAACACTGTACTGAGGCATAAACATTGAGTCTACTATCACAGTGGTGCCATTCAAAGTAGATGTGCATGCAGTTCCCACAGCTTTTTAGTTACTCCATGGCTAACAATTTATTCTTACTTTGT